>NW_008237890.1:1696536-1720574 GCF_000691975.1 Corvus brachyrhynchos
GGTGAGCGGTCCTGGGCTGGTTTTGGCTGCCTGCGGCTCTGGGACAGTCCCCCCCAGCGACCCAGGGTCCGTGCCACAGCGTTGGGAAAGGGGGAAAGGGGCAGTGGCCCCGGCCCAGCCTGGTGGGGCCTGGAGGCTCTGAGCCCCCTCACCTTCCAGCAGGCGAGCTTGGACAAAAGGCAATTCCTGCCTTTCCGTGCGGTTTAAATATGTAAATTGTGAGAAGCGTCATTAGTCTAAAAGACTGTCCATCAGCTCAGGTTCAACCCACTACAACTGGATTCTCTGTGAACCTCAACTTGAGAAAACTACCTAACAAAGCTCAATTTTCTGGTAAAGCCTTGGGATTGTGCTAAGCAAATGGCATTGCTATTCCTGCTCTTGGAGCTCTGACACTGTAGAAAAGGATGAGAGAATACAATTCAGAGCACGTTAAGCCTGTGGTAGAAATCAAAGTTGATGAATTTTACATTCCTGGGTAAACCCTGATAGCAGGCCTGGCTCACACCCTGATGTGTGTATTTTACTTATTCGCCAGTGAGAATAGGTGTGCAGCCCAGCTCTCAAGAGTGAACATCAGGTTATTTTTATCTTTCCTGTTTTAACAGACATCCAATTTTTCCCCAGGAACCGGAGACTAAAAGTGAACTAAACTTTCCCCCGAATTTGTGTATCACTCAGGAAGCCCTAGGAAAGAGCAGGCGCTGAGCTGTGCAAAGATTTGCATTTCCTTATCTGAATCCTAGGGCAGGATCTCAACTTCATCCCAAGAGTGGCATGCAGGAAAAACTCTGCTTTGCCTCTGGAAAGCTGCTGAATGAGGAGGAAGAATGGAGATGATGGGGTCCAACTTCAGATTCAGCTGCATAGCAGTGCCTCATTTAGATAATGTACCTGAATGGGTATATCAGCAGAACCTGTGAGAGCTGAGACTCACAGTTGTCCTTCAGGGTAAGCCTGCTCCCTGCAGGAAAGAAAGGAGATGGAGATGTAACAATGGAGGAGGATGTTTTCTATTTGTGTGTAAGATTGACAGGGTTAAATTTATTTTAAAAAGGAGCAACACTTCATATTCCCTCTTCAAACTGTAGAGCTATTATTTAATATCAGCACTTTTCAAATAGGTCTCAGTTTTGAATTTAGTATTACATAACAGAAGGGATATTATTTGATAACCACTGGAGATAAAGTAAGATATCGGAATTGGAGTGGTACTGCTGCTTAAGCTAATTTATTTTTTGTTAAAGTAAATATGATTTATCACATCAGAAGACACTGAAGGTGGGAGACTGAGATGAATCAAAATATTTCACAGGTAAAACATTGTGAAGTAGCAGCTTGAAAACACAACAGAATCATAGAATTGTAGAATCACGGGAGACCTTGAGCTGGAAGGGACCCATGAGGATCACTGAGTCCTGGAGGGGTTTTCAGCCACTGGGAGCTGGGAGAAGGGGGTTTTACCCCTCACATGCAGACACAAAGAAGCCTGGAGGTCAATGCTGAAACCCCTCTGGAAGGCGGCACTCAGTGCCCAACACACCCAAAACAGGGTAGAGCTCCTCACCCAAAAGGGGCTGTATCTTCCTGTCGCTGTTTAGCAGGCACGCAGGCGAAGGCAAAGAAGAAAGAGAGGGGACTCTCCGTATGTGTTCCACGCAGGTTTAGTCCGGTGAAAAGACAGGGATGAAGAGGCCAATTGGTGGGAGGGTCCAGGGATCTTATACTGGGTACAGAATAGGCGGGGAAAGGGATAGAGACAAGCAGGTCGGATTGACAGGAACGGAACCAATGGGAACAACACATAGGAGGGACTCAGGGAAGTATCCAATGGGGTGTCGAGGAACAAGCAACATTCTAGAACTAATACATACTAAAGTTTAAGGTATGTTCAGATTGCTCAGGACCCTGTACTGTCAAAAATATCTCAGGAGATTCCATAGTCTCTTTGGACACCTCTTGCAGGTCATCTGTATTTATCTTATGTAACTCGAGATATCTTTTATTATTATTCATTGAGATAAATGATGGGTAGGTATTCTGGCTGTGTTTCTTCACCTTAATTCATAGGATTTCTTACTTGCTGGTATGCAAAATGTTCATGAAAGTTACTTGTAGAACTTAGATACATTACGTAAAATTTTGTCCCAGTAACTAACTTGTCTCTTTGTGTTTCTTTTGAATAAACCATACTTTTTTTTTTTAGCGCCGCCTTTTTCTCTTTCTCTCTCCCGTTTCCCTTCCCCTTTCCCCTTCCTCTCCCCTCTTCCCCTTCCCCTTCCCCTTCCCTTAAATTTTACATTGTTTATTCACATAATCATCTCCTGCGCTAGTTCTGTATTATGTTAGTATACAAATACACAATGTTCTCTCTGTCTTGTTATTTTTACCTGCTCACTTAATGCATGATTTGGTGGTTACATAAAACTGTTTTTTACCTTTTTTTTTAGGCTTAAGGAATTGTCCTCCTGAGCCATGTTCTCTGAACTCTCAGGATTATGAAGAAGCATCTAGGGAGAAAGATGTTTCTGGAGAGGTGAATAAAAACCTCAAAAACCTGATTCCCTTTTGGTTTATTTCTATTCACTTCCTGTGGACCATTGACTTCTCCTCCCTTTGATTGTAACAGATGCATTCCTACCCCAAATGCACAGGGAATGCATACTAAAATTTTTTTCAAGTGAGGTTTAAGTGCACTCTGTAAATGGTTTTGTCTGTATTTTTTTTTTTCCCCCACACAAGTCTGCATCTCAAATCCACTGTGTCTTTTATTGGCACAATTGTATTGCTCTGATTCATTACCATAAAGGACTTGCTGACAGATGACTCCTGACGGACTACAAATTGAAGACCACTGGGAAATCCTATGTTGCTGCAGCCAAGATGTCTAATCTGAGATGTAATGGATTGCCTTTCCACAGTATTGAGCAGCAGCAAAATTAATACTGAGCTTCACTGGTGTGGCACTTCGGTTTGGATTACTTTTTTTTCAATTTTAAAGAAAAGGCATAGATCCACCTCATGGTATAGATTCAGCTTTTTTTTTAAATGCTGATTTGTATCATATAGGGAGAAAATGCACCACACCGCCTTTTGCTCAAGTAATTTTTAGGCAAGTCTCCCCCTAGTCTCCTATGCAAGCCTAAAGGCTAAACCATCAACAATTTATTTTACCAGCAATATTTGCTACTTTATTTGTAACTGTTAAAACTGTATTTAAACACCATTTTACACAATTTTCTAACTGTTTAGCATACTCATTCTTCTTGGGTAAAATTATGTCACAAAGTCCAGCACCTGACTAACTTTCCTTTGGTCTTTCATCATGTAAAAGACATATAAAAGGGAAAAATGAAACAAACCCCAAAACACCTGTAGTACTTTCTAGTTCTACAACAAACTATATTTTAGGTGGGTTAAACCCAGCATAATAGGTAACAGTCTAGAATTTATTAGAACTTCTATAATACTCGAAAAATATTCAGACACTTTGATGAAATAAAAAGAAGTAAAATTTGGGAAGACATCTGTTTTATGATGTATATCCATACATTCAGTAACTCTGAAAGTAAGAAAGGACACTCCTTGCCACATTTCTAAGCATTGGCAGAGATTTTGTGTACTTACTGTTTTGGGTTTTTTTTAGTATCTTGGATATTTCCAGGAACAGAATTTAATACCAGTTCCTCAAAATGTATGCAATCATGAGCAAAAATCTTTGACCTGTGAAAAACAGAAATATTAGATGTGCATGCTTACATTGCACAGAAGAACTGAATGTTTCAGGATCTCTCTCCTGAGCAAACAAGGTGACTTCAACAGTTCTAAAACCTAGGTCTCAAATCTATTTTCAGTTAATCCCCCATTTGATCTATTTATGCTACTAGCTGTCAGCTAATTTCAATGATATTATAAAGTCATTTATGTAGGTATGTGTTACAGGATATATGATTAATGAAATTCTCACCACCACCTTCAAAACTCTGGCGGCAGTAGAAAGATTATTTAACCAAAGAAGCGTGCTGAGTAAAGAACACAATAGGATTGTAAACTCAGAGAAACCCTCAGGGAAGGGGACTCTGTTTAGTATATTTATAGTGGGCCCAGTTCCAAGACACAGGAGAAGAAATATAAACATTCACTGCCACAATGGATTAGAAAAAGTCTCTTTCTGCAAATGTTAAGAACAGGCAGTAGTAGGTTTACAGGTCTCTTATATTGCTAATAAATTGAAAAGCAAATGGCTGCACAAATCTGGAAAAACCTTCTTGATCTCTGCAATTTGTGAAGGATTATTTTAGTAATTTATGTCTGTAGCTCAGTTAAATTCTGAAGAGGAGAAATTGAAAGAACAAGTGAGTTCTGGAATTTCAGCCTAGGTTGATGTAGGGTTACTTTGTAGAAAAAATCACACAGTACTGAAAACAGATTCTTGAAATACTCTTGAAATCTGGGATATGATTCTAAAATCTCACAGGTTTCTTTTGTTGGATTTTTGTTTTTTTCTTTTGTTTTTTTTTGGGGTTTTTTTTTTATGTTCTATATAGTAACGTCAAAAGCAGTGGTCAAAACCAGTTCCAAATAACAAGTTTTGTTACACTGGGATCACCACTTTCTCTATTGGGCTGTCGCTGTTGCTTTCTCAGCTCTGGGGTACAGAAAAAAAATGAAGGACAAGACAGAAGCCATGGTGTTTAAATGACATGTACAGCTCCTGGAGAACTCTATGGAAACAGCAAAGATTAACAACATGGACAGGCAGACAGTTAACTCATGCATCTTAATCTCAGGGTGTTTTGGGTGCTTTCCACAACGCTGCCTGGACTGAATCAGGAGCTGGATTCACTCTATGTGCTTCCCACAGAGAGAAAACCTTCTGCTTGTATTCAAGAGTGTCTCAGCAAGTCACATCTGAGAAACAGTGATTCTGTGTCTGAGAAAATTTCTGCTAGTGACACATTCTGTTAATGTAGTGTAATTTAATAAAGCCATTTTTGAAAGAGAATGTTGCCTCATGTTTAGTGATATGCATATTATTTTGAATGCCAAGGTTTGTATGAAATGAATTGGGTCATTTCTAATTATGCTCTTACTTATATTGTATCTTTCAAATATTTCTCAGATAAAGAAATATGGTCTAAAACTGCTGTAACATGTGTAGTAAAAGAAAAAAACCCCAAAACATGCTGGAAACAGAGTTATTTCCATGGGCCAAATTCCAGCTTTACTCACAACCCTGGCCAATACCACTGAAATTAATGGGGTTGAAAAGGGTGTAAGTTAACTGAGACTTGGCCTTGTATATTTCCAGATTTGTCCCTTGTGACTTAAGATAGAAGGAAATGATTTGATTTAAAAAAAAGAAAAAACAAACCTCTGACAGCTTGAGGTGGAAGCTAATGTCTCTTTTTCTGCCAAAAATCATATAATTTGGGGTAGAAAAATATACTTTATAGACTACGATGAAACTAAGTGCTCACTGGATGTCATACTGAAATGGAATTGTATTCTCCAGATTGCTGTACAGTTAGCACAATGATATATAATGGCACATTTTCCCCCTGTTATGTGTTTCCCTGCACTCTGGCTGTTACATAAACACCAAGTTTATTGTCTTACAATATGAGAATCAGTGTAGATTGATTGTCCTACAATCATTGTTAGCCGTCCAGAGGAGAGGGATTTGTATAAATGCTGCATAGTCTCATTGACTATACTGTGACTATGCAAATAGCCATACTCAAGCTGTTAATGTAGGTCTTGACCTAAATGTGTGAAGTATACTAGATATGTAGAAGTCTGTCTGAAATCAGTGGAAACTACTGTGAAGCTCAGCACCTTTAAAAGCCTTGACATCTGGCCTGTCTGGTTCTTATGCTCGAGATGAAAGCGACACAAATGTTTGCCAGCAACCTACATACATGTGGCTTCTGCTTCTCTCTTTTTTGGTGGAAATACAAAAAATTCTGGACAAACATTAAAGACATGGGTGACAAGGAGAAGTTCAGATACAGCATGAAATAATGGAAAAGTCATCTGATTTTAAGTGTATAGAGCAAAAGAAGAGTAATATTTCCCATATTACTATTATTCAATTGGTGTTTCCATTCATTTATAGGTATTGGCAAAACTTGCGTTCTCAGAACAGCAAGCATGCATAAGTATAGACATTTACCCTTTTTAATCACTCTTTTGGCAGGAAGGAGACTATCTGGCTTCTTGTGGAAACTCTTAGGGGAGGAGGATGGAGGAAGGGAGGGTTGGGAAGCAAGGGAATAAAGCAGTGACGACAGAAGTTACAATAGAAAGCCAGATAACACACCCAGGAGAAAAGTTTTTAAACCCTTCTATTCTCTTTGAGCAATTTGGCAAGTTCTTTTGTTTGCACATTTATATACTTTTTTTATTTACTTGTTAAGAGCCATATCCTTTTCTGAAAAAAATCACTCTCTAGATCTTATCCTCCAAATTCATCAGGTTTATGGTCTATTACTGCTTTAAAACCAAGATGATCTCCTGAGTTATCTCCTGAATTAAAAACTGGAGATGGGTGATAGTGATTTCATCGTCAATTCACCTCTTCAAAACTTTTGCAAGAGATGTTAAATTAATTGTATATTTCTAAGGAATTCCTGTTAATGCATAGTGTTTATGAATAATGTAAGATATGCATAATATCTGTTTGAAGATACTGTACTGCTCTTTCATAGCTTATAGCACCTTTTGGTTCTTAAGAAATCAGAGAATCATAAAATGGCCTGGTTTGGAAAGGACCTAAAAAATCATCTACTTCCAGACCCCCTACGGAGGGCAAGGACTCTTTTAATAGCATAAGTTTTTTTGAGTCCCATTCAAACTTAATCTTGGACATTTCCAGGGATGTGGCATCCAGAACTTTTCTGGGCAACCTCTTCCTCTACTTCACCTCTCTCACAGGGAAGAATTTCTTCATAATATCTAAACTAAACCTACAGTTTTTCAGAGTTTGAAGCCATTCGCCCTTCCTGTCACTACATGCCCTTGTAAAAAGTCTTTCTGCCTTCCTTGAAGGCTCTTTTCAGGTACTGAAAGGCTGCCATTAGGTCACCCTAAAGGCTTCTGTTGCCCAGACTGAAAAATCCCATTTCTCTCAGCCTTTCTTCACAGAAGATGTTCTCCAGCCCTCTAATGGTCTTGGTAACCTCTGGGCTCTCTCCAACAGTTCCATGTCCTTCCTGTGCTGGGACCCCAGAGCTGGATGCAGCACTGCAGGTGGGGTCTCAGCAGAGCAGAGCAGAGGGGCAGAATCCCCTCCCTGGCCCTGCTGCCCACGCTGCTTTGGATGCAGCCCAGGACACGTTTGGCTTTCTGGGCTGTGAGTGCCCATGGCTGGGTCATGTCCAGCCCCTCACCCCCCCGCATCCCCAAGTCCTTCTGGGCAGGGCTGCTCTGATCTGTTCATCCCCAGCCTGTGCTTATACTGGGGACTGCCCCGACCCAAGTGCAGCACCTTGCACTTGATCTTACTAAACGTCATGAGATTCCCATGGACCCATTTCTCGAGCTTGTCCAGGGCCTTCTGGATGATGTCCCACACCCAGGTGTGTCAGCTGCACCACTGAGCTTGGCATCATCTGCAAACTTGCTGAGAGTGCACTTGATACCTCTGTCTATGTCATAAACGAAAATATTAAATAACACTGGTCCCAGTATGGACCCTTGAGGGACACCACTTGTCCCTGATGTCCACTGGGACTCTGAGCCATTGACCACTACCCTGTGGATGCCACTGTCCAGTCACTTTCTTATCCATCTAACAGTCCACACATTGAATCCATCTCTCTCCAGTTTAAGAGAGAAGGATGTTGTGGGGCCTGTGTCAAAGGCTTTACAGAAGTCCAGATAAATGACATCTGTAGCCCTTCCCTTGTCCACTGATGCAGTCACCCCATCACAGAAGGGTACTGAGTTGGTCAGGGAGGACTTGCTCTTCATGAGGCCATGCTGGCTGTTTTGAATCAGATGTGTTTCAAATCAAAATGTGTTTTGCTATTTCACATACATGTGTGAAGATAGCACACTGTATTCTCATTATGGTGAGATGATTGACAGTCCAGGCTACTGAGCTAACTGTCAGAAAAATAAACATATATTGATTAAAAGACAAAATCTAATGTTGCTTTCCATAGGTCTTAGCGATTCTTCCATGGCTTAGCTCTATAATACAAGATAATTCATATGGTTTTTTCTCAATAAATTAAACCGTCATAAGTATTTGTGATCATGTCTAAGAACAACATACCATCAAAAAAGTGAGATTGTCAGGAGAGTAGACCTGGTATAGTCATTTGTGCAGTGTGTACACATCTCACTGGGAAACTGGAGAATTCAAAATAGTCTATTCAAAAGATAATGAGCTTCTCTGATTCCTTTTTATTCACAGAATTTTGAAGGAAGTCACCACCACTTTTGGGTGGGCAAGTGAACAGAAACTGTAACTATATTTAGTCTTTCAACATATTAGATTCTTTTGCCCTCTCTGAGAACTATTATCAGGATACTTTTAAAAGCAGACTGTGCATGTGTCTGCATGAGCAGATGTATCACACAGTCTGCAGAGATCAGTGCCTTTCCAGAGAAGCAGCTAGGATCCATATAACATGGACTGGGATATTGAAAAAATTATCTCTCATGGTGATTTTAGCCACTAGAGCCAACATTTTCTTTCCTCTGCACAAGACCTAGAAACTCTGACTCAAAACAAGTATTAATTCAGGATGGGAAAGAGACGGGTATTCTTACTTAATTTCCTAAGTGATACAAAGTTGGAAATAATTATATGAAATATAACTTATTTTTAATCTTTATCTACAGGAGCTTCCTGGCATTACACAAAGTACATATAGGTAAACCTGAAAATTGAAAACAAATCATAGAATCATAGAATGGTTTGGGTTGTGAGGGACCATAAAGATCATTTAGCTCCAACCACCCTACTATGTACAGGGATGCCTTCCAGGGGTGGGACATTCTCTATGTCTCTGGGGAAACTCTTCCACTGCCTCACCACCCTCATAGGTAAGAATTTCTTCCTAACATTTAATCTGAACCTACTCTCTTTCATTTTTCACTACTGGTCCTTGATGTCCATTGTGACTCTGGGCCATTGACCACTACCCGCTGGATGTCACCATCCAACCAGTTTCTTATTCATCTAACAGTCCACTCATCAAATCCCTCTCTCTCCCATTTAAGAGAGAAGGATGTTGTGGGGTGCTATGTCAAAGGCTGTACCGAATCCAGATAAACGACAACTGTAGCTCTTCCCTTTCCCACTGTTGTAGTCACTCCATCATAGCAGGCGACTTGATTGGTCAAGCAGGACTTGTTGATGAAGCCATGCTAGCTGGCCTCCACATGCCTTAACATAGCTTCTAGGAGGATCTGTTTCCAGTAGTTCCCAGGGTGCTTCTTTCTACCTTTTAAAAAGATAGACACAATTTTTCCTTATTTTCAGTCACCTGTGACTTCCCCTGACTTCCAGGACTTTTCAAATATCATGGAGAGTGGAAGGGACTCTGCTCCCCCACTCTCCATCCTGCCATCCATCTGCTTGAGAGGTGTGGAAACAGGGATTGCCATTGAACATTGAGGCAAAAATTTGTTGAGTATCTTAGCCTTCTTATGTGTTGCTTCCAGTTTTCCACCTTTGTTTATCAGCGCGGGTCATCTTCTTTGACCTTCCTTTTCTGGTCAACATGCCTGTAGAAACCCTTCTTTGAGTCCCTTGCCAGGTTCAGTTCCAGCTTCATCTTGGACTTCCTCATCATATCCCTAAAAACTGTACTGCATCTCTTTATTTTTCTCAAGTTATCTGTACTCATTTCCAATATGTGTGCATTTGTTTCTTTCCCTTTAATTTGACCAGCAGTTTTCTACTCAGCTATACTGGCTTCTTGCCTTTTTTCCTGATTTGTAGCTCCTGGGGATTGCCAGCTTTTGAGCTCAGTGGAACACTTCCCTAATCTGCCAGCTCTGTTCCACTCCCTTGTCTCTGAGGGAAGTCTCCCAGGGAATCCTGTTGACGGTCTCCCTGAAGAGCTGGAAATTTGCTCTCCTAAAATTCAGGGGCATAACTTTTTTCTTACCAGACCTGTATCTTTCAGGACTGCAAACCCTACCAATGCATGATCACTGCAGCCCAGGTTCTCCCCAGTTTTGATGTTCAAGATTAACTTGCTTGCATTGATGACCATCAGATCCAGTTTTGCATCCCCTCTGGTAGAGCTGCTGTCTATGCCCTGGCTCAAGAAATTATCCTCCACGAATTCCCTGAGTTCTCCGGGTTGCTTGCAGCTTGCTCTGCTATTTTTTGCAGCAGGTATCAGAGTGGGCAAGAACCTGTGAGTGTGATGCCTTCCATAGCTGGAGCAACAAGTCTTTGTCAGTAGAGTCCCCTTGATCTGTAGTAGACAGCAGCCACAGGTATCCCTTTGTTGCTTTTGCATCTGATTCTTACCCACAGACTTTTGACCTGCCCATGGTTCTTCGGCAGAGACAGCCCCTCACACTTAATCCACCTCCTGATGTAGAGGGCAACCTCTCCATACCTTCTTCCTCCCCAGTTTTTTCTGAATACCCTTTAGCCATTAATAGTCACATCATTGATAGTTTCTCCCACCAAGTTTCAGTATAGGCAACAAGGTCATAACTTTCTAGTAGCTCAGTGGCTTGCAACTCCTCCTGTTTGTTGCCCGTGTTGCATGTATTGTTGCACCTCTGGTGGGCTGATGGGCATGTTGCCTTCCTAGAGGAACACCCCTTAATTCCTTTGCTATATCTTCCTTTTTTTTCCCCTGTTGCCTTGTCTTACCTCAGAAGTCTCTGGCTCATCTCTGTAAGACTGGAAGTGTGGTCCAGTATGGCTAGCACAGTTCAGAGCCGTGGGCCCTTGCTAGCACCCTGTCCCTCTAATCTTGACCTGTCATCCCATAGTTTGCCGATGGCAGGCCTGGTATTGTCCCTCTGTCCTATGACACCTAGCTTAAAGCTCTGTGTCTTGGTTTGAAAGACAGGTGTCTGCTAAGGAAGGCAGGAGCCTCACTTGGAAAGGAAAATGTAACCCCCTTCCCTCTGAATTATTATAATTTTGAAATTAAGGGGCTTTCAGGCAAAGATATAAGAAATAGGAGTAAGAGTTCTTTACTAATATATATATAACAAGGCAGACAAACAACAATAACTGTGGCAGCAACAACAAACAGAACCTGGAACCCAGTCACAGCCCTCTCTTGGCTGTCAGGCCCTTTCCCCTCGGGTGCAGTTCCACTCGCAGCCGGCAGGGGCGCTGGCAGCTCCCGGTGAGCAGGGCAGGTGCGATGGTTCCCCCGCGGCTGCAGGGGGCGCTCCGGAGCGAGCTCGGGGAGCATGCGGCACCGGTGGCTTGGGATCCCAGGAAAGGGTGGAAGAAAGCCTTCACAAACTTCCTGGGCAGCTGATCCCGGTGCCCCAGCAAGACCCTCAGGAGCAGCAAATTGGAGCAGCAGGGATGTGTACAAATCCCAGGTAGCAGATGAGATGTATCAAACTCTGGAGCTGTGGTGGGAACCCCGGGAGGTCTTGGCAGGCAGGGGATGTGGAGCTGCAGTGTAGCAAAGACTCAGAGCAGTGGCAAAGGAATGGCAGGGGCAGGGCAGCCGTGGCCCAGCTCCCAGCAGGGCAGGGAAAAGTGGGCTCAGGATCCTGGAGTTTGACCCCTGAGGCACCCGAGCAGAGACTGAAAAGTCCCTCTTTTAGTGAGGTAGGGTGTTAAATAGGGTCCCAATTGTCTTGGTTTTGGAGACAAAACTTCAGGAGGAAACACTCCGGAGTGAGTGTCTCCTCTGAAGGGAAAAGGGTCCTCCCTTTTCCTCCACCAATAAGACAAGTGAAAGTAAAAAAACCCAAACAGTTTATTAACAGCAAACAAAACAGGGTAGAACAGGGAAGAAAAACAACCTCAAAATACAGCAAGTTCCCAGAGAGGAAGCAGACACATGGGCTCAGACCAGCTGGGACCACCTTATGGGCCCACCAGGGCCGCCCCTGCAGGCTCCCTGGACCAGCAAGGAGGGAAGGGAGGCAGTGAGGCAAGGGGGAGGGAAGGGAAAAAGAGCAAGAAAAACCAACAGAACCTTTTCCCAGCTATCTGGAACACAAAAGAAACCCAAAGAGCAGCACAGCGTTCCCAGCGCACTCCCTCCCGAGCCCCGCTGAGCCCCAGAGCCCCCGAGCTGCTGGGCCCCCGTTAAACTGCCCCCACTCGGGCCTGTGGCCCCGGCCCTGGGTCCATTGTAAAGGCACAGCGTCCTTGGGCATTGAGAGGACGGTCAAGGAATAAAGCGGCTTCATAACCAATCCAATGGCTGGTCCAGAGAGCAAGCTCCACTCATGGTAGAAGAAAGACAGCAGAAGGCAGAACTCCACAATGGTGATAAATTCTCCCCACAGTGACTGCAGCCTCTCTCCCCTCTGAATGGCAAGAGAACAAGAGGGCGTGGGGCTGTACCCAACCACTTTTTCCTTGTCCAAATCTCACAGCATCTCTGCCCTACAGGAGAAAACCCCAGGTAAGAGAGAGCAGCCAGCTGGACCCCTCCCTCTGTGGCCAGGTCTTCTGTCTCTCTTAAGTATCCAGTCATTATTGTCTTCTAAGAACATGTATTGGGGAAAATTCCTTAAGAAGAAAAAAAAAACAGAAGGAGAACTCCTAAAACCCCAACACTCTGTCAATGAACCCTGTTAGTTCCATTCAGTGTGAACTGTGTACTTCAGTATTTTCAATCTTGTGAGCCAAATTTTCCTTAAACAGATGGATCTAATTGTGATTTATGAGTGCTTGTCTCAGGAAACAGAATTTGGCCGTGAATTTGATGCATGTGTGGGAATGGGTGTGCAAGCATGCGTGGGTACATGTGCAGATATTATTGAGGTAAAAGCCTCCAGAGCTTGTTGGGAAAAGAGGGAGGACAAGGTTGGTTTGTTGTTTCTGTTGCTTGGCTTTTAACCTGTCCATCAGAAGGAAGTAGAAGACAATATTGAGTCAGTTCATTATAGTTCATTGTAATGTGTTCATCTATTTTAAATAATGGCAAAGCTATTGCTATCCTAGTCAAGAGACAATTTCCGTTATCTTGCTTTTGATAAAATTCTAAAAGGAAAAAGGTACTTTTCCCCCGTGCCAACAGGACTGGAAATAGTGCCGTCCTTGAAAAAAATGAGACAGTTCATGTCCTTCCTTGTTAGGTGTGAAACCTCGCTGGCTAATGTACAACACTAAGTCTGCTGAAATGCTTTCTGAATCATTGAGCTGTTTAATTTAAACAAGAAAGGTACATTTATAGGGCAGTGCATACTGAGCTATGAGCATATGCATTCCTCTTGTATTTACTCTGCACATTCTGTGGAAACATGAGAGTTCCAGAGTGGAACTGAAAGTGCAGATTAGATTATCTGATTTTGCTGCAATAAGGTTATCTTTACAAGGCTTGGAAAATGTCCACTGATTCCTCCAGCTTTCTAAGCAAAATATCTGAGTAGTAACGGTGTTCATAAAAAGTACTGCCTCACCACAGCTGATAGACCTGATGCCCTATGTCAATGTTAATCATTACCGTCACCTAGTTACAATTTTCATGGCTGAATCCAGACTCCTGATGAGATTTACTATTAATCTTTGATCTACTTTGAAATGGCTGATCACAGTCATAAACTTAACAACTCTAGCAATTGCTGTCACTGATTTTATAACACCCTGAAATGAAACAGACTGTTTTTTTAATAACACCTTCTAATAATTGCGTTAATGCAACTGTTAAGCACATTGAAATTCAATACAGCTTCAGTTTGATCTGATAATCTGAGCAAGGTGCTGGTTGAAATGAATTTCTGATTGGTGCTTGGCTCACATTCCCAGAATGTACAATGAGCATTCTATCAGAATTATAATTTTAAACCCTCTTTAAACTTCTGTGATATCCAGATTTATATTATGTTCTTTCTGAAAATGTAAATGTGGTAGTTGATTCTGCTACTCCTTCATACCTTGCAATTATCTTGAATCCTTTACCAATTATACTCAATCAGATGCTGTACTGACTGCAGAAGAGATTTCAAGATCTGCCTCACAGCTATTTCTCATTATTATAATCAAAAGGGTATGTTTTGTGATGAGCTCTGTGCTTTCAAATGGAGTTTGGGAAAAAGGACTTCTCATTTGTAGACAAAATTTAGTCTCAAGGGTTTCTAGTCTTTCCCAAGTTGCCTTTGAATACATTTTGATTTTTCAAAATTTAGGATGTTTATTCTAAATGACACTTGAGCATTTAATTTTGGTTATTACATGTGTGAAAAGTCCTCAGTGAAATTACCCAAGTTGCCTGTAGCTGATCTGAACTGGGAAATAAACTTTTACAAAAGGCACGAAACATCCACACCCACATGTGAGGAGTGTTTAATTGCCACTGATTTTTGGTTGGTTTTTTTTGTTTGTTTGTTTTGTGTTTTTGTTTGTTTGGTTTTGTTTCTGTTCTAGCACTATAGAATATAAGTGGATTTTTCATCCTGCTACCCGTATATAATATTTTAAAGTGGATGTTTATGCAATTTACAAACCAGCATAGACAGTAACAGAGGAATCATATTATGAACATTTAACTCCAGCTACATGACTTCTGAGATTTGCCTTCTTATTGTCACATCTACGAAGCTCTGCTTCTGCTCTCAGGGGACATCCCAAAGGTACTGATATATCAAAGAATTGAGTATGGAAGAGGACCTTGGGAAAATTATCTATTTCACCTGCTTAACCTCTCTGAATGAAACTAGATCTGTGTAATTTCTCAAACAATCATTTGCCCAACCTGTTTTTAAAAATTCCTAGTGCCAGAGACTTCATGGCTTCCCAGGACAATTTACACTAGTAATTTATTGTTTCTACAAATATAGGATGCTTCCTTGCTTTACTTGAAACTATACTTATGTTTTCTTGCATGCTTTCTATAGCCCTTCTATGTCTACCTGATTTATCCTGCAGTCATGTCATGTAATTCTCAACACGTTTCAAGCACTGAGTAGCAAAGTGTCAGCAGAGAGGCCTTGCTGAGTACACTGGAGGTAATAATTTGCATAACAACCTATGTTCTTGCTAAAGCATCCCAGGGCAATATATGCTTTTTCTGAACCACTTTAACAGCGCTTACTCATGTTTGGAAATCGTTTTCTCCATATTCTCTGATCAGTTATTGCCAATGCTGCCTAAGTATGTGCCAGGTTGCTAACTTAATGAATCATCACATCAGTGGAACTCATGAAGTTACTCTTGATGAATTCATTATGCATAGCTTGATGCACTGGATTTTACTTTTCCAGACTGGTTCTCAGGAACATCAATAAATTCTTCAGGTTCACTTTATGTTTAAATGCTGTTCTCCACTATATCTGTACAGTTATCTGTGAATTTGTTGTAGAAGGGCTACAGGAGTGGCTTATGTGAGAAGCTGATAGAAGCTTCCCCCATGTCTGATAGAGCCAATGCCAGACAGATCCAAGACAGTTGCACTGATGACCAAGACCCAACCCATCATCAGCCTCTGGGATAATGTATTTAAGAAGCAGGACAAAGTTACTGTGCATGAACAACGGTGGCCAGAGAGGAGAGGAGTGTGAATGTGTAAGACAGCTCTGCAGATGCCAAAATCAGTGAAGAAGAGGGAAGAAATGTTCTAGGTGCCAAAGCAGAGTTTCCCCTGAAGCTTGCGGTGAAGACCATGGTGAGGAAGGCTATCTTCCTGCAGCCTGTGGAGGTCCACAAGGAAGCAGGTAGATGTGCTTGAAGGATGCTGTGATCCCATGGGGAAGCCAGTGCTGGAGTACGCTCCTGCCAGGTGCTGTGGCCCTGTGAAGAGAGGAGCACACAGGGGAGTGAGTTTGCTGGCAGGACTTGTGACCCTATGGGGGACCCACACTGGAACAGGCTGTTCCTCAAGGACTGCATTTCATGGGATGGACCCACTGAAACGGTTCAGAAAGAGTTGCAGCCTGTGGGGAGGACTCATGTTGGAGAAGTTCATGGAGGACTGTCTTCCATGAGAGCGATCTCATGCTGGGAGCAGGGAAAAGAGAAGAAGGAAGCAGTGAGACAGTGGTGATGAACTGACTGAAGTGTTAAAAAACCCGGTATTCACGGACAAAAACTCTCTAACTAATTAAAGTCAGAAAGTGGTATGTTTATTACACCAGTGGGCGGCACCGGAGTCGCCTCCTAGAGACGTGCCAGCAACTTACAAAGTTATTTGCCCTCTATTTATTTCACAAGGTGTTACATATTAATCATATACATATCTCCAGCACCTCCCATTCCCGCTTCCTATTAAAATCAGGTTACTAGTCCTTTGCGCATGTGCAATTCTTTTCTTGATTTGGGTTGGTGGTCTTGATTTGAGTCCGTGGTCTTGAAAGATGAAGTCAGGGATCTCTTCATCACCATGAACCTTCTACCTTCTATTGTGGGCAAGCCTCGGCAAGCCTTCTGGAGACAGTCCATACCTCCTGCCTGTATTTGATCATGCAATCTAAGTGCTAGCTATAATTCTATCAGCTTATTTTGTCCTTATGACAGTTCATTTACTATAAGCAAAGTTTCAGACAGGTACGTAATAGTGAATAGCACTATACTTCTTGGCTGGTTGAATTAGTACAAATTGCTTCTAACTTCTAGCTAAAGTTTAACTTTTCATAATCTTGACTCATGACCATAATTTCCATTCCCCATCTCCTTGTGCTACTCAGGGGTAGGACATAGAGAATTCACAAACGATATTGAGCCCATGAAGAAGGGTGGGGTGCGGGGCACATGTATTAAGATTTGCTTTCATTTCTCATTACCCTACTCTGATTTGTTTGTGGCTTAGGTTACAATGTAAGATGTAACCAAAAGTATGTACTCTATCATCATCTTCATAAACTGTTAAAAACAGGTGGGGCAGTGTTCTTTATCTCTCATCCATGACACATCCCTGATAACTCCCTCCCAGTTAGATCATCTGCTAATGGGCCATCAAGTCTCACTGCATGACTCATAGAATTACATCATCCCATTGTAAGATGCTCTACCGGGGGCGGGGGGAACCAAGCATTCCTAACTGGACATAGTCTGATATAGTCTGAGGTTTGGAACACCACATCCAGCCCTTACCTACTGGAGTCCCAGAGGACAGGAGCTACATAACCACCACTGGACCTTCAGAGGAAGAGCAGGCCTTTCTGCAGAATCACCACTTCAACAGAAACACATCCATCACTTCAGGAGGACTGCAGCCACCATTTAATCAGACTGCTACCACCACCCTGACCCACAGGGTCAGGTTGTATACTGACTGTCAGTTTAGGCCAGTGTTTCTGTATTATTGCCTTTATCTTAATTTTCCTATTAAATTGTGATTCTGACTTGGTATCTCTCACTGATTTGCTTTCAAACTAGTACAGATTGATAATAAATTAAATTAATTTCCTTTAGCCTGTCTGTGACCATAATTGGCAAATGATCTGTCCCTGCCCATATCTCAGCCTACAAACCTTTCATTGTTTTTTTCTCCCTCTGTACAGGTAAAGTGGGGGGTGATAGAGCTGCTCTTGGGCTCCTGGTGTCCAGCCATGTTCAGTCCACCACAGAAGATAAGTAAATATCTCTTTACTATTACAGCATACAAATGCCATTCATAAAATACTGTGTAGGTACGGATCCAGGACAGGTATCTCATTAATTAATTAGTCGCTTTTTTTCAGAATTCAGACCTTTAAGTCTCAACACATTCTCAACACAATTTTTAATGGCTTTAGTGAGCATCATGCACTTTACTAAATATGTATAATAAAATTCATTAATGTTTCTTAATTATCTCAGTTTTTACTCAGTGAATTCTGCCAGCTCTAGTTCATGTCACAGAGGCAGCATACATGTGCATACACTTCTCTTGAATTTCACAGAGTTAATTCGTGACACTTATTCATTACAAAATAACATAGTGATTCTACAGTTTAAAAAGCTTCAGTGCATATTTTTTTGTTATGGAATATTGACAGTTACATTGTGTCTCTGTTGTCTTTCTTCATTCTCCAAAGTAGTGATGTATGTATAAAAACTACATAAAACTTTGAAAGGCATATATTAAAAGATTAATTTAACAATATCTTAGTCTGTGCAATGATTTCCTATTAATTGGATTATTAAAACAAATTAATGTAGTAGAAATGTCACAGATGCTTGTTAGTGTGAATACTAAAAGCATACCAAAAATGTGATGAGATACATTCACAGCTAGAGGAAAGTAACATAACTTGCTTGTGAAAAACATATGAAAGACAAAAAACAAAGCAAGAGTTCAGTGCCAAAAAAATATATTCTACATGTGTGCAAGTAGACAGCATATGTCCAGATGTAAAGACCATGTAAGAAATTCCAGAGCCAGAGGAAATTGTGCGTCCATCATGTACCTTGGACTTCCTAACCTGTCTTCTGTTCACCAATCAAACTTTCTTAGGATTCATTTTGGCATTCTGAGCTCCTAAGTATACTCAAACAGATGTCACTCCTTTCATAAAATTGCTAGGGGAATGTTTTCTTTCCTGCATCAGAATTACACTGGTGTGCACCCAGGTTGTTCATCCTGGACCAGGAACAAGTTTGAGTTTCAATATTCAAGATTTCTCATGATTAGTGCAGGAGTTTTGTGTACTTAGAAAGCTAAATATCACAGAATTTCAAATATATATAAACACTCAAAATTCTAAATTTTATTTTCAAATACTATTTTCACTTTACTAGACTGTCTTTTCATAAGTGACTTAACGTGTACCCAGTTGAGAAAAGTAAACCTGAAACTATTTGAAATGCTGAGAGAAATGATAGGTAGATAGATAGAAATCATTGCAGATTTCTAAGACATAAATGATTTTCGATATTTTTAGGTAGTAAACTACAAATAAACTTACTTTTGTTAATATCTTTGAGATCCTTGGACTGCATGTACACTGAATTAATTGTAGGTGACTTCTTTCCTGTATTCGAAAGACCAGGTTTTAGAACAACTTTGAGAAAACATGCTCTTTTTGGATATGCTGTAAAAATCTTTCCTGCCAAACTAGTTACAAGGCAAGCAAATATGGTAGAATTTTCTTTCAGACTCTGTAAGTGTCAGTATGTGGTATAATAGTGCTCTTTCTTCACTAATATGAAGAATATGAGAATGTATTTGATTTGACTGTAAACTGTAATTTCTAAGTTAGTCAAAATAACTGTCTTGTATGTCTCAGTGCTATACCAAAATAATGAAGTAAAAAAATCCTGTCACAATTCTTTATAACTAGAACCAAGAAAGAAAAACGTACCACAATTCAATACACAAAGCCATGGCAAATTTCTGTATTAACTGAAACACAGTCAACCTTTGCTAGGTGTGTGTATCATAGAAGAAGAGGAAAACATTAGCCAGCCTGAATAGGCTGATTAGATTAGAAGATATGCTGTATTTACAGTGCGGCTTCTCTGAGGAAACATGTGACTCAAAATAGCAAGAGAATCACAATCATGACAGATATACAAGTCTCATTGACTCTGTAGCTTAAATACAAACTATAGATTGTAAATAAGATTCACTGGTGTTTAATATTGCAAAGAACTGGTGTGGTTCTGAACAACAAATGCCTGAAATCCACTGCGCACTGCAGAACTCACCTTTGCAGGTCACTGATGTCGTAGGATGTTTTCCCACCCATTGGCTACGTCTTGTCCAGCCATTCTGTCATTTACATTAATGTCATCTAGGCTTTGTTGTCATAGCTATAGATGGATCAATGTCTAACATCATGCTAAACAATGGGAAACAAACCTGAAGTTATTTGAAGTCCCCAGCCCAGAGAAGTTGAATTTTAATTTTTTTTAAGCATGCAAATTTTCAGGATAAAAGAAATAAATATTTTTCCTCTGTATCTCATTAATCTTTTTCCCCCAAGTAGATTTTTCTGACTTTTAACAGTGCACTGCCAAGCAATAGCATTGGAAGCATATTTGTCTCAGAGCAGAAGTTTTACAGATATTCCATTTGAATACTTTCCAAAGTATACTTTACATTTACTTCCTGTAACACCACAGTAAGCTCCTACAGGAATGGAATGCAAGGGAATTTAACCAGCACACAGCATAAACTCCAGACTAATTATTTTTTTAGATTTGGGTATCTCCAAGAACGCCCCCAAACACAGCCCTAGTATTCATACAAAAGGGTCATAAGTATCTTAAAATACTGAGATGAATATTTTTCTCTCAAAATATCAGGAAATATATTTTGTTAAAAATAAATTGATACTTGTCTTACAAGCTCTTGATTCAAAGACCTGAAGCTGGTGAAATGTTAATGTCTTTGGTATCTTGCAGGGTTATCCCACCAAAGCTTCTTTCTGCTAGCATTTTTCAAGTTTCTGAAGAGGAGATCATCTAAGCGATGGAACCTTTATTTTATCAGGTTTGAACTCCTCATTCAAGGAATAAGACCTTAAAAATTTTTGTTTCAAGGTCTTCTGATTAAAAAATACTGTGCATATTGAAGTTATGGATTATTTTTAATTTAAAATGAATAACCCTTTTTTTTCTACTGATCATTTCTTGAGGGCCCTCACAGCTTTTCTATGCCCTGTTTTGAACTCTTTTGTATGTCCACAGGAACCTTGTCTGTAACATAGTGGTGACATCTGACTGGACTATTCAGGAACAGGATAAGGATTTCACTGTGCTGTATTGAGTAATGAATTTGTATGCATGCTTATCTACTCACTGTGAAGAACAGTTTCTAAAATCAGCAGATTAAATTTTTCCATTGGAAAACAACTAATGCAAGCCATAACAGAGATGATTAGCCCAGATTTAAAATATACACTCCATATTGATGCTAATAATGGTAATACAGAACTGAATTATATTTTGCGTTCCTCAAATAGAATGTATGTGAACTGAATAATGAAAGGTTGTTTAAGTACGTTCATTAGCACTATTTACATGGGCACATACTATACAACATGGAAAAAAGGAAATTAAAAGTTGATTTTCATAGTCACATGGATGAAATTAAATTATAAATTGTTCACACTAGCTGAAGCCTTCCTTTACTTTCAAAATATAAAAGAAAATTAATCAAGCCACACTTACACATTCGTATATCAGCTAAGTTTGTCTCAGGAACTCTTATTAACCAGTGCAAGTAGGTGATTGATAAATTGGTAACTCTAGACTCTATATCCTGAGCATGGGTTTTCACACTATAATTTCTTTTGAATTTTCTCAGAAGAAAAAATTGTTGTTGTCTTCTCTCATCCTGTTAAAGAGTTCTCTAAAGCAGATCTCTTTATTTAGCACAGTTCTCTGAGATGTTGACCCAATATATTTATACTTTTTGGTGTGGTATTACCACTGTTTACAGCCAAACAGGATATAAAGATCTCACATCATCATGCAAGATTTTTTCTTCATTATGCCACTAGTAAATTTCATTAATGTAGGAATTTTTGTGCCACTGATTTGCAGCTCACATATTAGTACCAATTCTGATGTAACCGCATGCAGCATCACATCATAAGCAAGTGGACTGCTGTTGATCAAACCCTGAAGTCTTTTCCAATTTCTTTCAGTTTAGAAGTATATAAATAAGAGAAAAAAATTTGAATACATTTGTGATTAGAGATGAAAAATATGACTGTATGCTGGGATTTTTTTTGCTTCAGTGACTTGTGGCTGTCTATTTCCCTGTGTAATATATCAGAAATTAGAGCTATGCCATGTGCCTGAGGCTTAATCTTATCCTTGGCATGAGCAGATCCCAGAGCCAAGTATTCAAAAATTAAGTTTCACTTCTTCCCTAGTGGTTGTATGTTGACAAGTGCATTATGATCCATTTGTATAAATGATCTTCAAATAGCTGTCAGTAAGATTTATGTTCAAATATTGCAGTGAAACTTCCTAAGCGGATCAGATTAAAAGAGCAAAATTCTTGTCAAAGAAAGGAGGTTATCAGGTAAGTAAAACTCTTTCTGTGTATTTCATGGTCACAAGGAACAGTCCTATCTGTTGGATTTCTAAAGCTGTAGTATCTCAATCTAGAGAGAAAGAACAAATGATTGAGAATAATGCCAGATTCCTTAGGACCTAGGAAGCTGGTCCCTAAGGAAGCATGCAGCAATGCATATAATTTAAAGAAACACAGAGTAATCTGAGTTGGAAGAGACCCACAAGGATCATTAAGTCCAACTCCTAAGTGAATGGCTCCTATGGGATCATACCCACAATATTGGCACTACTAATGCCATGCTCTAACTGAGCTAATCTCATAATACTGGTGGAGACTTAAAGCTGAGGTTCTGCTTCTTTGGAGAACCAATGGGGATAAACTAAACATTTTGGTAGAAACACAGTAGATATTTTTCAAACTTTTAAAGAATAAGAATTCTGAGTGTTGAGATGGTGCTTGCAGTGCATACACGCACTGTGCCAACTGGTCCTTGATCTCTCCTATACTTTGTTACTTCAAACTGGCAATCTATCTAGCTCTAGAGACAGTTTTAGATGGATTTATGTTTTAATTACTCTCCAGGTTTGCCCTTACACATTACATTGTGTCACAGGTGCAGCACTCAATCTTGACTGAGTATGTGTAGTTGAATCTGATCCCATCTCGTCTCTTTCAGCCATGGCAAACTGACTCTGAGCCAATGCTCTATGGGCAAGTGCCAATTGCCCGTTCATCACCCCTCTAAATACTGAATAATTTGCATGACTATGGGGATGCTGAAATAATCTCAGAGGATGAGAAGCCAGCAATGTGAGGTATTTATAGATGGGCATGGTGACAGTTTTTAACAGGCTGTACATATCCAACCCTAGGACAAGCCTACACAAAAGTCCTGTTTAGAGAAGTGATATTTTGATGGCATCTGCCCAGCTCTAACATTATCTTATTCTGATATGTTCAGGGAAAACCAAGCAAGGTACAGGCAACTGTCATGAGGAAGGGAGTACCAAAAGTTCTGGACTACGCTTACCCTTTTGCAATGGTTAGGTATGACAAGGAGAGAATACAGCTGAATATTAACATCTTTACTTCTTGTTTCTAAACTTCTGCAACAAGTGATGTGCTTGAAAAAAGCTAACAATGAATTCAGCAACCACTATTTCACTTTAGTAATACACAAAGTCAAAGAGAGTGGCCTGGGATGGTGCGACAATGAGGCCTGTCATGGTACATATGGACATCTAAATTAGAAAGAAAAATATTAGAGAAGATAGTGTTGCCTCAGTGTAACAAATCCATGGGTGTTCGTACCATTTAGCAGGCTGAAGCATGAGGAAGCTGGTCTGCCAGACTGGGCTTGGAGTACCCTGCAATTGGGGTCAGGGCCTGAATTCCTGAAGTATCCCTAGTGCTGGTTGTGACTGGTTGTGAACAGGCTTTGTACAGAGTGTGGAATGATGCAAGAAGAAGCAAGAAGAGCCGGCAGATCAATACCTGACTCTGTTTCTAATGTCACTGGCAAAATTGTGGGTTCTTTGATCATAAGTTGGTTTACATGACACCCAGCCTGCTGGCAGCAGATGGGGTACACTTATAACAAAAGAGGAAAAGAAACCTGCACAGGATTGAACAAGACTCATTAAGAGAATTTTAGACTAGATTTGAAGGAGAAAGGGATAAAATCAGGCCTGCTAGAGATAAGCCTGGGGGCAGCATGACACTGAGGGGTGGTGTGCTAGTGAGGTCACTTGCGCAGCCATCTCAGCAGAGGTAGCAGATGAAGACCATGGAACAGCAAAGACGTGAGGGCTGTTGATGTGTTAGAAACCACAGATGTGCCTGAGAATGGTGACATAAGCATTAGAGCTTTTCCCCCTGAAAAGGTGGCAGGATCAATATCCCAAATTAACTGCTTCTACACCAATGTGCACAGCATGGAAAAGAAAGGAGAGGAGCTGGAAGACC
>NW_008237890.1:1720588-1743688 GCF_000691975.1 Corvus brachyrhynchos
CATAGTCAACATCACAGAATCATGGTGGGATGATTCCTGCGACTGGAATGCTGCAATGGAAGGCTATGAACTCTTCAGAAGGGAAGAGAGGAGGTGGGGTGGGCCTGTGTGCTAAGGAGTATTTTAATAGTCCAGAGCTTAATGACGGTGACAATAGGTTTGAGTCTATGGGTCAGGGTGTCAGGAAAAGGGCCAACAGAGCACATATCCTGGTCAGAGTCTGTTATGGACCATCCAACCAGAATGGAAGGACAGACAAAATATTCCACGAGTAGCTGGGAGAAGTCTCATGATCATTGGACCACTTTATTTTCAGGGGGGACTTCAGCTTACCAGATGTTTGCTGGAAATACAACACACCTGAGAGGAGATTTCTGGAGTGTGTGGAAGGTAACTTCCTGACACAGCTGGTGAGGGATCCAACTGAGATGTTTTTTGTAAACAGAATGGACATGTGAGTGATATGAAGGTTGGAAGTCATTTTCGGCGCAGCATCTATGAAATGACATTTTTTTATTCTCAGAGAAGTGAGGATAAGATTCAGCAAAAGTGCTACCTTGGCCTTCCAGAGGGCAAACTTAGGCCTGTTTAGGAGACTGGTTGAGAGATTCCCTTGGGAGGGAGTTATGAAGGGCAAAATAGTCCGTGAAAGTTTGACATTCTTTAAGAAGGAAATTCTTAAGGCTCAGGAGCAGGCTGTCCCCATGTGCTAAAAGATGAGCCATTGGGGAAGTAGGCAAACTTGGCTGAACAGAGAACTTTGGCTGGAAGTGAGGAATATAAGAAGAAACCTGGGAGTCCTGGTCCATGGCAAGTTGAATGTGGGTAAGCAGTGCCCTGGCAGCCATGTCCTGGGTCCTGGGGGGCATCAGGCACAACATTGCAAGCTGGGCAAGGGAGGGGATTGTCCTGCTCTGCTCTGCACTGGGGTGGCCTCACCTCCAGTGCTGGGGCAGTTTTGGGTGCCACAGTATAAGAGAAAATACAGTTATTAGTGCCTGAAGGAGGGTGCTAAAAATGAGGAAGGGCCTGATGAGGAAGCCATATGGGGGAGTGGCTGACATCACTTGGCTTCCTCACCCTGGAGAAGAGGACCCTGAGGGGAGAGTACATCACAGTCCACAGCTTCCTCATGAGGGAAAGTACTGGAGCAGGCACTGATCTTTTCTTTCTGGCAACTAGTGACAGGAGCTGAGGGAATGGCCTGAAGTTGTGTCAGGCAAGGTTTAGGTGGCATATCATGAGAAGGTTCTTCACCCAGAGGGTGTTTGGGCACTAAAACAGGCTTCCCAGGGAAGTGGTCGCAGCACCAGCCTGACAGAGTTCAAGAAACATTTGGACAATGTTCTCAAGCATGTGGTGTGATTCTGGTCCATCAGGGGATGGTCCTGTGCAGGGCCAGGAGTTGGACTCAATGATCCTTGTGGGTCCCTTCCAAGTTATGATATTCTATGGTTTTACAATTCTGTGAAAATTTTTGACCTTTCTAAAAAGAAACTCAGGAGGACTACAGCATGTCATGAAGTTATACGGGAGGAAATTAGAAGCACCAAAAGAAGAGAACAACTTAATTTGGCTACTGTAATAAAGGACTATAAAAAATGTATCTATAAGTACATTAGTGACAAAAAGAAGGCTGAAGAGAATCTTCATTATTGGATATAAGGGGAAACATAGTAACAAAAGATGAGGAAAAGGTTGATGGGTTTAGGTACTTAATGCCTTCTTTTCCTCAGTCAGTTGCCTCAGTCTTTTGCCTCAGACCAGTTCTGTGAGGACCCAGCACCCTAAGCTGGAAGACAGGGATGGGGAGCAGAAAGAAGCCCCCACAAGGCAAGGGGAAATGGTCAACTACCTGCTACACCCCTCAGATACCCACAGGTCTATGGGGCTGGGTAGCATTCATCTAAGGGTACTGAGGGAGCTGGTGGAAATGCTTGCTGAACCACTTTGCATCTTTTAGAAGCAGTCCTGGCTAACTGGGAGGTTTCAGGTGACTGGAAGTTGGCAAATGTGACACCCATCTACAAGGAGGGCCAGAAGGAGGACTGGGGAACTGCAGACCTATTTCTCTGTACTGAGGAAAGTCATGGTGCAGAGCATCCTGAGTGCCATCACTGGGCAAATGCAGGACAACCCAGGAGTGTCAGAGCCAGCCAGGCTCTGGTTTGTGAAAGGCAAGGCCTGCTTGATCAGCCTGATCCCCTTCTATGACCGAGTGACACACTTAGTGGATGAGAGAAAGGCTGTGGAGTGTGTGTACCTATAACTCTTTAAAGCCTTTGCACTTTCTCACAACATCACTGTCTGCTCTTGGCTTGGACAGGCACACTGTTCACTGGGTGAAAATCTACCTGTATGGCCACACCCAGAAAGTGGTGGTGGATGGAGTTACATCCAGCTGGTGGCCGGTCACCAGTGGTGTTCCCCAGGGCTCAGTACTGGGGCCAATTCTGCTTAATATTGTTATTGATGGTCTGGATGAGTGGATTAAGTGCATCCTCAGTAAATTCACAGACAACACCACATTGGGCAGGAGTGTTGATCTGAAGGGATCTCGACAGGCTGGATCAATAGTTTGAGGCCAATGGTTTGAGGTCTGACAAAAGAAAATATTTGGTTGTGCCCTTGGGTCACAACAACCCACAGGCTGGGGCAGAGTGGCTGCAAAGCTGCCCACAGGAAAAGGACCTGGGGGTGCTGGTGACAGCTAAACATGAGCCAGGGTGTGCCCAGGTGGTCAAGAAGGCCAATGGCATCCTGGCCTGGATCAGCAATAGTGTGGCCAGCAGGACCAGGGCAGGGATTGTCCCCCTGTACTCAGTACTGGTGAGGCCACACCTTGAATCCTGTGACCAGTTTTGGGACTTTCACGAAAGGAAAAATGTTGGGGTGCTGGAGCAAGTCCTGAGAAAGTCAACAAAGCTGTTGAAGGGTCTGGGCGACAAATCTCCAGAGGAATAGCTAAGGAAGCTGAGGTTGTTTAGCCTGGAGAAAAGGAAGCTGCTAAGGGACCTTTTAACTCTCTGTAACTATCTGAAAGGAGGTTGTAGTGAACTAGGAGCTGGTTTCCTCCCAAGTACCAAGCTATAGAAGAAAAGGAAATGGCTTCAAGTTGCATCAGGGAAGGTTCAGATTGGACATTAGGAAAAATTTCTTCACTGAAAGGGTGGTCAGGCATTGGACCAGGCTGTGCAGGGAAGTGGTTGAGTCACCTTCTGTTGGGCTATTTAAGAGACCCATAGATACGGTGCTTAAGGATCTAGCTTAGTGGTCATCTTGGCAGTGTTAGGCTAATAGCTGGATCGATGATCTTAGAGGTCTTTTCCAGTGTAATTTATTCCATGACTCTATGCATGTGTGTGTATCTCAGTTGGAGAACAGAAAAATTTCTGAACCCACTTAGAGAATAAATTTTAGATTTTATGCCACTGAGATGTTGCAGGTCCTCTAGCCCCAGTTCCTCTGTGATAAAATCTGTGGTATCTGTATCTATAACAACTTTTTAAAAGTTGATCTATTTTAGACATCAGAAGGCCATTGAAGAGACAGACGAAAAATTCAGGACTGCTCTCTTCACAGTTATTTTTTACTTCCACTGTATTTCTCTCTTTTATGAAACTAAATATACATAGAGCTCTTTTCTCAGAGGAAAGCCTGTATTTTTTTCTCTGCTTCCTTTCATCCAGGTTTTTCTACTCTGGTTACATTTGAGTATTTTCCTGCGTGGTCAATAGTGGTTTTACTTTCAGACAGCTATGACAGTTATAATAGCCTACTTGCCTGTAGCTAGGGAATTCAAATCTACTGATACACCTCCTGATAGGATATCGTTACAACGGAGAAATCTGTAAAGGTGCAAGTCTACAAGTGTAGAGAAAGTGTAAAGGATGAGTCTCCTGTTCGAGTTTTCTCTAGGCTCCGCATAGGTGAAAAGTTCAGAGTGCCCCTATCTTGGAGCCTGTCTCCTCATGATCTCACCAGATGAAACACTGGAGTGAAATGAAGGGAGTACATCAGTTGGGCTGAGATGTTCAATGATCTTCTGGGAGGGTGCAGTTCCACAGTCTTAACAAATATGACTATTAGACCCATTCAAATAATTGAATCATTTGAACTGAAATTGTTTAATTGTCTTTTTCCCAGACTCATTCAAGCAGTTTCCCCATGCTTGAACTAGAGTCTTCTGGCACTACAACTTTTTGTCTTTTCCTTAAAACACATTTATCTGCTCATCTTGACATCTGGAGAAAAGAAAGAAGATGAAGTACTAATCTAAATTAAATGTAACTAATTAGCAGTATCAGCTTGCTTTTTTAAAGAGGACAAAACAATAAACCTCAGATGAAGGAACTGTTCTGTTGGTGATCAAAGTACAGAAAAAAGAATAACATGAATCAGATATATCTGTGCTGACTCAAATGTGAACAGAACTGGCGATGTATCAGCCAATACAAAACTTACCAAATTTTTTCCTCTCAAGTAAAAGAAAGGCATTTGTTCTTTAACTCATAGCAACGAACCAAGTATCAGAGTCTCAGTGTGATCAGTCCATTAGGCAAGTGGGATTCTCTCAAATCTCACAGATGAAGTGCCAGGCTGAAAACAACCTCCACAATATGTGTACCCTTCACTTTTAACCTGTTTTCCAAGGCACAACCCTAATCTAACCAGGGCAAGTAAGATGCACAGAAATGGAATCCTGTTACATCTCTGGACTGAGAAGGTCAACTCTATCAGAAACACTCTAAGTGCTTTTAACTCACTGTTTTTAACTTGCCTTTAGTGTGCATTGCATCCAGCTCTGTTACTGCACATCGGTGGAGTTAATTCTGTGGGAATCATGTGATTTACGGAACTTGCTATGGAAACTAGAACTCTGTATGTGTCTGCTCATTTGTTTCATTCTGATTGTCCCCTTTTTTTTTTTCAGAATCATGGACATATCTTCCAGTTCTTCAATTTCCTTATATTCTTTATCAGTGTCCAAGTGTCTATGCGTGCTAGTCCTTGAAAGTTGTTACTACACCTGGTCCATTCATATTTTCTAGTTACTACAAGGCTTACTGTGAGCTTCTTAGGAACCTACCAATGATGATTTTTTACTGTTCTTGCTCACTCTGCCCTTTGACCATCCACTGCCTAGTTTCATCTTGGGGAGAACGGTACTCACACAAACTGTACTTTGCAAACAGCCCAAAATGGCAAGCTGTACACTGCTGCAGAGCAATGATTTTGTATTCTGATGCAATGAAAGCAGGAATATACTTCAATATTTACAGTTAATATAATTGAAACATGAAGTAGATTATAAGTTTTAGTGATAGCAAAGCTTTTTGGGGAAATGAAGAGTGATCAGCAGTAGATGAAAATATTTACAAAAAAACCCGGAACGTATCAACAGATAAAATAAGTGATGAAACAAGGAAAAAAATAGAAAATAATACAGAAAGTGTGATTGAATCCCACTTTTGCCGGGGTGGGTGCTTTGTTATCCCCCAGTTCTTCTGAATCTTCAGCTTTATTTTCTTAGGCATGAGGAAGCAAGACTTTTTTTCAGACAGCTACACCAAATCCATTCTCCACCACATAAAGAAGCAATTCATTTGAACTACTGCTGTCTGTCATTGTGTTCCATTTTTTCTTTCTTATCACCTTGCTTAAACTTGAAGGAAGTGGAAAGTTCCCCTATGTCATTTCAGCTGGCAGCTGAAATTCCTTCTCAGTTTTTTAATGGAAGCAAAAATAGCTCCCAAGATCGAGCACTAGGTGTCCTGAGGCTTTCTTGGTTAGTAAATGGAGATGACAAGACTGGAATGTATTCAATCTGTTGCTGTCTGCTGGGCATCATTTATAGATTCTCTGTCAAGCCACAAGATCCTCTATTATTATGAACAGTGTAATTAGTTTACAATTAAAGTTAATCACAAATCTATAAAAGGAGCTTCCAAATATTGACAATGATTAAGAAAGTGAAATTACCATATATAGCTAATTAATTCATGGTTAGAAAATTGTGAAAGGAAATGAATTCTTAAAGCTCCTTATAATCCTGGTAGCAGAAATTGCTCTTTCCTACTTCCAGACTCAGCAATTATTTGTATATCTCTGATATCCTGAAGGAGGTGATTAGGACAAGATATAAAAATAGTGTTTTCTGTCTACTTCAGTTGTCTTCTAAAAAGTATGTTAAAGCAGCACTTTCCTATGCAAAACATCTCCATGTATACCAAGTAATCTTTCCACAGTACTGTCACCCTCCCGGGGCTGCAGAGAATGCCTCAGAAAGGAAGAATAGCCAAACATGAAGTGTTTACCATAAGAAGCTAAAAGAAAAAAGAAATTATTTTGCTGACATTTTTCTCTTTTTTACAGTCATTACTCACGCTTTACCCATACAAAAGGTATGCCGATTTGAAAAAGGAATCTTCACATCTCTTAAATTATCATTATTTATTTGCTTATTTGTATTACCCACCTGCTAGAGACTGAAGCCTTACTGTGTCAGACACTGTCTGAACAGGAAGCAAAATGCTGGTTCTTGCCTCAAAGGACTTAAAATATCCCACCTGGATATAGGCAAATGAAAGAATACAAGGAAGCAATGTCACAATAAAGATGAACAGCAACAGTGGCAGTACCTCTGCAGCACAGTGTTTTGTGGGTTTGTTTTTTTTTAATGGGCAGGAAAAATAAGCAAATTTCAAATACTTGATGCTGAGCACAAATTAAATATGATAAGGAAGCAGTATTATGGATATTTATGGGAAAGTTTTGGCCTCATGTAATGAGCAGTACGGGTAAAAAAGAAGGAAAATATTTATTTCAAAATGTAGCAACTGTGAGGTAGGGATATATCATGGACCAGCCTGGATGAAGTATGATCTACCCAACTGCGTATCTCATATCAATAGGCTGGTATTAAACTATGAGAAGCACTGAGAGTGAAGACAGATCACTCAGGCTTGATACTATAGATGGAAGAGAGCTCATGAAGGTGTTAAAAAAGAGGAGGCATCAGTACATTCCTGGGCAAACTGTCCTTCTCTGACAAAAAAGCTGCTAAGTACCAAAGGCTGCCAATGGACTGTGGTGGTTTTGTGTTGTCTGCTTTGTATGGTTCCTTTGATTCATGAAGGGATCATGGAGAAGTGGGCAGAAGCTTAGAGTCCATCACTGGATCTGATGGCACAAAACAATCATTTGTATAGATGAAAAAAAAGCAGTACAATCAATCATTCCTACCTTTTTCCTTCCCTCTGTGTGTGTGTATGCATACACACATGTGTGACTTTTTGTGTTTGGGTGTGGGTGGGGTGTATCTACTGGTGTGTTTTTGTTTCTGTAGAGAAGTCTCTATATCCAGAATAGTTGTGATATGTGGAAAATGCATGGTACAGAGAATTTCAGTGGTGTCAATCAAGAAAACAAAGGAGTATGTCCTATAGAATTTTATACAATGTTATAATACCAAGAGAATTTTTCATGGTTAGTGTTATTACAGTGACTGACCACTTGTGCTAAGTAGTGGTATGGCCTTGCATAAAACTATTTAGAGATCTTTTAAGAAAGTTGGTCAAAATTAGAAAATGAAAGATATTTCTTATATTCTCTTATATTGCAGTAAGCATTGCAGCAAAGAACTGCTGAAACTGTTTACCATGTGAAAGCAAGTAACTCCACACATTGTTAATTACATTGCAATTCCTGTTGTTGTTCAAGGTCATACTAGTTGGCACACCTTGCTTAAAAATTGTTGAAAAAGCAGGTAGAGAATAATCTCCTAAGCAAGATCTCCCACATGGTGTGTGAGAGACAACTCTCTTCATGAGCTGGTGTGGCATCTGCTCTCTGGCTGTCAGAGAAGTCCTGCTCCTCAGACCACTGCAGGCCCATGAGGGCTGCCCGAACATCTGCACAACCCCTTCTGCAGGCACTCCAGTGCCCAGATTAGGACTGAAACCCATCATCCATCTTACTTGGCTTCATCTGGTTGAAACAGAGGTTGCTAATCTAAAGCAAATTAGGTACACTTTAGGCAAACCAGAGATCTTAATCTTTCCATTGTCACTGCCAAAAATGACTTCCAAGAAGATGATGGTAGCAACAGAAAATACTAAAATTGTCAGTACCACTATTTGGAACTCATTAATTGCTTATCCAAAATTAATGCTAGGACTGATAGGCCTCTCATAAGTAACATGGACAGTTTATTTTGTTGGTTGGAAGAGTCATAGTTGCTGAGCCTCACTCCATCACACTATAAAAGTTGTGACAGTCTGATGAATTTCCCAGGGACTAAAGAAAAGGTAATTTCACTTTTTTTTTTAAAGCAAAATGGAGGGCTTTGGGAACTACCCACCAGCCTCACTTCAGTAACCACTAAGATCATGGAAAAAGTCATACTGGAAGCTATGTTGAAGCATATGGCAGGTAGGGCAGTGATTAAAGACAGGCAATGTAGCGTCACCAAGGGAAAATTGTTTCTTCACTAATGTTAGATTGACTACATTACCAGACAGGAGAAGGGCAACTGATGCCATCTTCCTGCACTTCTGTGAGGTATTTGACAGTATTCTACAAAATATTTTTGCCTCTTAATTGTGGGGAGATAGGCTTGATGTGGATAAGGAACGATGTGGATTTGCATATTAAGCCTTTGACTAACTCTGTGCCACATCCACAGAGTTGTCAATGGCTCAATGTGCAAATGGAAATAAGTGGTGTCCCTCAAGGGTCTGTACCAGGACCAGTACTGTTTATTACCCCCATCAATTACATAGATAGTGGGATGCAGTGCACCCTCAACAGATTTATGGATGACACCAAGCTGAGTGATGCTGTTGGTATGCTTGAGGTCAGGATGCCATGCAGAGGGACCTTGACAGGCATGTGGAGTGCCCATGTGAACCCCATGAATTTCAACGAGAACAAGTTCAAGGTGTTGCACTGGGTTGATGCAATCCTCGATATCAATGCAGACTGGGTTATGAATGGATTGAGAATAGCCCTACAGAGAACTTGGAAGTATTAGTTGGCATCGTCTCCTTGTAGCCCAGGAAGCCAATATCCTGGGCTGCATAAAAGGATGTGTGTTTGACAGTTTGAGGAAGGCAGTTCTCCCCCTCTGCTTTGCTCTCATGAGAACCCACCCGGAGTATTTCATCCAGCTCTGGGGTCCACAGTACAAAAGAGACATGGACCTGCTAGAATAGGTCCAGAGGAGAGCTACAAAAATGATCAGAGGGCTGGAATATCCTTCCTATGAAGAAAAGCTGAGAGAGCTGCTGAGTTGCTTAGCCTGGAGAAGAGAAGGACGCAGGCAGACCTTATTGCAGCCTTTCAATACTTAGAGGGGATGTACAAGAAAGAAGGAGGAAGACCACAGTCTTTAGTGACAGAATAGAGGAAGGGTTTTAAACATAAAAAGAGTAGATTTAGATTGCAGGAAGGGTTCTTTAATAAGAATATTTTTATTATTTTATTATGACACTGGTTGCCCAGAGAAGCTGTAGATGACCCATCCCTGGAAGTGTTCAAGGCCAAGTTGGGTGGAGCTTTGAGCAATGTGGTCTAGTGGAAAAACAATTACGTGATTCTGTCACAGGCATAGTAAGATATATTGAGTGGCTCACAGCTTCCTATTAGTGTCATTTTAGCCAGTGGGTAGAGAGTTTTGGTATTATTATGCAAGAGTAATTGGCTTGTTTTTCTCAGAAGAAAAGAGTTTTGAAAAAAAAGTTCTGGAGACAGTATTTCATTTTCCCAGCCTTGATAATCCTGAGTGCACATGTATAATGTAATGTTATATACACAGTATAGATCACTCTGTAAATGTATTTTGTACCCAAGTACTGCGCATGATCACTACAATAAAGATCCGTTGGCCCTTAATCTGTATGATTTTCTTTTGTCTGGCTATTTGCTTCACATTTTGCCCTATAGTCTTTGGGCCTGAAACAAACTGCAAATTGTATAGCTGCAGTGTATCAGACGCCTGAGACGTAGGTCATGGTTCTAAATTTCCTGTACAATGTACACTTTTTTTTGTTGTTACTCTTCCCTTTTCCACAGTTCAACCTCTTCTTTACCTTGTGGGACTTTCTTAACGGGTTCAGTTCGTCAGCATACATATATTTGCTCTCAATTGCTCTTTACAATTAAACTTCACTAATCCATCTCCTTGCCCTCCTAGCTGTCAGGAGGCTAAGAGGATGCCAGAGAGCTGAATATGTAGGTGCCTATCTTTAGAAATCTAACATGCACTACCTAGCAGGTAGCTTCTTTTGATACATCAAGCAAAATATTCTTACTAAGACAGTTTTTTTTATTCTGTCTTGCCCTTCTTCACTAAGTAAAGTTGCTACCTCCTGACTCCTGATTAAAACCCGTTCAATCATTCTCCCTTACTGTGCATTCATGTTTCCTTCAAGTTACAATCAAACAGTTTCCTGTCCTGCACTGCCAACGAAGTCAGACTGCATCTTCAAGCCCTGATGTAGTTATATATCTAAGTTACAAAATACCAGCAATCACTTTTCTTTCCACCCCTTACAAGCCTGAAAGAGTCTTCAAAGCTTTTCTGTGTGGCATGGAAGAAATTGATTTAGTTTAATAGATTTTTAAATCTGCTTAAAAATTTTTCTGCCCCTTCCCCAGTATCATGCAGGCTGGGCAATGGACACCCCAAAATCCATATTTCTCATGGTGCTAAGTGTTACCTATGGGCTGATCTTCAATCTTTCAATCTTCCATCCAGCTGGAATGGATCAACCAAAAAATAAAGATTTTAATACGAGATTTCATGAGTGAAGGAGTTGGAAAACTTGAGGGAGGAGCATTTTCTCCATACTTGCCTTTCCCCAGAACGTGTCTTGGATTTGCCTTTGCTTTGATTGATAATGTATTCCTCCAGCAGTACAACCCATCCTTCTGTTTCCATTCTTACAGCTGCAAGTTGCACTGACTAGAGGGCCTTTCCTCATGTTATTGCAAAAAGGGCTCTTGTTCAGTAAGCTGAAGATCCTTGTTGTTTGACAAGTATTTCCTCTTTTTTTCTTTGCCCTAAGGTATGTTGTGCTGTTTGTCAGCACTAAACTGCATGTGCTTTCTTGGTTCTGCTGTGCCTGACCGCACTGCTACTTTGTTTATGCTAGTACTGATTAGACAAATTGGAAGGAAGTTTTTTTGAGGCCATTTCTAATAACATTTTCTCAATCTGGAAGAAAGGTTTAGTTATTTGTGGAAAGCAGTGAAAACATCATCAGCATGTTCTTCCTCTGCTGGGCTGCTGTCATCAGGTCTCATATACACAGCATGGTCATACCTGGTAATTTCTTGGGTGGGAAATGGCATCAGGCATGAAAATTCAGCTAGTGAGGGTATGTGTTAGAATCAGGCAACATGCTTTTTTGCCTGAATCTTTACTGAACAGGTGCGTCAGCATTGTCTCAGGGTCCTGAGGGAAATGTTTAAATTTAATTCAGAAATAAAATCAAGCTCCCAACTGCTTGAGATGATTAAAAATCCCACGACTCTTTTCCTAAGAATAAGATCATGACCCTGATATCTTGGCCAAGTTCCAGATAGTGAAATTACATTCTGCCAGTATGAAATATACCTGTCATTTCAACTGCAAAGCCATTCTGAATTCCCAAAGAGAACTCCTGTTGAGTTTTGAAAGCTTTAAATGGCTGCCAGGTCCACCACTTAGACACAGCATTTCTGGGACCTATAACTAAGTCTGCTTCCGAAGCACATTCAAAGAAAATAAATAAATTAAAGGGAGAATATCATCCTTATTTTCTATAGTAGTGCTATTATTATCTCAAAATCCATCAAGCCACCAATTACTTTTTCTTTTTCTTCTTAGAATTGTTGATTTGCGATTCCTTTTAAAAAGCAAGATTAAAAAGCAAGAAGTTTAAAAAAGCATTAATTAAAAAAAAAGCAAGAAGTTGTGATAAAAGTAAACCAAAAAGTGGTATGCATGTAAGGCATGGCATGATGACACTTTAAATACTTGGTCTCTCAAGGAGGATGGATACTGCATAAGAAATTTAATATTTTGAGTTGGGTTTTTTTAATTAAAAATTTTTAAAAATTGAAATATGTAAACAGATGATGTAGCTATATTGAAATATTCTTATCTAACAATTATAGAGTTTTTTTGGAGACAGCTCCATAACTGCAGGGTGGGAATTGGAATAAAGTATTCAATAGAACCTGTGTGATACATCCAGCCTCCTCAGGGGCCTATGAAACAAGAAAATTCTGTGTGGAGTTAAATTACAAATTACATTTAATATATTATAAGCTGACCAAGAAAAGCATCATTTTCTACTGTGCCAGAGGTGTGATTTACGCAACCCAGGAAAAGAAGCTGCATTCACATTATCCCATTTATTAATTGACCACTTACAAGAGAATTGGAGCTTAGGACATTTCTATTCCACTGCTAAAGATGATCCTGGCACCAATGATTTTGCCTCCATTCTTTATATTAACTCGACAAAAGACACAGTTTGAAGGTTTTGGCTAAGGAAGACTTTCTTTTACCAGGCACATCATATACTACTGCAAATGTGCAGATGGGCAAGTATCATTAAAACCTTAGCCAAAGGAACCTTGGTTATAAGCAGTTTGTTAGGAGCACACATAGGAGCTGATAAACCTCAAATAAATAAATATTGCATATGGTCTCTGCTTCCAGCAGTGTTTTGGTCACTACCGTCTGTCACTAGCAGACCTTCTGCCTTTGGGCTCAATTTTGGCAGCTGCTTTCATTGCCCTCATCTTCTCATTCCATCCCTAGGTTTTTATTTCCTTATTTCTATTTTTCTGCTAAGGGCTGAAAAGCCTTCCTGCTCTGTGATGAAGTGCCATAGGGGCAATGTGCTTAATTTGCTGCACCCCTCCTTCCTTAGAAATTGTGGACATGAGCAGATCCCCAGTGATTCAGAAAATAACCCCATCTGACCTTACTCTACCTCTTTCTGCATGTGGATTCAAGGCCAAAGACAGCACTGGGTTAAGGTATTTGCAGTTACTTTCCATGCCTGAGAGACAGCAGGACTGGTATGAGCACAGGACACGGCCAAGACGTGGCAGGTACATTGCAGCTCTTCTGTCTTGCTTCTGCATGTGCTGAGTATTACAGCTGTCTCTGGACCCAAAGCTGCCATATGGGGGACACAGTCCTTTGAGGAAGGTGCTACTCATAGTTCTGCACACATTCTCCTAGACAAGAGGTTGTACGCTCCTGGGAGACTTTTCGGAGAGATGTCCTTTGCTGTCCTAGATCTGCTTTTGTAAGGCCCCTTACTACTGCTCTTTAAAATGGCCTCTGTGAGCTCTAAAAGTGCTTTTTGAATTAGGGAGAAAAAGGAAAAGGAGTGTCTTTGACTAGTGTAACTTTTGTTTGGGTCAACTTGAAGTGTTGGCCTGTTGCAAATAAGTATTTTTGGTATATGAGATATTCCCCAGCTGTGCAGATTGTCCAAAGGTTAGTAAGTTTAGACCATGATAGGCAAAAAAGTATCTTTATTTTTAGGTTTATTTTAAATGGAATCACAATTTTTCTTTACAAATCTGACTTTCTTGTTTACTGTATGACTTCCTTTCTCAGACTCTCCCCCCATTATTTTTCCAATGCTATCCAAATTATTATATGTAAAATCAAGTATTCACAGGACCAGATAGAATATAATTTATTGTATTCATAATTTAATTTGCATGATGTGGTTAGAATCATATCTCAAAGGCATACTACAGTTTTGCTTTCTGACTAAACATATAGTAGTCATGGCAAGCATTTAGAAGTCATGGGTTCTCCACTGCTAGTTCAGCTCTCTATTTTTTCTAGTTTCATAGGTTACTCAGTGCACTATGCTCTAAAAGAATATGTATCCCTTCTGAAATACACAGCTGTTTAAAACCGGCGAATTCTTGGTGTTCTTCAAGTTAGCTTGAAATTAAACTATTCTCTCAGTTACAATTATTTGTATCAGGAGTTTCACTAGGTTGATTCCCAGTGTCAGAAGGGACACTTTTTTTTCCCAATGCACAGATTAGAAAGTGAATGCAAGCAATGTGAAATGCTACACAGAGCAACATGCAGGGAACTAAAGAGCAAGAGCAGTCCTATGTGACTCACAGTCTTGTGATAAATAGTAACAAATGACATGCTGTCATTGGAGACCTGCATTCATACAGAACAAAACAAAGAGCTTTGACAAAACTTTAATCTGTAGCATCCAGTATATATTTTTACTGCAAATAAAAAAAAAAAATTGGCTTTGCAGCTGTTAAACCTTGATGACAACATGGTTTTATTTCAGATTACCAAGGACCCCCTGTGAGGATTGAGGATCACTTGTGAGAGATGAGATCCATCTGATCAAGAAGAACAGAAAGCATTCTGCCAGCTGGCTGGCCAGCCTGGTGAGGAAACGTTTGAATTAGAAATGGGGGAGGAAGACAAGAGGTAATATGACAAAGTGATGAACAAGGTTGGGGTGTAGGTTGATATAAGCACAAGGGATGTTGTAATCAACAGACCAGGGCAGAAGGTAGCCCCACACAAATATATCCACATAAATAGGGAAGTTCTACCAGGCAGAACTGTAGGAAGGCTCCCATTACCTTCCCAGGAAATCAGGATGACTTACTGCCTCTCTGAATGGGACAAACTTGAGGACTTAAAGGTCTGTGTGCAGTTACAGAGTTATAGTCTCATTGGAATCATGGAGACTTGTTGGGATAGCTCACAAAACTGGAGTACTGTGGTGGGTGGGTAGGTATAGGCTACCTATAAGGAAGGACAGGCTGGGACAGCATGAGGGGACCACCCTTTACATGAGACTGCAATGGGGTGTGTGTCTGCAGCTGTTCAGCGAGCTGGGGATAGCTGATGGGTCAGCATTAGTTGGCAGACCACATGGATGACAGTGTGGTGGGTGCCACAGACTGCCTTACTAGGAAGAAAATGTAGATGAGGCTTTCTCAACACGACTGGAAGAGTCCTTATGTTCACATGCCCTATGTTTTGTGAGAAACTTGAAGCCCACCAAAATACGTCGCAAAGAGAATACAGTAGTGCATGAGAAATCCAAGCCATTTTGGGAGTGCATTGAAGGCACTTTCCTGACACAGGTGGTCCGAGAGCCAATGAGAGGAGGTGCTCCACTGGACCTCATACAAACAAGAAAGAATTGGCCTGGATATAAACCTCAGGAACAGGCTGCGGTGTCCATGAGGTGTTAAGGAACCTGAAAGATGGAAACAGAAAAAAAAGTAGGGTCACAGCTTGTACTTTTGGAAAGATTCTTCAGACTCTTCAGAAATCTGCTTAGAAGAATCCATGGGTTGCAGTCTGGGAGAGGTGTCCAGGAGAACTGCTTGATTTTCAAAGTTTGCCTCCTCCAAGATCAAGAAAGGTCCATTTGGACAGACAGGAGGACTTCATGAATGATCAAGGAGCTTCTGACTGAACTCAAACATAAAGGAACAGTGCAAAAGGTGGAAGCAGAGAAAAAGTACCCTGGGACAAATAAACACTGGACCAACATGAAGGCATTGAGTTAGGAAAACCAAAGCCCTTCTGTAGATAAACCTGATGAAACATGTGTGATGTGCAGGAAAGAAAGTTTCTACACATGCATAAGCAGCAGAAGGAAGTTGAAGAAAACTATGGAAGTGTTGCTGAAGGGGAAAAGGGATCTCATCACAAAGGACATGGAAAAGGCCAAAGGAGTCTTTGACACTCTCACCTTGGTCTTCACTGGTAAGACCTACCTTCAGGAATTCTAAGGCAATAAGAATCTATTCAAGCACATTTTAACAAAGCTGGAAATACATAAGCCCCCGGAACCTGATGGAATTCATCCCTGAGTTCTAAGGGAGCTGACTCATTTCACTTCAAGAGCAATCTTGATCAGCTTTGAAAGTCTGTGGCAAGTAAGGGAGATTCCTGCATACTGGAAGAAAACAATTGCCATTCTTGCCTTCCTGAAGGAAATGAAGGAGGATCCAGTGCAACACAGGCCAGTCAGTCTCTTCTTTATCTGATGGAAAGCAATGGACTGAATCCTCTTCAAAAACATTTCCCAACACATGAAGGACAGGAAAGTAATTTGAAGTCATTAGCAAGGATTTATGAAGGGGAAATCATGCGTGATGAACCTCATAGACTTCTATGATGAGGTGACTGTCATGGTGGATGTGGGGAAAGCATTGGATGCTGTTCATCTTACCTTTAGCAACGTTTTCAACTCCATTTTCTGTAACATTCTCACTGGTAAACTGATGAATTGTGGGCTAGATATATGGGCAGTGACGTGGATTGAAAACTGGCTCTCATGTTTTTGACCAGAACACAAGTTTCAGATTGAGGCCAGTTACTAGTGAAGTACCCCAGGGATCAAAACTGGGCCAAATACTATTGAACATCATTTTTAGTGACTTGGATGATGGGACAGAATGTTCCCTCAAAAAGTGTGAGAAGAGTGGTTGACAGGCCAGATGGGTCTGTTGCAACTTGGAGGTGCCTGGACAAGAAACGGACTAGCAACAACATCATGGGTTTCAACAAAGGTTAAGTGCAAAATTCTACATTTGGACAAGATTAATCCCCCTCATCAAGAGAGCCTGGGGGCTGGTCAGCTGGAAATCAGTGTGACAGAAAATGACTTGACCTGGTGAACACCAAACTTGCCATGAGCCAGTAATGTGCTTTTGTGGCAAAAGAAAATGTCAAAAGCATTAAGAGCTGCATGAAGCGGAGCACTGCTCACAGGTAGAGGGAAGTGATACTTTCCCTGTATTCATCTGGATTACTGGGTCCTATGCTGGGCTCCCCAGTACAAGTGAGACATCAAAAGACTGGAGCAAGTCCAGCAAAGGACCTCAAAGGTGAAAAAGTGACAGGAGTAAGACAAGAGGCAATGGACATAAGGAAAAATACAAGAAATTTCACTTTAACATAGGGAAAAGGTGGGTTGGTGTCACGGCAAGCGGTGGTGGTGAGTTGCCACAGCCTTCCAGAAGTGTCCCCAGATTATGGGAAGCCGCTTTGGCATGGGGGACTGGGACGAAGGTGCAGCCACATGCACTCCCGATGGAGCGGGGTACACATTCACACACTCACACAGAAGCACAGCAGCAGCTGGTGGCAAGGAGGCGAGAAGTGTCCTTTGTATGGGGTCCAGCAACTGGTTTTATTGAGGAGGGTCCAGGGATGAAGAACCAAGATGGAGGGCAGGGTACAGGCTTAAGTATGGGGTCCAGAGGGCTGGCAGAGCAGGGGCAGGGGCAGAGCAGGGCCAGGGGGCAGAGCAGGGGCAATGGAGCTAATAGGGGTACAGAGGAGGAGGGATGAAGGGAAGGGAGCCAGTGGGGGTGACAATCAAAAAGAAATTTCCAGAGTACAAATAAGTAATAAAAGGGGTAGAGAGCAACAAACCAATCCCAACCAGGGGAAATCCATATATTAACATAATAAGTGCAAGGTCTCCTGGGACCTCACCCTATGCTAGAGGGATGTCTCGGCCTGTGGGTTATCCCACCAACGTACCTTCTTTCTTTTGGGTTTCATAGATCCATCAGTGGTAGCCTTACAGGCCACAACAGGTTGGTTTTTTTCCGGGGGTGGGTAGGTTGTTTTCTGTTGTTTCCACTGCAAGACTAGTTTGTGGGACCAGTTTTCCCAGAGAATGTGGAGTCTCCATCCTTGGAGATATTCAAAATCCAACAGGACACAGCCCTCAGCAATCCACCGTCGTTCACCCTGTTTGAGCAAAAGGTTTAAACTAGATGATCTGTTGAGGTACGTCTCAACAACTTTAGAACTGAGGGATGCTTAAAAACTTACTTCTTTTCAGCCTGATTATTTCAACATCTCTTTAATATGTGTTTGGGCAATAGTGCCAGATAAAACAAGCAACAATATCTTCTGCAAAAGGATAATTTTACATTAGCTACAGAACTTTATATCAAAATATTTATCACGTGAAATAGAAAAAATTGAGGCTGGAAGTAATATGTTAGGTGGGGCTGATGCCTATTTGAAATCTGCAAGTTATGTTCTAAATAAATTACAGAAAATACAGATGACCTCATAAATCCTTGGAAATTAAATTACTTGCAATAATTAATCTGAAATAAACATGAGTATTAGGATTTTCATATCTCATCTTCTCACTCTCTATTTTTACCTGCCTCCTTCCTTTTAGTATGTTCAATCAACTGGAGTTTTTAACATGCCAAGAATTTGCAAATGATAAAATGGAACTTCAGATGTCAGATGGCAGGACTGCTCTGACACTCACAGTGCATTAAATCGGAATAAAAGTAACATCAAATGAAAGTGCCTGCAGTGAAGGGAGTTGATATATAACAGTGTAACATAGAAAAGAACCTTTGATTTAATGAGGTTCAATTTCATAAAAGTGCAGGTCTTCAAATGGGAATGTCATTGAAGTAATCAGACAGTCCTGCAACTTCCATCTTGTAAAAGGAGACAGATAATTAAGTGTGGGTATCTCCTGAATAACAACTGAAAGCACGACCTAATGTGATCCAGATCAAAACTGAGGCCCAGAACAAAGCTGTGAGAGTACTGCTCTTCTTGCTGTTGAACACACATAGCAAATGTTTGTGTGGTCCCCCAGAACAAAGGTTATATTGCTCTTTACCTGCTGCTAAAACTTGTTATTCATACCTGATTTGAGCTGTAGATGTTTCTTACAACATAGATGAAGTTTTTGACTGAAATAGGAGTACAACAATATGTATATACACCTGTATTATGTCATATACATCTGAATTATGTCATATGGAAAGTAACAGTAATTTGTGTCTTTCCTCTTGTTTAAAAGGATTAGAAACATCTAATCTGTTTTGATTCAGCTCTATTAACACTAGTAAGCATATGAAAAAAAAAAAGCCTTTTCCTACATGACAAATGGGATAGAGTGATGAAGATAATGAATAAATAGGTAAGAATCCTTTGCAAAAAGCTCCCTTCTGACAGTGACATCAAGAAAATTTGTAGGTGTTGTGGGTTCCTTAATGGGAAGTAAAAGGTAGGTGTTAGCAGATCTGTGCAAAGCTGTTTCAGGAAAGTTGGAAAACTACTGCTGTGCTGGTGACTGTCCAGAATTGAGGGTGTTACGTGCACTGAAGCTGCACTCTTTGATACAGTTACCTGTAGGAATTTTGGCTGCTCATGTTCTCCAGAGTCAAGGTATTTCTAGGAAGTTCCATTATCATGGCTTCTCTTTTTTTCTCTGCCCTGCTTGTGTTTTCCAAATCTAGGTGAGAGCTTTTAGAAGCTACGTGCAGTTTCTTCCACAGCCTTTTCTATTAAGAACATGCTTATTAAATGCTTACTTTCTGGAAAATTTGTCTAAATCAAATATCTAAGACGTTTCCTGTTTCTCAGTAAACATTTTTTCCATGTAAATTAATTTCAGACCAAGGCAAATCCTGGGGGACAGAGCTTCCTAAGACTCCACAGCATTTAGCTGCAAATACATGAATGTCTCCTTAAAAGTGGTTAAATACAGTGAGATTTTCCTTGGATGAACATATGCATGTCTTTCTTGACTTCTGCAGGAATTATAGATATTCTTACTTGTGTTGATGGATTCTCTCTTGAGTTTTCTTCTTTGGATTAGACATCTTTTCAAAACAGGGTTATCTGTTTCAGATTAAGAGTTTGTTTTGAAATTCACATGAATGGCCCTAGTATATATTCCTATTCCTAGTATATATTCCAGTGGTCCTTAGAGCCAGTCAGTCAGTCAGGACAAAACCACTATGAGAAGAGCCTGTTTTACTGACAGTGATCTAAGTACAGACCAAAATAAAACAAACAAGCAAAGAAACAAAAACTGAGCCCAACCCATCCCAAACAACCAAAAAACCACAAAGCAAACACAAAAAACGCCCCCCAAACCAAAAAGGCACAACCCCCCCCCCAAAACCCAATAACAAGAAAACTAACAACCCTGAACACAACCCAAAACTCCCAACACCCAAAAACCCCACACTGCAAAACCAGTTAAAACATCAAACTTTACTGAGAAACAACCTTATCATCCAATCATTGCTAGTTACAAAGATTTCTTTTTTTTCCACTGTGATATAGTTTATGTCTGTGCATTCATTACAAGGCCCAGGCAAATGGTTTGTGTGATTTCACTGAACTGTACTAAAATGGTCCTGGAACTCAGCTGTTAGCTGACGCAGTAATCTTGTCTGTTAACAAGATGCCACAGCACTGTGCCAGCACCTCATGCTGTGAAAACACACCTCAGATGAAGGAATGAGAATCCCACTTACATATCCACAATTATCTAAAAGGTGAAACTTGATGAAGCAGGAACTTCTCTCTGAAACTCTCTTTAAACAGACTGCATAGTAAAGTGCTAAACCCCCTGTGTGTTCCGATGTTCATTCCGTATCCCTTCAGGTCTGCATTTGACCATTGCTGAAGGCCTCCATGCAGAACATTCTGTTTTACAAAGAACACTGGAAGCATCCAAAGGTGAGCTCCCGGAAAAGCTACAGGCAGCATTCAAACACTTCATAGAGCCAGGGGACAGAGTTTGCCTGCTAACATATGCTGAAGCATGTGCCACCTCATCTTCACTGTTATTATTACATCCAAATGCTGGCACATGCTACCATCACGTTTTCAGTTTGCTGTGTGTGAAGGACTGCTTGGGACACAGTGGGAACAAGTCTTACCAAAAGAAAGAATTAGTAATTTCCCTGCCTTACCAGACCCATCATCTCCCTCCTTTTCTTCTTTAATGTAGTTGTGTTTGTTCTTTTTTAAAGTACAAGTGCTGTACAAAGTGTAATAGCTTTATCCAGGGAGAAATGGCCAAAACCACATGCATATGGAAAGTTACAGTAGTTCAGAAGGTGCAAATACAATTTATGGTCAGTTAAAGTCAGGTCAGAAGCAGATTGTGGCAATTTCTTCTCTTTTTTTTTGGTGTGATTGCAGTGGATATAGACTTGAAACTTCAGTCAATGGAAATGACAGAATAATTACTGCAATGGTGTCTACTTATCCCTTGAATAAAGTAACATACACTTTGCATAAGAAAATGCATTTTTTCTCAAGCTGAACAGTAGGCTTTTTCTGTGTGTGCTAATGCATGTACCTGATTAAAACTTACTGCAGGCTCTGTACACAAGCAATTCATGCCATAAATATGGACTACTAACCATGAAAATATTCAGAGTGCACTGTACAGGAAAAGAAACTGAAGAACAGGGAAGGAAGATGATTTGTTCACTGTCCACAAGGGAGATAGAGGAGAAACTGTGAAGAGCAGCCTGCTTTTTAATTCCTGTTCAACTCTGTAATCACAAAGCTGTGCTTTCCAATTAGAAATAATAGTCATTCTTAGGGAATGCAGAGGGCTATAAATGTTTGCAACTGCAAAACAGCCTTGTTTTAGATCTCTGCATAGATTGGAGCAGCAGACCATGGCACTTTCCTTGAAATCAGAACCTTTGTTGTCTTCTACTCTGTTTGAATAGGTTTGCACATGCTGTGTGTAAAACCCTTCACAACTAATGTTATGTTTTCATGGGCAATCTGTAGAGTGGTGCTTGCCAAATGACTAAACTGTTATGTGGTTTAGGTAAGACAGGGTTGATAGGAAGATAGGGAAAAAAGTATAAAAAGATTTTAAAATTTATATTGTGACATCTTGGCTGGCTAAAGTGAGCTTTCTGACAGAAAATGGTATTTCACTTAGCAGTATTACTTCTTGTTGAAAATGTGACCAAAAGACAATGTGGTGACTTTATATCCTCTTGGAAGAGCAGCACAGATTTCCTTATGATGGAAAGACTTTATAAAAATTTATTGAGTAAACACAGATAATAGCTGCACCAAGAAGTCAGTAAAATCAGGATAAGAGAAGAACTTGTGCACCTCAACTTGTTGTAGTGTGCTAGCATTTTTGTTCAAGTAGAAGCCCAACAGTGTTTGGTACGATAGTGTGAATGCCTGAGGGATAGGAAGCAGCAGATATTGGTATTGTGGGAACAGTGTTGAGAAGAATTACTGCAAAGGTAGGAGGGTTGTAAAAATAAATCTAAAATGTGGGAGTGGAAACTGGTAATGAAGCATGATTCAGAATCTTTTACACAGACTGGGGAAGAAAAGGAAAGAGAGTGAATAAAGGGAATTTAAAACTAATATGAGGAGCTAAGGACAAACAAAGGAGGAAAAACACTGGATCAATAGGAGGATTCTTTGCACTGAAAGACAGCCCACCCTCTTGCAGTGTTACGGAGACAAATTCTGCTCTCAGTGCAGCTGATGTAAAGCCTGACTAATTCCATCTATCACCTCGACTAGTGCAAATCTAAAAGAATTTGCAGAAAACACTGGGATTAATTTTAATTTACTTTGATCTATCTAAAAAGCAAGATTTTACCCTATCTTATATTTGGCAAGCTCTTTTGTTTTATCTTCCATTTTAGAACAGTAATTAATTTACTCCATTCATTTTGATTTTTTTTGTTTTGCTTTTGCCCCTTTCTCTTCCCTTTTTCTGTTTTGCAGTCGTAGTTTAAGCAAAAGAAACCAAGTTCTTCCCCCATCTAGACTCTTTTTAAAGTGTCATGTGAAATGTTCCTGCAGCACTTTTCCAAGACCCTGATAGATGCTGTTTATGTTGATATGATCCACTCTATAATAGGAGCTTAATATAACGTGTGCCCTTATGTTATGCTTCAAATCACACAGGTTTCAATTCACACTCCCCCAAAAAGCAAAAATGAGATTAGCATCTAAATTGAAATTGACGCTAAAGGAATCTGTGAAAAGAAAAGGTCTAAAAAAGATCTGAGTATCAGTTTTATGTTTCTTTTTACTCTGTATCTTGGTCATTTCTCAGAAAATAAGCTTTCACTAATAAGCACTAAACTGTGTCTGGTCTTGCACAGGTGTGCTGAGAGATGAAAAAGAAAGAATTTTAACCCCATTTAGTTAATGCCATTAACTTCAATAAACATGTAGCTCCATCAAGAAAACATCAGCTCAGCCAAAGTGAGGCTGCATGAGTTCCA
>NW_008237890.1:1743751-1757321 GCF_000691975.1 Corvus brachyrhynchos
GTGTCCCTAATGGGAGATGCAGGTAAAGCGTATTCCCTGGTCAGTCACTGTTTCCATGGTCAGTATCAGCTGCCCACGCCCCCACTCCCCTCCACCCCAGCCTATTCTCAGAGCTTTGGGAATAATTTAAACATGCAGAGAGGTTTTCTTTTGACACCGTATTGCCATGGGAGTCTGTCTCGCACAGAAATAGCAGATGGGTTGAATAAATGGAAACTCTTTTGAGATATGTTGTATTTCCTCGGTTTACCACTAGTTCTCATGTATATTCTTAAAACAGTGTTCAGAGCAAAGCCAAAGGAAAAATGTTTAAATTATTCATTCTTGCCTCCCCCAAAAATGCATAGTATGGTTTCCAAAATTGCTTTACCCAAATTCTCTAATGATTAGTAAGGAGACCAGAGTGGTGCATACCCCCTCAATTCTCATTACCTTCAGTGTGCAGGGAAGACATCAGGAAGTTTGCCACAAACTTCCAGTGACAGTAGATTTCCCTCTAATGAGCTCTTTAACTGGTACCCCTCATCACCTGCAAGTGAAGGAGTTAGAATCTGTGTGAGAAATTCTAACAAAATGAATTAAATAAAGAACTGAAAATGAAAGGTGATGAAAGAAAAGGAGAATGGGCTGAGGAAGTGTAACGGCATCACCCCTTTTTTCACAAATTTGAGCACAGGCATGCAATGGTGGAAATCTGAGAATTGCATAGTAAATATTCTGACACTAATGGAATGATTTTAAATGCACTCTAATACCTTTCTGATGAATAATATGTGGTACTTGAAAGAAAGCTTGGCATGATGAGGAAGAAGAGAAGACATATCCTCTGCTGTGGTATCCCCGCACGTATTTCTAAATGTGAACAGCTTGAGCACTTCAAGCAGCTATTGCTTATTTCACTCATAACAAATAGTTAGCTGTTGTGTTACTTAGGGGAAGAGTGGTGTTTACGTGACAGCGCAGCAAAACCCAAGAAGTATGTGAAGGAAAAGAGTGTGTTGACATCTTTTTATTCTCCATATGCAAAAAACAACTACACCCCCCGCCCCAGTCTGAAATTCTTGAAATACATTGATTCAGCCACTTGCTCCACCTAGTATTATTATCACTTAGTCAAATCCACATTAATTTCAGCAGCATTTCACTTGAACAGAAATAAATTAAGTAAAATCATCAAGATTTGGCCCAGAAACATATAAATCTGCTGTTATCAGATTTAGTTACTGTTATCAGTTTAAACCAGCAGGCTAACTGAGACAATCTAGGGAACCCGTTCCCACCCTGCCCGTTTAAAACATCAAGATGGACTTTCCTGGCCAGGTCACAATGAGTTTGCAGTTTGAATTCCCATGAGCAGCAACCAGTGCAGGAGCAAGTGCTATTTTCATTTCACTAGCAATGGACTAGAGTTCCATAAATCTGTGCATTTATAAGACTTAAAGATCCCATGACTCTATAAGAAATCACATCAATTGCACTAGCAGAAATTGAAAATGGACATTTATAACGACTTACTAAAATTCTTGGTCAGCAATAAAATAAATTAAAATGTGTCTCAAAAATCTAAGGAGTTAGGTGCTGTATTTTCGGTCAATAAAGATAATGACAGCGTGCAAAGTTGTATTACAGCCATTTTTATAGCCAAACTTTCATAGGAGAGTTGTGGGACTGACTGAAATGCATGTTTGAACTTTTGCCCAAGAATTACTATGCTAGGCAGAATACCATTAAGAAAACTTTGAAAATTTAGTTAGAAACGTATTTCTTAAGAGTTTTGTTAGGTACTTTTTACTATCCAGATGACAATTCCTGATCCTGTCTTTACTCTTTGTAATTCCCTGTACAATAGCCATCATATTCATGTGACTGTATGCACTCAGTATAGACAGAATGTAAAATCTTCTGTTATTTTATCTACTTGCATTTTTTTCAGCTGGAATTTTCCTTGAAGCACTTTTAGTAATTCTTATTTAGTATGGTGTAAGAAAGAAAAAGAAAATAGACTTCTCACCTGATCAACAAACCTGCATATTGAATAAAAAACATGCCCTTTAGTCAATGTTAGTACATAAAAGATATATAAACTAAACTAATACATCTCTTTTTTTTCTCTCCATGTGTCATTCCTGTCTTCCATCTTCTCCCTCTTGTCCAAGTTACTCTGAATCAGAAGCATTTTCCTGTGTTCTGGATATAGATTTAACTGAACAGCCCATCTATCAAACTTTCAGCTAAGACATAATATCAAGCTCATGTTGTCATATTGCCTTGCAGAAAGTCTTCACCTTTCTTAAAGCTAGATAACAGCTAGATAACAGTAACAGATGAACTGGTAACAGATGAACCACTATCAATTTTCCCAAAACATCAGTAGGGTTTATTTTAACTATCCCTCTAAAACCAAATTTTCTTCATTTGCTTAAGAATAATAACTATTGCTTCTGCCCTCTGAAAGTTGTAAGAAGTTATCTAAAATAACACTGCCAAAAGAGAGGGATATGTATGATAAGACTCACTGACAGTTTTGATGAATTAAAGAAATATACAGACAGAACTCATTAAAATAAACAATTACTTGGAAAATATAATGTGCATACGTCAAGAATATAAGAAATGTAATCTGAATGCTTCAGGCAATACAGGAGTTTAGGAGGTCAGCTACTTTTGCCAAACACATCTATAAGACATCTAACATGGAAGAGCTATGAAAGAGAAAAGATACTTGTAACAAAAAGATTAAGAAAGGAACCAGGTGGGCAAAGAGAATCTGAGCAGTTTATTCTGCATTGTCTCAGAATGTGAATCATAGGACTAAATGGAGCTGTTTAATCTGAGTTAGTCGCTGAGGTTTTCCTGTCTAATCTATGACAATCTAATCAAACTAGCCAGTGGTGTCCTGGACATGATTAATTTCTTCTGAAAGTATATATCTAAAATAAGGCAGAATCAATCAAACCTGAAAAGTGCCTATGAAGGCACTTCTCAGTGAAGAAAACTTCAGTGATTGACAAAGGATTTTAGGAGAGTGGCTCAGGCATGTATATGTTCACTGTAGACACGTACAGCTTGATGAGATGAATCCTGTCCTTGGGTGCTGTAATTTTCCTTCAACAGCAATTGGCAGCTTAATTTGTAGATCACTGGGTCAGATTCTGTCAGTGGAAAGCAAATAAGAGACTAGCAAAGACAATCAAATTATTCCTTCTTAAATGGAAGAAACAAGGAAAAATTGCCACAACATTACTCTTCTCTGACTCAGCAGTTTTGAAATGACATCATTAATTATATAGATAATGCCATACTAATACTTAGAAAGCTGCTATGTCAATATTCCTAAAATATTAAGATACAGTCACTTTCAGCTACTTAATTGGGCAATGCTAATGAGTTAAAGCAACTAGGGTAACTACCATGTTTTCCAGTTCTGGAATCATGTATTTGTGAAGCCTGGACTTTTGTCAAAATAGAAATGTAACCAGTGAGGTAAGCAGAAGGGCAGGGAAAAAATATTGAGGAATACCATTAATTTGAATGAGTATTTGCCACTGGGCAGTCCAAAGCCTAAAAATATAGAGTTCAAAGCTCAAAAGATACAAGAGTTTAAAGAGGATGTTTAGGTGAATTTTAGAGGTAATCTAATGAAGCAACATAGAAATAAAGACAGTGAGCTGAAGAGAACTGATGGGTGAACTATGACTCTTACCCAAAAGAAGGAATGGAAAACTAAATCATACACTCAAAAATTTTCAAGCTCTCTTGGAGCACATAAATCTGCTTTGTAAGTTATAGAGTGCCTTCATAATATATTGTAGTATCTGTAGTATACCTCACAGCAGAGATTCTTTAAAGTTAGTCCAAATGGCAAAGTCATGTGGCCTTAGCACTACAAGAGTCTGCAATGCAATAACCAGTGACATTGTTTGGAACCATGTGAGGATCACATTGAAGGTTCATATGTCTTTATGCTATCAGGTAGCTCCCAATGGTGGCAAATCCATAGAAAACAGTTATGTGGCATTTTGTTATGTTTTGCATGTTGGTTTTTTTGTTGGGTTTTTGTTGTTGTTGTTGTTACCTTTAGATCAGGAGTCTGAGTGAGTTGCAAATTGCTACCATTCTCTAGATCCAGATAATTTGAAATCTTAAATGTCAGCACCACCACCCTAACTCTTCCCCCCATGGTAGTTACTTATGTCATGCTTCTGCCATGTATTGCTTTTACTTTTTACATTTTGGTGCAGCCTCTGTAAATCTCTAGGGAAAAAACACATAGTAAATCCAAGCAGGTTATCTCACTGACATTTGGGGCATAGAAAGAAACTCTGAGTCTTTTGTGAATGTGCAGAGATGTAGTTAGTCCCCACAAACTTCCAGATATGGTAGGGGCATAGGAAGAGATCAGGGGGCTAAATGAAAGGAACTAAGTGACCGATGGAAATTAGGAACATGAGCAGAAAACAGAAAGGTTAAGATGTTTACTGAAAAGTTTAGCTTCAATGAGATAGTGTGAGCCTACAGGATGTATCAGCTTGTCAGGACATAATGTTTGTGTTACAACCTCTAAGGACATTAAGTGAATTACACAAACTGTTCATGAAAGTTTATCTTCCTAATTATGAATTTTTGCTACTCTGTGTTCACCAGACTCTTTATGTTTTGCCTACAAAGAAATATAAAGGAGAATATATACATATGGATATATGTGTGTGCAAGTATTTCTTATGGAAGTAAATTATTGTTATATAGTTCAAGCATAATTTTTCCTCAATAAGTAAGAGAAAAGAGAAATTTCTTCTAAAGAAGACCCTTGTATTTGCCTAGTGAGATTTGTTATTATGCTGCTGGGAAAGTTAGTTACATTAACCATTTCAACAAAGTGCGGAAGTGGGGAAGAAAGTGAAGAACATGACTTTGGGATAGGATATTGTCATTACATATCAAAAAGTTTGCTGAAAGCTGGTGAATTTTTTTGAAAGTCGTACTGTGTCAGGACCTAAGTTGCTTAATTAAAAATTAATATCAGTGCGTATGCTTCCAGTTGTGAGAACATGTGGACTATTTACTAATGTATTCAGAAATATACCATTTTACTTCAAATATACACAGACCTTTTGACAAGTTGAAATATATATGTTTCTGATTGTTAAAGTTGTTTTAAATACATAGCTGAACAAGAATGGTGACTTTTTCAATTTGAGTGAGAATCCCTTAGTTTGTCATTAATGGGAAAAAAATGCAATTAAAAAAAACAACAGTGGTTTGGGTCTGTAGCACAACCATGCTTGAAGTCAGTGTACAGCAATCCTTACTGAAGACCTTGGAGGAACTAACAGACTTCCCTCTCAGATTATTCCTGAGATGAGAAAAGCACAGAGATGAATTTGGTCTCTTGACTAGCAGCCTTCAGTCAAGATCATGACATCCTTTTGGGGCTTTAGAGATGGCTCAATAGCCTAGCACCCATGAAAGCCATAGATCAGCATCTAATCATGTCAGGAAAATGGAGGACAAATACTCACCATTCTTTCAAGGACGGAGGTGGTTTTTACAATTCCCTGCTTTTCTTTTAAGTGCAGTTAAATCAAGACAACATGATCTGTTTTAGAGACTATCCCCATGGAAGATGTCGAGTGAAATTGTGGTAGGAAAACATGGGCCTTGGCATGCTAGGAAACATTTTTGAATAGGTGACCACCACTGCTGCTCGCCAAAATGAACCAAATGACTTTAGCACCTCTTGATTTTATTTCATGACTTTTTGTCTTCCCCCACTATGCTATGAGGATTGTGTTTATGTTTAGCAGGAAGATCTACATGTATCTATAAACTTCTACTTTCAACCATCTGCAAATAAGCATAATACAATCATAGCTTCATTAAAAAATATTCAGAATTATGACAGTAGTCACCTGCAGCATGTCTGAGCTGCAGAAACATGGGAAGAGACATGTCAAATCAGGAATAGTCCAAAGATGCAGGATTTTTCATGAAAATAAACCCTTGGAACAAAAGTTTCTGATTCTTTCTTGTCTCTGGAAAAATAGGCAGGAAGGCAGAGACAGTGGAGGAAAGGAGGAAAAACAGTGAAGTTTATATGACAGAAGTACTTGGGAAAGAGAAGTTCTTCAGAAAGGAACCTATGTACTGTCCATGGAAGAACTTCATGCACTGAAAGACACACACCAAGCAGAATTGTCAATAAACAGAGTCAGAGAGCTTAACAAGCACATTTCTAATGAGGATCAGGAGTTGAACTTGGATGATCATTTTAAAGTCTCATGAGACAAGAATAAACTTAAGAGTACTCTTTTGTCTCTTTTGAAATCAGTGGAAGAGCTATCATTGGCTTTGTGGCACCAGAACTTCCTTGCAGCTGTTGGAGTGTGAACTTGGGACTACCATATTACTCTTGTGGGTTTTACCCAGAAGCAAAAGGATTTGTGGCTGAGAGAAGTAGATCTCTACTTGTGCTAATTTGCTATCCAAAATAGATTTGTGTTTGATTGCTGACATTTACAATTGCTTTTCTTGCTATTTTCTCTATGTATAGGATTCCTTTTTTACCCTTTCCTGCTGCTGGCTCTGCTGTAATGCCCTTTTGCCTGGAGGGAGGAAGAGGAACAGATGGCATGCAGCTAGGCAATTATACAGCATAGTAAAAGAAGTAAAGTTCCAAATTTAACTTCTCAGGAAATCTCCTTAAGTCATTCCCCTTGTGCCTACCATGCAAAGTTAATGATTGTAAAATTATTTCCATCTATCTATCTACAGTCTTAACTGATATTTAAGTGACCAAAGCAATTTTGATTGACATTTTCTGAGGCTCATAAACTAGTTATTTCTTATCAATCATAATTGCCCATAATGCTACAAGCATTATGTACCTCAGCCAGCAAAATAGGCCATTCACCAGCTCCCAGATGTGAACTGGGAGGCCTCAGAAGCCTGGGATGCTAGTTACAAAGCAGTATGGGCAGAACTCAAAAGAGAGAAATGAAAGGGAGGGGAATTAACAAGAACAAATACAGTATTCAAAGTAAAAAGAATCAAGCTATTTGCATTGTAAATGAAACATACTCTGAAAAATCACTGCAGCTACACTGATGCTTGATAACATTCTCTCCACAAAAAGGAAATAAAGGAAATATGTTTATTTTCTGGAGTAAATGGTTATCCACAGTGTTAGTGGTAGAGAGCAGATTGAAGATGTTATAAAACTAGCATAAATAATTTTAAGTGTGTAACAGCATACAGCATCTATTTAAATGACCTGTTAATTTGGCATGAACACAAGGAAACATTCCCTGAGATGAATTTATGATGCATGTTTTCAAAAAGCAGCCAAAATCCAGTAAATAAAGAGGTGTTTGGAAGTAATTTCCCTTACACTGGAAAAGACCATTAGGCTGTTCTGTTTTTAAAGGGCAGAATTACTAGCTTCAGTAAGGTATTTGCTAATTCTGAAGAGTGTTAGGCTTAATCTTAGTTTCCCAGCTGGTTCTGAATAATGTAATACACTGTCTTGTAAAGGTGTGTAAAACAGATACCCAGCGGTAAACAGCTTCCGTTTTACTTTGTAGTTCCTGCCTTTTAAGAATGTAACAAAGAATGTCTGGAATTCATAAGGATATAAAAAAAAGTTTTTTGCTTTTTATTTCTTTTTACAGTGGTCAGGCTCAAATTGACACAAAGATGCGCATGCTGGTGTCATACCCTGAAATGATCCAGGTAAATGCCAAGTGTTATATCCGAGTTTGTACTGTAGGTTTTGTTGACAGCTCTTTCAGCCTTTGAGAGATTCATTTCTTCACATGTTCAGCCCCTGCATTCTGTATGACATTTGATAGCTGAAACCCAGGTGGGGTCACAACACAAAATGCTAAATGTGCTGTGTTCTCAGGAATTCAGAAGCTGCAGGGGATTTCTGAGCCTTTCATTGGTGTGGCTGTGAAATGGAGGCATTCAGCCTGCTCCAAGAGAACAAGAGTTTAGTCAGCTGTGGGCCCATTAGCCACATCTCTTATTCTCACTTGTGGTTACAGAGCCTTTCTTAGCTGCTAAAGCTTTTCTCAGAGACTTAAAGGTTAGAAAGGAGACAATGACAGTCTCATGTGGTCCCCTGTAGTGTGAGATTTTTCCCAAAGGTATATCCTCCAGAAAGCTAGCCAAAGTAGAGTCCGTGTGGGTGTGCATTTACCACCTCAACAGTTAGTTGCTTATTTACCTTGTCTGCTAGGAACGAGGAAGACTTTCTCTGAATCATTTATTTTAAATACACTGAAGATACATTCTATTAATTTTCCTTTATTTCCTTTTCCTGCGTACATTTCTATAAGTATTTTTTCACAGATAGCTGTATGAGAAAGACACAGCATACACTATTTACTAGTAACCAACGTACAAATATGTTAATACTTGAGAGTAGAAGATGTGGTTGGAGATTAGAGATCAGTACAAGGAAAATCTGGAAACAAGTACACTCCTAGTTGTGCTTGTTGTATGAAAAGCATGCGTTTGTCTTCCATGCTACTCTGGTTTTCCTGGGTTAGACTCTTTCTAAAAAGTGCTGGGCTGGTTTGGGACTGCTTCTGGCCCTGTACTCAAAAATAATTAAGTATAACAGAAGCACCTACAAAACCAGAGGCATTGCCAGGAGAATGCTGATTAGGAGAATAATATTAAATATATGGGTGTTTGGAAGTGCACTGGGAGCAAAGGCTGGAATCCGGATGTCCTACTTGATTGTTGCATTTAACGCAAAACATGGCTAAGCAGTAACAGAAATAAAGATATCTCTGTGAGAGACTAACCTTCTCACCATTGAAGAAAGTACTTTATAGCTACCAGAGAGGGAATAGAAATAAGCACAGAATGGCCTTCTCCTTCTCATGATTCTGGGAACAATGATTCTTTTCTTTCCATTAGCAATTGTACTTGGACCAAGTTCAAGTTTATAAAATAATGAGCATAACAGGAACAAGTACTATAAGTTGCCTTCCCTCCCACCCATCCATGTATAAATTTAAAACAAATAGTAGTAAAACAAACAGGCAGCTGGTGCTTCAAGCTGCCAGTCCCAAAGTACTCATAAAATACAACCTTTTTTGTTCTTATTTCTCCAGGTAGCTATTAATTTTTGTTTTGTGTATTTTTCTGTTATGTATTCTTGTTAGCAGACGAAGGAAAACCAAAAATGACAGTGAGCAGCAACTGACAACACACATGGAGTCACAAAGACTTTCATTTTCCAAGCTCTTTCTTTTTCTCTCCTCATCAGTGTCTGCATGTAATGGATGATGTGGCAAATAAAACAAAGCAATACAAAAAAATCAAAGAGACAGTAAGAGAAAAAAAAAATTGATGCTAAAGGCTGAATACAGAGGAAAATGGTCATCATATCCAAAGTGCCACTATCACAGCCAAATTGCAGCTGGTTCTTGCAATCTAGAACACAGACATAAAAAGTCTAGGAATCTTGAGAAAGCATCAAAACATATCTTGCCCAATCCAATGGCCAACAAATCCAAACACACAAGGTTGGAAAAGAGGATAAAAAAAATATTGCTGTATTTCCATATTTATAAACAGGGGAAAGGGTGATGGGGTAACAGTTTTCAGAATGGCTAAATTGTAATTGGAGGCCTAATTGCTGTTCACAAAATGAAAAGTTCTCCCATAGGGGTTTGACTGGTTTGTTCTTTTATATGTGTAGTTATATGACCATGAGATTTGGCAGAAAAATTGGCTCAGATGTTGCTGCCAAAAAAAGGGAATTATTGTTAACTGGGAACACTTATTTTTTTCCTGGTTAATATTATAGTCTAATAAGCAAATGCATTGGCATGGCTGATGAATAACATCCATGGTAAAAAAAGTAATGAAAGGAATTTTTATGACCAGTTTTTCTGGCCAAAAAAATCTATTATGTAACTTCATGGCAAGACTCTCAACCTCCAAATCATCCATTCCCTGTCTTATGCATTCTGGTTTATCTGTTGAAAGATTTACTAATATGGCCTCAGAGAAATCCAATCATTTAAGAATTAATTAATAGTTTAAAAGAAGAAGAATAATCAGCAACCATCCCACAATATGTGTTAGCCTTTGCTTAGTCAGGGCTATGCAGAACTGGAGTCTGAAGAGTCCCAAGCAAGCCAAGATGTGTGTTTAAGTCGATGTGTATGTGAGATAATGATAACAACAGTACAAGAGCATAGAGAGTAAGGATAAAAACCCATCTAGCTGACATGACACCTTGTTGCAGCGTGGGTCCATTTAATGTGAAAATTCTTTCATGGCATGTTTCTGGTAACAGACAGAAACTGAAAACCTGTTGATGGATTTTAACGACATCCTTTCATAAAATTCTCCAGTTCTTGACTTATCAAAATTTTGTCCATCATTTACATTCTTCTGTCACACTTATCCTGCACAATAAATATCTAGCTTGAGTCTCAAAAAAATAAACATCTTCTTCACTTGGTAAATGAAGATGCATTTACTTCCTTATTACATGCACATTGTTTGATATTGCATCACTTGTGTGCAAAACTATAAAAACCATGCTTTCAGGTCCCTGATTATCCCCATATCATGCAAGAGCAGATTGAGATAAATAAAAATAACTCTATGTCTTATCCTGAAAGATAGTCTAATTCTGCTTTGCTTAACTGGTTTTGTGAACAATTAGTTAAAAGCATCTCAGGTGAAGACATTCAAGTATCTTTGGTTCTTGAGACTCAACATAATATCATTTTTCTACTGATAGAGTAATAATCAATTGCTAGTAAGTGTGATACAATTAATTTGGACATAGCTAACTGTGAAAACCTTACAAATCATTTTGTACAAGTCAAGGTGCCTATAAAATAGAACTCTCTGTAGACCAAAGTGTTGCATTACATTTTACTATATACAGTATTTAACATGCAAATACATAGCTACCATATGCTGTGAAGAGGATTAAATTATAATATTTCCCCATTTACAGTGTGTTTGCCATAGCTGTTTTATTTTCATTGTACTGAAAATACATTATACAGTAATTTTTTAAAAAAAATTTGTGTTATTTCAGACACTATCTGTTTAACCTTAAATGGTGCTGTATTTTGAAACAATGAGATAATGGTGCTTTGAATTAAATGTAAAAAACCCTGAAAAATAAAGGAGATTTTGAATATACAGGTTAAAAAAATTAATTTCAAGATTCAAGAATGTTGAAAAGGCATTAAAAATATGTGTCACATTCTATCAGTATTCTTCCTAACTCTTCATGGCATAGATTACCACTCAATTTTTCCTATTACCAATGCTTTGATTGAGACTCTCCATGCACCATCCTGTCCTCCATTTAAACAAGCGAGTGAGCCTTACACACAGTGTCTTCCTCATGAGCACCTCCGCTGCCTTACTATGACATTGTCCACTAGGAGAACTTCAGGAAAGCTTTTAGAAATTATCACAACATTTTGGGGTGCCGTTTAATAAGAAGCACTTATATAAGGCACATATATAAACACTTAAGGCACATATTATATATAGAGCACATATATATATAAATTACATAAACAATATAAATTATATAAACTGTGCACATACTATGTGACAACTATGCACATTATATAAGCTATGAATGCATATATATATATATGTGTGTGTGTATATATACACACACGTAAGTATATAGCTATATATACCCATATATTTGCATACATGTGTATGTAAATATCCATAGATACAGAATATCTCTCTCTATTGGTAGATTGATTAGTAGGTCAATCAGTAGTTTCTATTTCTAGTGAAATAAAGCAAAACATTGCACTCAGAAAGCCTAAATTTAAATTTCTAATTGGCTTAGAAATTCTCAAAACAATTTTTTTTTTACCTCTGCCTTTTCACTGTGTAAGACATGAAAGGGCAAACAAGAGGTTGATGCTAGGCAATGAAAGGTGAAAGTAGTGTACTCTAAGAAGGTACAGTTTATCTTTGCTCTACCAGTAAATTATAAATAAAGCCAAAGTTCTTCAAAATGTGTTAACCAACATGGCAAAATTCAGGTTCTTGAGAAGCGATGACTTTTTTGATTTTCTGACTTTCATTATCATTTCACAGCATAATTTTTCATTTTTAAAATTTGGGTGTGGTTATGTACACATGGATCTTCTCCAACACCACTACTAGGTAAATGTATTTTATGTGGTGCACTTCCAACTGCCCGTGAAATGTTGATTAAAAGTTATATTTTCAGTCTAAAAGTGAGGTACAGAGTTTGTAAAAGAAAGAACTAGCATTTCTGTTACATCACTGGTACATATTGGTTATTTTTAGGTAATTTAGAAGGATTCCCATGGGCTTGGTCACAGTTACATGACCCTAGATGTGATTTTTAATGATGCTGATGTGTTTAACTTTGAACTTGCTCCTCTCCTCCCCCTCGGCCTGCTGCTAGTTGTCTCTGGAAGAGGATTTAAACGCTTGGCATCAGAAGTCTGCACACTAAAAAAAGAGTTAGATCTTCCTTAGCAGCTTGAGATTTATTGGAGTGCTCTTTGTTCTTTTGGCACTCAAAATCCCACCACAATACTCTAAGTAAAAAGGGAAGCTGTATTCCCTAGCTCCTGTGTTTTTAGACATGATTCATCCACGTTCAGTTGTGTCTATGTTTCGGGGATTTGTGTCCACCACCCATTTTAATTTCAGAACTTTTTTCTTCATATGACTATTTCCTTCACCCACACAGGTATTAAAAAGGCAAAATCCTGAATTCTATAATTGCCTGGCCATTATATTCAAACACGCACATCAGACTGTTTAAAACAAAATTGGAGCAGGATTTTCTATAAAAGCAGGGCTTTTTTAGGCCTATTTGTGGTATGTTGCTATATGACTATCCCATGAAAATTTCCAGCTCTCTCTGTGCTTGTACAAGTACTTGGCTGTCAGAGTTTTCTGTTCAGGAGAGGTTTATGTGTTGTAAACTATGACTAAGTTCTCTCAGTCATAGTTCAAAACCAGGAAGTTTTTGAAACATTTCTACACAGGCTGAATCTGAGAGAAGTTGCACTACTTTAAAAATTTAGAAATGGTAATTACTAACACAAATAGGAAAGTGGGAAAGAAAATTCTAAATTGCAATAATTGAATGTATGGTTAGATATTGTTGAAAGGCTGAATGCCCTTCTTTTGCCTGTTGATCCACTGACTTACTGGTATTAACTTACTGCTGCCAAGTTGACTTGCAGAATGCTAATGTTGCCTCTCCCACTGCTCTCTCCATCTGTTTAGTGCCCCGTATTGGTCTTCTGTTTCATAATCTCCACTTTATTAAATGTTATCATACTGGGTTATGTATGACTGAACCATAATGTAAATGCTCACTTGTTTTCCACAGCTTTTTAGGTTCAATACAGCTTTGTTTTTGGGTTTGTTCTAATAGATTTTAAAGATGTGTAGAATACAAAATATGGAGGACACTGTATGCATATGTGTATATACAGTACTTTGGAGAGAAGGGAGGAAGGAAAGGAAGGGAGAAAGGAAGGGAGGAAGGGAGGGAGGGAGGGAGGGAGGG
>NW_008237890.1:1757483-1764272 GCF_000691975.1 Corvus brachyrhynchos
GGAAGGAAGGAAGGAAAGAAGGAAGGAAGGAATTCGGAAGGAAGGAATTCGGAAGGAATTCGGAAGGAAGGAAGGAAGGAAGGAAGGAAGGAAGGAAGGAAGGAAGGAAGGAAGGAAGGAAGGAAGGAAGGAAGGAAGGAAGGAAGGAAGGAGACAAAGGCTGAAGGAAGAAAAGTCAGAAGGAAGGAAGGGAAGATGATTAAACAGTTCAGCAGACCAAAAGCTAAGACCAATCTTCAAACTCAAAATCTTCTGCCTACATTCAAAAACAGTTATCTTAAACCCCATTTACTGCCATCATTTGAAGAGATTGGTACACACTATAGTATTCCTTTGTAGCTCACAAATCCATGCTGTTTGACACTGAGACGTAAATTCATGCCCTATCTGAGGGTACCTCCTGTACTTTGAAGGTAAATTGCCCTTGATGTATATGTTATTGGTTTTGATTCACAAAAAGCTGTTATTCTATTTAGGACTGAATCCAAACTTCATTAAAAGTTGAAATGCATCTTATCGCCCCCTTTCAGAGCTGAAACAATGAGAATAATTCTCTTGTTGGCTGTCCTGGGATGGGAGCAGTCCAGGAGTCAAGGACAGCCCTGTCAGGGAGATCCTGTGGGATGTAGCCCCTTCAGTGTCTTGGGCAGGATGAACTGAGTGGGGTGATGGGCATCGGATAATGCCTCAGAATATATAATTAGTTGTTCCTGTCACTCTGTTGGATTGGTGTAGACATTTGGTTTTTTTCCAGGAGCCAATGGAAACAAATTTCAGTTCTGTGAGGATCGTAAAACTAGAAAACAAAGCCTAGGAAAAAAATAGGTTTCACAGAACTAAAATCTGATTTGTGTATCCACAAAATACTATAGAATGAATGGGAGAGCAAGCAAGTTTCAGGCTAACCTGAATAGGTTATACAAGTAATAAATGTCTTTTGCTTTGTCTTTTATATCTTATATGAAATAGTGGTGCTGAGGCAAAGAAAAAAAGCCCAAGTACTTTCCTCTGTCTTGACATTTCCTACATAATAGCATGGAAAAAATATAGACTCAAAATATTAACTCTATAAACTACCTGTTTTGTCTGGAATGAGGTGCATTAGTTGTAAATAACTACTGCAAAATCCCATGTGATAAGTTGATTTATTTAGCTATTTAATTTGAAAAGAACTTTCTCTGACAGATTTTAGAAACAGAAGCCATTCAAGCCATGCTTTCACTTCCCTTTAGGGCTGCATTTATTGCTGCCTACCTTGAATGGATTTTACAGGAATTCTCCTGTGAACGAAGTCCCTTTCTAGTCACTGATTGAGTGATGACATTAATAATTCTCAAATAGGTAGATTCACAGCTGTGTAACTGGAGACAGAGCTAGCAATTCGGAATTTGTACTTGCAAATCAATCCTCAAATTTCATACTGGCTTGTTACGAGTATGAAGTACGGGACATAAAAAGCATTTTAAACAAGACTGGGTGTGCTTCTTGTTGGATGCCTTACTGTGACAAAATAATCTGCCCATATGGGCTGGTAATTGCTAGATCCACAATGATATAGCATCTGTAAGCATTTTTTATGCATTTCTTATGTATGGGGCTGTGCTTCATTGCCATCAGTGGGACACAACTTCATTTGGAGCTGTGTCATTGCTTCCGCTGCAGTTGTGGAGTCCTGAATAATGTAATGGCACCACACACAAAAAAACATTATTAAGCAAAGTAAAATAGTTTTGAAGAAACTGAAAACAGCTTTTCTCTCTCCTTTTTGGCGCTCTAATAGGATACTAATAACCTCCTGCAATGTCCAAAGAACAGTGATGCCCCAATCATTTGTTATCCCATATGGATGCATCAGTATCAACAATTTCAGCACTCTTTGTGTTTCACAGTCTGAACTGACAGAAGACTTCGGAAATAAACAATTGAAAAAGACATTCCCTAAAGGTAACTATCAAGTCCAATAAGGCTCAAATAAAATGGCCCAGCTGTCAGAGTAAAATACCGCATATCCACTTAGCTCTTGAAAGGAAAAGGTAATGCTAACCAGTTGCTGGAGACAGCCGAGAGAGGTAATGCCAGCTGCACAAAAGGATGCACTGCATAGCAGTGTTCAGATGAATGAATGGCAAACAATGTATAATAGCTGCATAAGTAATTCTCTTCAAAGGACAAAATAAAGAACAGAAACACACTTTGTTTAAAAGTTATCATTACTGATCATAAAACACACACACAGAAATAGAAGAAGCATAATTTGGAAGCCAAATGAAACACATTTGAAACACGAGCTTTGAAAGTCATCCTAGTTTGAAATGAATATTACCTTTTCAGAAGCATTTTATTAAAAACAAGGTTGGAATGTTTGTAAGGATTAGTATGTCTACCCTTGTGCAAATGTTAACAAAACCATACCAAAACAAAAAAAAAAGATGTAGAAGAATAGAATGGTAAATGTTTGATGCTCAAGTGCAAGTCTAGGTCATTTGAACCACATATGGAGAGCACACATGCTTTAGAACAGCAAGAAAAAAAGGATTATTCTTCTACTGCCAGAACCTGAGAGTGGCATAGGTCATGCATGATGAAATGGTTGTTAGGTCATTTCTGATGGGCTAGGAGAGGCCACTGTCTGTTGTACAGTCTACTTCTTTTTCATAGTCACACTACCTAGTTGTTTTTAGTCACAGAAGTTTCTCTGACTGGAGGATGGAGAAGTTCATGTTGGGTTGGTTAATTGGATCATTCACTTTGAAGTGGCACCCAGATGTAGCTCTGCTTCTGCTAAAGGAAAGACTTGCAGTGAGAGCAATTACTTGACCTTCTAGTTGGTGTATTTAATTTTCAACATACATTACTTCATCTTGGAAACAAAGCAAAATTATAAACAGTTTTTGTTGCTGTACAATCGATTGGAAGACAATTATCAGTGCTTGCTATGAAAGGTTTTTATATTTTCTCAATCCTTCCTATTATTGTGTATTAGAATGCTACAGCTATGTATCATGTGTTTCTTTCTGAATGTTCAACCTGTTACTTTTGGCAGCAACTGGATTATTCCAGATATTAGGCATTTTGCTTGGGCAAAAGGAAAGAGCTCTTTCAGGACTGCCACAAACATTGACTAAGCTGCATGTTTCTCTCACTTTTCTCACTTGTGCAAGGGGAATTTTGATAATTCCAGAAAAAAAAAAAGGAGCTGAAAGGAAAGAGAGGAGCACAAAAAATTCTTCAGACAAGTGGAGAGGTGGGCTTTAAGTACCTTGATTAATTCAGAAAAAACGATTCTATGAGACTTATCCACCATGCTGTTGTAAGGCAGTGTGTTTTTCTTACTCTTCCTGTGTCAAGGTTTTGTGTGAACCCACAGTCATCTGCTTGTGTACTGAGCTTGACTCATCCACCCACACAGTGAGACCATCCTTTACTGTGAAGGACTCACCACCACAAAAATGTCATGTGACTAATACTTTGCGAAGGACAGACAGGGAGGACGCACCAGAGAGAGGACACCCCTGTAGTTTAGAGGCTATGATAGGATGAGCGCTGCAAATATGGCATTCCTCTGTATGCAAAAAGACCCTTGCAGGATATACTCCTGTCTCCAGTTCAGCTGAGAACCTAAAGATTTTTCTTGGATGTGGGATACTAATAATGACTTGATGAATTTTCATTATCCCATTTTTTTCTCTACTAAATCTTTAAATCACAAATTGTCTTTGGGATTTGCTGTAGTGCTCTCACTCATTTATTCTATGTTGAAAAGCTATTCATCAACAAGGTGGAGGGGTGCATGTCTGATACTAACCAGAGAAGCTATGACTGCTACCTGCTCTCTCAAAAGAGAGGATATGCTGCCAAGCAGCACCTTTCCCTGTAATGAGAATGCTTTTTCAAATGTGCGTCCTCACTTAAGCCTGATTCAGGCCAGAGTCCTCTATATCCCTGCCAAACAGCTAATCAGATGAGGACATTATCATGGCATCTCTCCCAATTCAGCTGTTCTAAATTGTGCTAAAAACACTTCTGTAACTATTTGGAAGAGGAAATCCTTGAATTATCTTTTGAAGAGTTAATCATGCACCCAACACAGAAACAGTGAACAGATCGAGTGTCCAACATGCCTTCCTAGCCACAGAAAGGCTGCATCCTTTAAGTTTCAAGAGCTAGTGACCCGATTAAAAACTGAGCAATTATGTCATCACCTCTTGCATTTAGCCAATCCATTTGTTTTCCCTGCCTTCTGATTAATTTGGCTGTCATTGATCTTCTGTGTGCAGTCCTTTGAGAGCTGCCAATCTACAAGAGCAAAAATGTAACAATTCAAACTTCAAATTAACTTTGAATATAATTGCCTGCTGCAAGCAGAATAGTGCATTGATGGTATTATTGAAAGGGCGTTTTGGCTTTTTGTTAACAAACCAAAGTAAAAAGAAAATGTAATAAACCCATAAAAAACATGTCTGACTATGTGCTAAATCTATGCAATGACCCATGTCCCTATCTCTGGATCTCAGCATGAGAGAAAAAAGATTCTGTAACTGTTTTGAAGTTCCAAAAGCATTTATTTCCCTTAAAAATGTGACCTCCTTTCCCTCTGTGCACCTTAAAATGGTAAAAGAAACCCCAACCCTCAAAAAAACAAGACCACAAAAATCCCACCTGTCATTGATTTTGCCTGCATTCCTCTCAAGCCTGTTGAGTCTATCAAGTGTGAACATCTGGGAATCATCATATTTTCTGCTGACCACTGAATCAGCATAAAAGGACGACATGATAAGCTCCAGCTGTTAAGCCTCCTGCTTAGAGGATTAGAGAAATTAACCCACAGGATGTTTTATTACAGCATCAGGAGTTATATTAAAGATACATGTGGCATCTTCTCCACAGGGAACACAGAAGGGAGCTGAGAGAATGTATGCAGGGTAGAGCTGCAGGAATGTCATCAGTCCTGCATGCTTCCCAGCCTACCCTGTTAATAACATCAGAAGGAATTTTGCCTTCAGAAATTTTTCTAAGAATATAAACCTTCTACCTCTAGTACCATGAGTTTGAATCAAGTCCCCTAGTTCAGGCAGGAGCCTTTGACAATAAATCCTGCATAATGGTAAGTGTAAAAGGAAAAGGTCTATGTATAGCAGAGAGGCAGTGGTATCCATTTGATCCTGACTGTGGGATGCACTCATACTTGGTCTGATTCTTTCCAGTTTCACTCACTTTTCATCATGATTCTCTTGCTAAACACGTTGCTTTCAGAGCTCTGGTTTTTACTCCAGTAGTGATTTTTTTTAAGAAACAATGTTTATCACTAGGTTATTTTCCAGTATGGTGAACAGTTGTTTACAACATCTTTTCTTAATCTAGAGTGCAGTAATTGTGCTCTTGCTGCTCTGAGAACATACTTGATGATTCTTAAATCACAACCTGACTTTTGCCTCAGTTAATACAGAAATTATTTTAATTTCTCCACTGCAGATGCTTTTATTTTTCACTAGATACTTAGTGAATACTATATACAGAGGAGCATTTGTGATCCAGTGTTTTTGAAATACCACAATACAGAGAGCGAGACTGTGTTAATCAGAATGTGCAAATTGCCACTCCCCGTTCTTCTCTCCTAGGCTTTTTTTCTTTCAGACATTTGGTACCTATGTGTTCAGCTGGCATCAAGTCTGAAAGGAAGAAGGTGGACACGTTTATATCTGGCAGTGAGACGTTCCTTAGCTGGCAGATGAGGCAGTTTGCTGACTACCTGAATTAGGCTTGGGTACCTTAGCACATTTCAAAAGAGACAGTTTTACTAGAAGTGACACACAGCTTATGGACCCAGACCTGTAAATGTAATTGCCTTTGCGATGTGTTTGTATGTGAGAATTGCTAGGTGTCTGATGCACAAAGCTGAGCAGGACTTGCAAGCCTTTAATATCAGCTAAGTTAAGGTAGATATTAAATAAAGTGTGTGGATAATAAGTCAGGCCTTGATATCAGATATTCTGACACTATTCACAGTCCTAACTAATATAGAGACTGAATTCTGTACAGCCTTTCTTGGAATTCTTAAACCTAAACTTCAATGTATTCTGCCTATGAGACTCTAGGCTCTTGTATTATCTCCTTATCCATGCCTAAGTCTTCTGTTCTTAGATAACTGAATTCCTGTAAACAATAAACATTTTCTAGAAGTCATGGATTATTTATGTACCCTCAGCCTCACTTGGAGGCCCACCTTTCTTTTTTTCATCTCCAGGAAGAAATAAAAAGTGGGTGGAAAAGTGAAATTCAGATGTTTACCTGTTTTATTTTTGAAAGCAGAAGATATGTGCACTTTTTTTTTTCTTAGAATCACAGTTTGCATTGTAAATATCTTCATACCTATAGAGAACAAAATGCAAAATTTTAAAGCATAATGTTTTGAAGTCTATCCTACTCATAGAAAAAACAATCTTAGTGTGAATTTCCAAACAAAATTCTTCATTAATATTATGCATGCAAGTGATTCCATTACATAGAATGAGAACTTTTCAAGCTGTTCAATGAAGATATCATATAAGGAAGAAAATAACTTATCTGCAGGATGGCATTGCTGAGAAATTCTAGATTTTTTTCAAATTAATTAACTCAGTCTTCTTTAGACTTGAGATATTGTAGAAGAAGAATTAAGTGCCATTAAAAGAGTTTTAAATGCATCCCAAGAAAAAAGAAATTGCATGTTATATTTCAAAGGTATACTTCATTATTTCTGGATAAAAAATATTTGCCTTCTGGCAACTGTAGACAGGGAGTTACTAATAC
>NW_008237890.1:1764295-1767590 GCF_000691975.1 Corvus brachyrhynchos
GAAAGATAGATAAATAAATAACATTTCAAATACCATAGGTAATCATACAGACTTAGCTGTTCTGTAGAATGTAAATAGAGCATATCTGCTTCCAGCTTTAATAAATTTTCACTTTGTAAGACATTGTGTTATATAATGCGGTTTGGCAAAATACATCCACTAAATTTTATAGTTTCTTTTCACTTTTCAAATATCATGCCCTCTATTATTTTTCCTTCTCCTTCATCAAATATAACCTGAAATATTCTAGGAAATTATTCGCATACTGCAAGCATGGATGTGAAATGAATGTTTTTTAAGGATTGACATGTAGACAGCTTGAATTAAAGGTCTGGATTTTGTCCATTTTTCAATTTAATGTTTGATAAACAGGACTTAGGGGTGGGTTTTGGTGTTGGTTTTTTGCTTTTTTTTTTTTTTTTTTTTTGTGTGTGTGTGTGTCTTTTGTTTTCCATGGCAGCAGAAAGAATGGCCTTCCATTCTGTGACTACCAGGTTAATGTGAAATTGTTATAGTGATCTCATGACAATTTTTTCCCTATTTGAAAAACTGTATCATTGCTACCATATTTTATCTTCCAAAATTAACATTGTGCATCTAGATTTTGTGATCTTGTCAGGATGGGAGGGATTTCTTCTTACACACTTCAAGCAGCTGTGCATGAGTACACATGAGCTTTTTATTTTTATTTTACTAATGGTGCCTTAAAATTCCGTATTTGCAGCTTTGCTTTTTCTTTGGGTTTTTTATTCAAATAATTTAAGCAAAAGGTAAAACTTTCTGTTACTTATCTGACGACAACAGCCTTCCCTCCTCCGTGAAGTGAGAGTTATTTATTGCTGGTTTTGCACTGATACACGCTGTTTTCAGCCACGGACTGCCTGGGTAACAGTGCTGCCTAATCACTACCACTAGAGCGAATACTTCCTGCAGAAAGCAAGTCCTTTCTCAGATGGAAGGAAAAAGAGATGATTATTTAAATTTTAGCCCCAAGGAAGTTATTATGAGCAAGTTTTTGGCTTAAAACCCTGAAAGAAATCAGTTTAACATAATGAAATGAACATCAGCTTCATGCAATTTAGGATGAATTTGTCTAGTCTTTTGGGCACATACCAAATTGCCAATTGCTGTCCACTCTCCTGTCTTATTCCACAGTCTCTTACCTTGGATTATTTTTGTCCCAAAATAAACTGAGTGTTCTGTAAATTGTATTTATTACGTATAATGCTTTATAAATTTTCACATACCACAGACTGAGTTTCCCCTTGGAAGAAGAGCAGACCTGTTTGATGTGATGCATAATAGTAAGCATCTGGAATATGGAGACTAAAAATGCTGCAGAAATTATATTGTGCTTGTTAAAAGCAGGACAAATAACCAAAAAACTCTCTTTCTAATTTTTCAAAAATTTAGCAGCATGGTTCTAATCTTCTTCATTGAAGTATTAAAGGAAAGATGAGAGCGCACATTACTGTGTGTCCAGTTTGTTCAGATGTATTAAGATCTGCAGTTTCTAGACAGAGGCAAAACTTACACCCTTTTGTTCGGTCTGAAAAACCTGAGAACAGCTGACTTTTTTATTGATTGAAGACTTGTAGAACTGAGCAATTATTGCACCAAATCTTAATGTCTAAACTCACCCTGTCTTGGAGCAATTTTTATGTTGGAAATGCTCTACTTATAAAATCTCAGCAAAGATTTCAACATTTAACTCTGTGAATTGTTAAGTATATGAGAAAAAATTTAAAAAAAGAAAGGATTTCTTCTTCAGTAGTTTTTAAATAATTACTTTCTCAAATATTTTTTGCAGCACAGAAATAGAATCAATGTTTATTAGTTTATTTGGACTTATAAATATTTGGCAATGAATTAAGAAAAGATATTATTTCCTAATATTTGTAAGATTAGAAATATAAATACTGTGTTTGTGCTCATTTTTTATAATGATCATGACAGTAAGTGTTCTAAGCTGTGGGGAAATGACTCCACAGATTTTATGGTTTAGACCCATATACTTCCAGAACTTATTTCCCAGTACCTTTAAATTCAGTTAATTTTCTATGCCTTATGAACACGAGACCATAACTTTTTAGTGGGACGTATGTTACCAGGAAGTCTTTGAGAAGTGTTGGATCTGTTTTATTTTATGTAACGCTACTAAAAACGCCTACATTGAGAAGAATTCAGAACGATAAATGGTTAGCCACCACTGGACTTGGAAATATTTGGTGCTCTGCAAGTAGGTCATGGCTATAACTATCCAAAAGAAATAATATCATCAAACAGCTGCATGTTTGTACCCCACCATCTTGAAAAACTTTCCTGAAAGACAGGCTTAAGACTCCCTGATTCCTCTGTTGCTGCTCCTGATCTTACAAGCCCTCTTGCCCAGCAAAGTCCTACAGCTGATGTTAGTCAAACAGAACTCCGGCTGTAGCTGTGTGGCAGGACCACGCAAATGCTTCCACAGTTGCTTAGCATTGAGGAGGCAACTAATCAAGTGGGTATGTATCACTTCAAGCCACATCTGCCCCCAGTCATTGAAAAGAGATTTAATGGACCCTAAAAGTTTTCTAATACTCCATGCCTAGATATTTACACCCTTATGAATGACTTCTTTCCTCTCTCTGAAAGACTCAAAGACCCTTGGAGTTCAGCTATGGTCGCTACTTCATTACAGTCAATCTCGGGAATAAATAAAACAGCGTTTGATTAAAGAAACCGATAATACAATATTAATCACTGCAAATTCCCACCACAAGTACAGTACCCAGGGAAAGAATAAGATGCAATCTGAATGCAAAAAGTTCTCGTTTAAGGATGTACAGGAAAAAAGTTAAGAACTAAAAAAATGTTAGAAAATAGTTAAATATCCCTGCCAAATGTTTATTTTTCTAAATCAATCTTTACACACTTGTGTACATTTCTGCCTCTGTTTTACAACAGTTTATGGAATTTTCAAGGAGAAATATAAGCCATTTTATTGAAACTTTTTTGCTCACATGAGGTAAAACTTGGCCCTATGGCTATGCGGAATGTTAACAGGGTTGAAGAGATGCAGTCTTAGGAAAGGGGAGGATTGGAAGAGACGGGTTCATGGTACTGATGTTCACTGAAATGAATAGCAGCAGCAGCATCACATATAGGAGGATGTTTTACTGCTACAGTCTATTGTTTCCCCAGAATATTTCAGATCCTTAAAGTTTCTTTAAAGAAACATTTCACTCAAGAGTGGAGCCTTGAGCTTTCATGGGTTGATCAATGATCACATATTAGTAAAAGCAAGCAAAATGCT
>NW_008237890.1:1767659-1797910 GCF_000691975.1 Corvus brachyrhynchos
GCAGGAAAATTACCTCGTGTATCTGCCTTTTCTGACAGAAATTACAGATTCAGAAAGTAAAATTACTTTGTGCCTCCTGGGTGGTCCTCTGAAGCTGTCTGAGTTCATGTTGAAAGTCAGAAGCTGAGTTTCAGTGCACAAGAACCTTCTAGGAGCAATGCTGGGTGTCACATACTGTAATGGTGCTGAATACTGCTGGTGAGCAGAGGGGTACATCCCTTAGTCACAGGCATAACTTCATCTTCTTGCTGGACAGCCTCTCACCTCTTCTGCCACCCTCTGGGTTTTCTGGATGAGTGATACAGGGCTGGAAATCAGGAACTGGTGAGGAGTTTGAGGAAGTTTATCTGTCCACTTTCTTGTCAGACACATTTTGGCACATGAGGCAAAATGTGTAACAGTGTGAGGCTGTCTGGCGGATGCTCGACCTTTCCAGGCAGAGTGTCTGAGCTCACCTATTGTTGGAAGCGCTTTCATGTGAACAAAAAAAGCAAGCCTGAGAGGGATCACAAACAGTTACTCAGATAAACTTGTCTTGCACCTTCTGCCCCTGAGAAGGAGTGTGAGTAAGTGTATGGCTGCTGTAGCAAAGGCTGCCCTTTCTATAATTTCTGGCAAGGGTAGGATGCTGTTCTCCTGTGAAAAGACCCTGAAGACACCGAGCCATGAAATATGAAATCCATTGAAAAAAGCAGTGCAAAATAATCTATTCGGTGCTGGTACTATCACCAACTCAGTGAAAAACCAGAAGGTTTCTTAAAGATAAACTTCTGCAGTGATGATGGTATGGATATTTGTTAACTGTTTCATCCACAGAAAATTATTCTCCTTTCAAAACCAAACAAAAAACCAAACAAGCAAACAGGCAAGACATCTAAAACTCATCTCTTTCTTTGTTGAATATGTCAGAAAAAACAAAGGTATTCACCAAAGAATGCACATATGCTGGTTGTTTATGTTAGACTAGCTTTACTAGTTACTGTGACTCTAGTTAGAGTAATGTATTCCTTGGCCAAACTGGTCTCCTGTCTCTTTCACTATTCTTGTTTTCTTGATTTTTTCTTGGCTTCAGTTTCAAAATTGTTTGTAGGCTCTTAATTGCAAAGCCTACCAGAGGAAGAGATCAGAGAACACAGGATTTGCCAAATGTGATGAATGTCCTGCCTCAGGGAATGGCCGATACCTGATTTGTCAGAGGAAGGTCAAAAAGCCTCAAAACACATTCAGTCAGTCATGTAAGAGATCCCAACAGACAAATGCCTGGAAGCCTAGCTCTAAGTACATGACCTTACTTGAGCACAATTCTACAAATGTTATCACACCCCTGCACTCTCTCCTGTCATCCTTTTCCCACCAGTCAAATGTATTCTTTTCTGTGTAGACAAGTGGGAAGTGTGAAGCTCAGACTTCATCTACCTTACGACCTGATCCAAACATCAGAGCAGAAGAGTAGGATTTCTCTGGCAGCAAATGAAGATGGATGTGCTCTGCCCTCTTTACTGAGCTGAGCAGAACTCCACTGAGGCATGGAGATCAGTCTGCTCTGGCAACTGTGCCCTCTGTCAAGGTGAGACAGCACTCTTCCCTTCAGCTTCTCACCTAAGTCATTATTTATATTTACACAGTTGTTTACAATTGCATAGCCCATGATGTACCACATTTCATACCAACCCCACCAATCGCTTGTGTGTTCATTGTCAAATATCTCTACCTTTGTTGTTGCTGCAGACTGATGTCTTGCTAACGTATTAAAACACCGTGTGACCCAATTCCTCACATTTTTCCTCCATCTGTAAAATGGAGCTAGTAATGTCTTCACCAAAATCTTGTTATGCATATTAGTTGTTTAATATCTGAGAAATGCATTAGGTTTCTGGAGTTCAAAACATATGAGAAACTTCATTTTACTTTTATGGTATTGATGCTAAAGTTTGACTCAATGATATCCTCATAACTGCCTCAGTCAGTTTGGAAGCAAAACAGCTAGAGTACAAGCCTGGAAAACCCTTTTCCTCACTGGTGCACTGTTTATATAATGAGTAATAACTTCTGTTGCTTGGCTGGAAGAAATTAAGAAGGCAATAAAAATGTCAAACAAAGTTGTAATGAATTTAGAAATAATCACTCATAATTTAGAGTTCATCATCCCAAAGCGTTATTTCTTCATTTGATAGGTTTAGGTCATTATAAAGAATGTGCTCCTTCTTGCATCCGAAACTACATAAAAAGGGATGGTAGTTTATGGCTGCTATATACTTGATGAGATATTAAAATTTTGCAGCACAGCAAAAGGTAGAGGAAGGGGGCAAGGGGAAATAGCCATTTGAAGGTTGTATTTCCCCTGGGCTTTTGTGGTCTTTGTTATAAGTAAGTAAGCATGAGTGTCTTCCCTTTTTTTTTTTTTTTTTACTTTTTCAAGTTTTAATAACTTGCTTTATGTGGCCGTGTGTGTTTTGTACATAATTAACTTAGAGAATATTATGGAAGATGCAGTGAAATGATTTTTAAACTTCAGTTCACCTAGAGCTCTGTGTGAGTTGCTAACAAGGAAAGGGACACACTATGTATCTTTTCATACATTTAGTATGAGAATAAAGACTGCAGAAGTCAGTCCTTCTCTTATTTTGTTTTTTCCCTCCTGTCTCCTACCTCTTTCCCACCAAAGCAAAAGGATAATAGCCCTTTGCCTTTCCTCTTCTCCTCCACAATTCTTTCTCTTTGTTTATTCTGAGGGTATGTTTCAGCATTCACAAATTTTAAATATTGTGTCAAACAGAACAAAACAAACTCTTCTGACCCAGCAGGAAACACGCTTTTCAGCTAATCATATATTGTGAATGCCATTCAGGTGCTTCCATTAACGTGTAGCTGCCAAGTGTGCTGTTTCTTTCAAAATTAATAGTGTTAGGAATGATTATTAAGTTTCTTTTAGTTTAAAATGTTTCTCCATCGTAAGTATTTTGTAACTTCATAGTTGACATATATCTTTGGAATTAATTGGGTTTCTCTGTGGGAAGATAATGACATTCTTTAAATTTTAGTTACTTTATATTCATGAGTTTTCTCATCCCCTCCTCTCTCCAGCCCACCTTAATGAGTCTTCCACTGTACCTCTCCATCAGTGTCTCTTTAGAAAGGCTGTGAACTGATGCAAACTGTTGTTTTATGAAGACTTCATGTAGATATTGAATGAAAGTCTTCAAAAATCCATGTGCAAAATCCTATGATTCTGTTACATTCTACAGGTTGAACCTTCAGTGACTCTTGGAAGAGAAACTTGTATTAAGGCTTTTTGACAAGTTCCCGCATGGGCAATTCAGTTAACTCCACGAGCTAGTTATGAACTGGGGAAAGATTTATTTAAGTTTTGATTTTGCAAAATTCGGATTGTTCAGCATAATAAAATACAGATGAACCTGTGCAAAGCAATTCTCTCACATGATTATCAGGTGCTAAAAAGTCATCTGGTTCTTCCTTCCTAAAAAAAGCCCACAACTGATTTTAACAATAGACTAGACAGTCTTGGGTAACCCCACTTCTACCAATCACACAGTTGGAGGATTTTCATCAGAGGGATCCTAGGAAATCTTTTCTAAGGATGAGGTGCCTGACTGTGACATCACTGCTTGAACCTGTAATTTATTTAGGTTGTCCTCAGCCCAGCTATGAAGCACATTTTCTTTCAGAAGCTGTTCCAATATTTTTCCTGTGGTTTACTGAAGCTTAACTGCTGTCACCATTAAAAACGGTAATCATTTCTCCCCTGTCAGTGACAGCAATTTTATTTTTATGATCTTCCTAAATCCTGTCTCTAAACTTTAAGTAAGTCCAGGATGATGCTCTGCAAAATTGAGAAAGCAAACCATGTCATTCTCATCTATGGTTTTGCATTGGCTTCCTCTATGTATCTGAACTATTTTTAAATCACCTCCCCTGTCTTATCCTTATGCCTATCCTTTGCAAGCCACTACAGCCACCTGTTTATTTTCTCCTTGAAGGTCAATTATTTTTCCTACCAGGCAATGAATCTGTGCTGCTAGGGATATTTTGTCTGTCTGTGTGTGTAAGTCTACTTGTCTGAGGAAGCTCAGTGAAATACAGACTGGGATTGACTCATCTTGTTTCAGATGCCACCATAAACATCTTCTCCAAGCATCTTTCTGACATTCTGAAAACAGTTTTTGTTATGTATGCTGATGTGCTCATCTGTCAGTTTTCAAATTCTGTTTATGTCACCATATCTTCTGAGCTTCTTGGCACATTCCTTTTCCTTCTTACTTCCCTTAATACGTATGTCTCAATCTCTGCTGAGCCTTGTAGATTTTGCCTGCTTCCAATTTAGTGGAAATGATCCAAAAGACTCACTTTTCTATTGCATTGATGGGCTGCAAACTTGATATATCCCAAATTCCACCAAATTTTGGGGAGATTTTACCTTAAAAACCAAAGGCAGCAACACTAAATCCAAGCAAATACCTTGAACAAACTTTCCTTGGAATGTCTGTTGTGTCAACTCAACATTTTCAAATCTTGGGAACCAAAATGTCCCAGGGTATCAAGTACTGCTGGTGCATACAAATGAAAGAAAGCCTCCCCCTAGAAGTTTGGTTCACACATGGAGAAGATTGTTAGGGAGAATAAGGACATACAGAACATTCGCAGGTTTATTACAAATAGATCATGTAAACTTAAGTTCAAGGCTTTAGTTTTATGTGATGTTGAGACTTAAATTTAATCTGAAATCTATGAGCTGCTGCAAATCTCATCCTTTGGTTAGGTTACAAATCCCTCAAGGACTGAGAAAAACAGCCTTCGCAGAGCATGGTTATGCTATCAAGAATGTCTTCTAGACATATCTTTTAAATTTACTTTCCTCTTTAGCTTATGACTGGAAAAATTGTGTCCCGTATTCAGTAGGGACTTTATCCATTAAAGTGACATTGTTCATTAGAAAGCTGATGAATCAGCCCCAGAGAGTCACATTTAGGTACGTACTCACTGAACTCATTAAAAAATGTATGAGGTGAGGACCTCTATTTATATTTTTCATTATTTGAGGAATATACAAATACATATTACTTCAATTGACTCTAAACAAATTTCAGAATGCTATATAATAATATATACAGATGCAAATTTAAAAGATGTTTCATCACCTATAAAGTAATATTTGATAAAAGGTTTGTAAAAAAATTACTATTACTTTAATATAAGCAGGAGTTTTCTTAATAACCTAAAAATGTATATACATGGAGTTCCAGTTACCTTCAGCATGATTAAGGATAAATTCTGGTGGTAAACTCGAAAAATTGACCTTACCAGAGAAATGAATAATGCTTAAAATTCCTCAAAGAGTCTTTTAACTCATATTTAAGAGGCAGTTATTGTGAGAAATTATAAGTTAATTAAATATTTATTATTACAAGAGTCTCTCATTTAAAAGGTAAAGCTATAAGATAAACTGTGTTACTTTATAATTTAAATTTATAGTGGTAATAAATGTGCATTGACACTTTATTGTTATTAAGTAGGATTTGTCTCATTCTTCAGCTCGAAATGGTATTAAACATTAAACATGTTAGATATTGTTAAGCACTGGAGAAACTGTTCTAAACATCTACTATAGCTAGAGATAGAAATCATCCTGAACATACAGAACATTTCTTTCAAGTTTGATGATGCTGGGATGTTTATTGCCAATTGATTAATTGCATCATATTATTAATATTTTTAATTTCACAGGCATGACAACTTGATTTATCTTCAATATTTCCACTGGATCCTGAAGTCAGAAGTTTTTGTCCTAACGATCAATCAATAGTAAAATATTATGTAGCAAGTAGAAATATTTACTTTTAAGTGCTGTGAGTTAGTTTTTAAAGCCACAGAGTAAACTGTTAAATTTTCTATCATTCCTTCTGCTACCAAACAGGAGAAACATTTTTTAAGCTATAGATTAAACCACTGGACACTTTTACCACTTTTTGTTTTTACCACTATATATTTGCAATGAAAGATGATGGAAAACATCTGCTTTCCTTAAATATCTCTTGAAGCATTGTTCCACATCTTTGTTTGTGCAATATATTTCTGTCAGTTTTCTGCCTATCTGGATCCATTTATCATCAATAAATTCCAGGTAGATTTTAAGGTAGCAAACTGCATTTTTTTTCCACAGGTAAATGGGGAAATCAAGGCACAGAAAAACATGTAGTCCCAAGACATGAATAATTTTAGCAGGAAGCAGAGAATAAGAACTTGGAACTACAGGCTCTGGATGAACTAGGTTCATCTCACGCATAAAAAAACCCCAAAACACAGAATAAACAAGAGGCAGACAAAAGCATCTGAACTAAATGCAGTTTCCCTAAGAAAATGATGTAAGGACATAGTTGTATTTGCTTATAAATCATGTGACTGAAAGCTGTGTAAGACCAGAGTTGGCTGGTTTGCTATGAAAACTGAAGATAATTATTTTTATATCTTACCAGTAATTTCTACTGTCAAGGTGATGAGAAACACAAAGAAGACATCGAAACTGGTATGTAGGGAGGGGCAAATGTTTGCTTTAGATTCTATAAAGAATGGACTAGAAACTTCTCAAGAATAACACTGGGGGCTTTTTAAACTTCATGAAGAGAAATGACAAATATCATTTGTCATTTGTCTGTGTAATATTCCAATACGTGTTTTAGACACCTCAGAATCAAGAACGGTCTGAAAAATAATGCACAAAAGGTGTGGCAGAAAGGATGCTTTTCAGCATCTGGAAAAGGTTCAGGGGTTTGCTGCTTTTGGTTTTATTGGTTTTTTTTGGTCTTGTTTTGGCTTGTTTGGTTTTTTTAGGGGACGAAAGACGAGACCATCATATATTTAGCTAGAATTGCTTTGACCAATCAGAGCTGGTAGACAGTTACACTCGCCTGATTTTGAAACTTCATTGTTTCCCATGAGGAACTTGAAGGGTTATCAGTAGGTGAGTAGACTATGCTATATGAGAGAGGAAGAAAATACTGTAAAATGATGCTTCTTCCCATTGAATAAGCAGAAATGTCAAGGAAAAGGCCCACAAGCCCCCAGATCAGAATAGGAATGGGAGCACCTTTGAATCTTGCTGGAGAGAGAAACCTATTGTGTTGACTGTGTGGTGTCTCTTCCTGTAGGTGAACACGCAGTGTGCCTAGCCTGCTCCTCCAGGCTGTCTCAGAAGGATTAATGGGTTTTTCTCACTTTTGCAAAAGGAATGAGAAACAAAACAAGATCGTAGAGAAGCCTTTTTCATGGCCAACCTCTAGGAGATGTCCCTAAGGACTGCCCATGTCACAGCCCTAAAGATCTGGTCAGGTCTCTTGTGCATGCTCAGGAGCAGGATCATCCATACAAGCTGATTCAGTCACTCCTGACTGGACCTGCTCCAATCAAACATATCCCAGCTGTTGAAAGCACTGCTGGATTTCCTGTTAACAGTTCTATTGCTGCTGTTCTTGCCGCAATTGCTGCTGCCATCACTTGTGAAAGCTGGAAGCCTGGTAAACAAGTGTGACTGTAAGTTGCTCTTACACAATGGCTTTCACATCTTGGGGCTGTCTGGCAGCAGGGCACGGCTGTCCTCCCAGTTGTGTCTATTTGTGGGAAAAAAACATGTGCAGGTTAGAAGAGAGGAGCTTCCCAGTTAGGCCTATGAACACACAGACGCTGGCAGACATCCGTGTACTGTCCTTTTGTGTAGGAGCATGTCAGAGGGCATGGCTGTGATGGAGCAAGCATACATAAACATGCTTATATGTATGTACATACACATAAAAAGCAGATAGGGTTGTGAGTCCTGAGGGGTGTGATCAGCCGCTGGATTTATCAGGAAGAGATTGTCCCTTTGTACATCACCGAAGTGCCACCCAAGTATGGACTTTTTATGTTGCCATTTTAAATACCCCTTTTCAAACCATAATAAGCTTTTTCTTTATTAATTTGCTGTAAGCTTCAAAGTACTGTTTTTCACCAGCATAGTCTTGAATACTAAGGAGGCACTTGCCCTGGACTAGTACCTTCTCCAAGAAAGCAAATATTGTCAAAAACACACACTTGATTGTTTTGTACAACAAAATTGTGTTGAATTTGTGGCCATTCTTGTCACTCATAAATATGAATCACAAATATATGTTGTCCCAGGGCATCACAGGGCATAATAAGTTTATTTCTTCTCAAAAAACTAAAAAAAAGAAAAGAAAATAAGTCAAAAGCTCAAGTCAGCTTTCAGATAGAGAGTTTGTTAAAATGAACAACAGAGCAAAGGTGAATTTTGGAAGGTTTTATAATGTCATCAGAGTTGCCCTGAAAATCTTACTTCAGATGAGAGGGCAGGGGGCTTTTCTTTAGTAATTCATATATATAGCTGCAAGTGGAATTACCTATACATGTCCAGTGTACATATGTAAAATATGATTAATCTTCAAGGCTATGAGCAACAAAGTCAGGAGAAATAGTAATGCACAAAGAAAACAAATAGCATCCACTAATGCAGATTGAATTTTAATAATTGGGGAAGTTAATAGATGCTGTTTGGTGTCATTCCAGGCAGGATTTTTATAGACTTGTCCCAACTGGAATTCTCTGCTGCTTGCATTACCAGGAGAAAATTGCACAGTTCATTGTTCCCAGCTCTCTCCCATTTCTAGTCTCAGAAATTCAAAGCCTTTGTGTTTGAATTCATAATAGGAGTCCAGAAACAGCCTTGCCAAGCAAGACAACCACTTAGTCAACTGGGAATGTGTCAATTTCAAGAGTTCACCAGTTTTTCACCATTGTAAATCAATGCCTTTGATGTTACTAATTCTTGTCTACTCCAAGGCTACTAAGATGTGCTAAAGTCTTACTATGAATACTGAAGAGTAACACATGATGTATAGTGGACATTTACAGCATTAAAACTATTTTTTCCCTTACTATTGATAATATTCACTGGCCAGTCCTGTTGTTTACATGGACAACACTTTGTGCTGTCCTGTATGACACTGAATCTCCCTGTGGCTGAGGCTTTAGCATTCATCCTTCATTTAGTAAGGATGTGAGTTAAGAGTAGAACACTTCCGTTTATATTACTCATATTCTATACATCTCTAAGCATATTTATGAAAGTTGTTTTTCTTTTTTGGAAGTTCCTAGAGCTTTGTTTTTAACATTCACTTTTTTGTGCAACTCATCATCATATTCTTTCCCCTTCAATTAATTTCCTCTCCCATAAAATTCTGAAAGGAAGGATGAATTCTGAAAGAAAAAATGTTATGTTGATTATGGACAGAACAGATTAAAAATATTTGTCTTAATTCAGGAAGATGTCTTCAGACAGAATCACTAAAAGATATCAAATTATATACAACTCAGAGTGTGGGAACAGTCAGCATGATTTCCAGCTAACCACCTTACATACTTGAATGGATTAGAGCCTTGCACTACCTAGGCCAAACAGGTCAGCTTCTTTAATGACAGAAGTTACAGTGTCAAAAGAGAATTGCAAACCACACCTGGCTGGCTGTGAGACTTTCTGCTGTTCAAGTTTGTTCGTGGGGAGGTGAAGTACTTACACTATTAAGGATTATGTTCTTACAGAAGAAAAAACTATTGGTTATTGCAAATGTGATGTTGTAATACCAAGACTTTCACTGGGATAAAAAGTGAAGCAGGTGACAAAAATGGTAATTTAGGCAACACCTAAAGTCTAAGGGTGTCAAAAGAAGTCCCCTTAAAAAACAGTAGGGATAAATTGCACTTAGATGCAGAAATGCTATTCCAAATAAAATTTAAGGGGTTTTATTTTATATATGTATATATATATATATTTACACCTGAGGGAAAAAGTTGGCCCTTGCACACCCACGTTTGGGAACATGTTAAAAAATCCTCCTGAAAAATGAAACCATCTCATTTCTGAAAAATGTGTTAGTTTTGTGGGACATAAAAATAAATTGCCTATTGCAATTATACTCTCCCTGGTTGCAAAACATTTAAAATGCAATGGTCCAGGAGACAGTTTAGAGCAGAAAATAGGCTTTTAAGAAAATTTTGAGATCAACAAGGATGAAAAAAAGACATAAAACTCAGCAACCTTCAATATCAAATTTAGAATGTGTGTGTAATTCTGCAAAATGCTAGCAAAATATAATTTCAAAAAATAAAAATTATAACCTCTAATAATTATGGACTGCTTCCATTTTTGCAATTAATTACAGAATATATTCATATTTCAATTTCTGAAATGCAGACTTTTACAAAACTCTTGGGTGTCACTTGGAATCAGATTAAAATGTGATTACTTAGATTTACATTGCTAGCACGAGTTTCTTTGTGTCCAGTAACAAAAAGTTCTTTTTACTTCCAACTGGCCAATATTTGAGATAGGCAATGATTAAAATCATTTGCTGACAAGCCACTATGTGAAATATGTGGAAACTGGCCATTTTACGCCATTCTATTTAAACGCATTAGGCTTAGGTGCATCTTCATGCTACTATTAAAACAGTAACATGACAAAGCGTAACTTGTATTCTGAGGTTTTTCCCTGGAGAGCTCAAGTTTAACTGGCTAGCAGCTGTTGATGCAACCTACTCTTGGCTTCTTAGACAGATACTGTGTTGCTGTATTTTTAAAATCAGATCCTTTAGATCTTTTCTCTCTCTCTGCCCCATAGAACTAGTAGCTTCTGATTCCTTGCTGGGGGAAATACCATTTACCTGGAAGTATTGTTCTCCATTTTCTTCAATGAGAGCCAAACAAGTCAGAGGAAAAAGCAGGGAGCATGACAGAAAAAAGAAAAAACCCAACAGTTGAAATGCTATATGCAGATATAGAACCTTAACAAAGCTAGCATGCCTTTTTTGTGACACTGATGTCATTACCAATATCTAACAAGGAGCTTGAGAATTCTCCCTAACATGAGCATTAACTTTATGAGCTGTGCATAAATGAGAACAAAATTGTAGTGACCCCACCTATAAGTGATGCACCTTTTTTATTGCTTTCAAAAGCATTTCATGCATTTCCTCCATTTTGTCGTGTCCTTTCATAAATCAGCTTAAGATCTTGACTTTTTTTTTTAGATTGATTGATTCATCACCAAGTTGCTTTGGGACTATGAAACCTTGCATTCGTGAATTTGTGACAGTCTCAGACATCCTGAAACCATCTCTTTCCTCTTTCTATTTACAAATTTGGCAACTATCCTCCATGCCATTTTCCTTTTCTTCCCACTATATTGCAAGAAGCAGAAAAGTTACCTCATTTATAATTTCACAAAGTCTGCAGAGTCAGCTAATGCTTCAAACTGTGTTTAATGACTTGATGAAAGTCTCCCAGTGTGTCTGAGGCCATACCAGGAAAGAGCTCCATGATCTTCAGGCCGTCTTCTCCTTCTTCTGTCTCTTTAGTACTAAATTTAAGTGCAGGAAAAATTTTCTCCTCACTCTTTGCGCATTATTTTTAGGTCTCCTCTAGTGATTTCTTATAGAAACTATTTCAACTTGCTCCTATTGGCCAGCAGATACTGTCAAGGATGATTCCCCTCAGGGCAACTTCAGGAATCAAAATGATTCTCCCACTGCTCAGTACGGAGACAAAAACTCTCCCCCCATTTGCTGACTTCAGACTAGTAAGAATAGCAGTCTGGGCTTAACTTGCCCTTATCTCCCTGTATTTTTAGAGACTGATTAATGTAAATATATGTAATGCTTATGCTCTCAGTTTTTAAGAACAAATAAATATAGTGAAAGAGGCAAACAAGTCTCCATTTTCTAATCCAGCTCTTTTAGGGACTGGGGGGGGGAGTCAACCAAAGCTTGCATGCACCAGAGTATGTAATTGCCAAAGCAACTGGAGGGTCATAAGTTCAGAGATGGAGCAGAGGGAGTCTGCTCTTACCATGACTTGAGTAGGTCTCATGATGCGCAGTGTCCCAGCAATCTGACGGCCAGACCACACTGTGCACACAGCCTGCAGCATCAGCTGTAGCAGCCTCTCTTTGTTCAATAGTTGTATCAAAAGGAGCTTCACAGGATCTTTTCTCGCTCTGCTCTAGAAGAAGAATAAGAAGAAGAAGAACTAGTAGCTTCTTATTCCTCTCTGGGGGAAATAACATTCCCCCAACAGTATTGTGCTGCACTTTCTTTCATGGAAGCCCAACAAGAAAGTGAACAAAATAGGGAGTGTGACAGAAGAATGAACAAACCCTGCAGTCAGTTGAAATGTTATATGCAGATATAGAACCTTAACATCCACAGCATCATGGCTGTGGATGTACACTCAGGTCCTCTGCTTCCTGCATTAGTACTGTCGAACATCACCAAAGGTAAGACAGCAGGTTTCCTTCATACTGGCAAAGAGGAAGTCTGGGAATGAAGGAGTGTCCAGACCACAGCTGCATGTGCTTGGCTCTTTTTTCTGTGGTATGCTTTGTCGCCCAGGATCAAAATGCCTCCCAAAACACCTCCCAAGAGCCAGTGTTGCCTGACGCCTTTCCTCAGCCAAGGACTACAACCACAATATCTGGGTTATTTTATAAAGCATGAAATGCTCAGACACTTACATTGATTGTTTTAGAAACACATATGAAAAAGATATGGAAAGTGAAAGTAGTCAGATGTGCTCACTGGAGGGCAGAATTTGCCCCTATGTGGGATTTCGGTACCCTAGGAGGAATGTCTGTTGCATTGCTTCAGGAAGTGAAGATGGTTGGACAGTGTTCTGACAGGCTTACCTCAAAATCTCCTTGCTTTTGTGGGTTTATATCCAACCATAATGTTATTTGAACACATTTAATTAAATACTGTAGCTGTTTGAAGTCTCTGACATTATTATTATTTTCATATCACTACAGCCTCATACTACTCCTTGCTAGCTGTTACAGCAGCTTCCAAGATCAGAGCAATTCATTCTGGACTCAAAGTTAATCTCACAGAAAATCCAATCAGTAAATTGATTAGGTATTAAATTACATTCTTTGTTAATGTTCTCTATTCCTTCCCTTACACTTCAAAAAAACCCATTACTTTTTTCTGTCCTCTCTTTTCCTCCTTTCTGTCTCACCCATTTCAATTAATATTACTCTACCATCAAATACGCTGCTATGGTAGAGACTACCTATGGATTGTAAGGTACTGCTTTCTTGTTACAAAAAAAAAAGTCATTGGTTTGGAAAAGTCAGAAATTAAAAACATGTAAAATTGTGTCTGGTCCCAGGATGACCTAGAAATGTTCTTTTGACAATTTTTCAGTGATAACTATCCAGAAGGTGCTTCACATGATAAGTTATGTAGAAAATATTGTAAGTAGCAGTACACCACTCCGACTTTGTAAATATTTTGTTGTTTGGGGTCTTTTTACCAGAAGTACCTAGCAATTAACTTTGGATAACAAGTTATTTTTATGACGGTGCTTGTTTTTTTTTTAAATTGAAAACTTGTTTTGAAAAGAAACCCCAATTCCATTAACTACACTAAGTTCTGAAATGAGTGGGAACTGCAATCCTGTCATGACCAAATATGGTTTGTTGAACAGAAATTCTGGAAGTCATATTAAAGAGACTGAGCTAACATCAGATTATTGCTGCCTGCATTTGCCAGACAGCCTACAGAAATATGCCTGTGATCATGGTGAGTCAGGAGATTAGCTGTGATTCCTGTGATTGCTAATATCTCCTGCATACTGTGTTCATCAACGGGAAGTCTGCCACTGTGTACAATATGGTCAGGATTTCATCCTTCTAATTTTGTTAGCCTTCCTTACAAATTGAAGGTAGATTGCTTGCATCACATATACAGTTTGTCTTATATTTCAGTCTTCAAGTTCTTTGGGCCAAGTTTTACAGTAAGAATATTATAGTAAAGCACTGACCCCTATTTGGCCCGATGCACTGAGACACAAAGTTGTAAACCAGTCTTAAATGAGCACATTTCAGTAAGAGTTATTACTGCTTCTGAAAATTCCCACAACTGTTTTGAAAGACAATGCTTTGCTTTTGATTTTTACTTCTTTAGTGTTCCTTAATAAGCTTTTACAAATTTTAGTCCACGTATCTTTAAATCTCAGTGCAAAATTTTACCACTATTTCTAAGTGCATTTTGAGACAATATCTGAACTCCACCCTGTAGCACTAGACTATCAATTAGTCCATCCTTATCAAAACTGCATCTCACTTCAGCTGCTCAGCAGAATTCAGTGTTACTGTTTTTTAATTTAGTAACTCTTAATTTTGCCTCTCCCTCCCTGAATATGATGTAGACCCCTAGTTGTTCTTGTCTCAATCAAATTGCTTGCTGACATCTTGAAATCAGAGTGGTTTGAAACTCAGCTTCTCAGTGAGCTTTCTTCAGAACACTCTCTTCTCTATTTTGGTGTCAGCAGCTTTACTATCTGCTGTTCCTTTCTGTGTCTGTCCTCTCTCTCCTCCTAAGTCACAGCAATGGCCTCCTGCTGCAGCTCTCCCCTCATCAGGCAGAAGGGTGCCTGCCTCTCTACAGGAAGTGTTTGCCTGGTTTGGCCTGACAGCTTCTGCTGTGTTCTTCACACATATTTTACTTCCAGCAAATTCAGGTCCCTCAGTTAAAACCATCCTGTTTTATTTATCAGAATAAATAGTTCTTCTCTGTTCTCAATTAGAGGTGACTTCTGCAGAATTCAAATTTTTGGCCATGCTCCTGGGCATTTAGATGTTTAACACTTCTGCCATTTTTTTTCTTCTCTCTTTTTCATCACACAGACATCCAAATCATTCCTTCGTACAGCTCTCCTGTTGTCTTTTCCCTCTGCTTTTAATTCCTTGAACTCTGTCCCCAAACCAATTTACCAAGGCCCCATGTTCATCTCAGTCAAATTCATCCTGAAAAGTCTCATCCTGTAGTCTGCCCTGAAGACTACAAAAAACTTAACAGTTAAATCAAGCTTTACCATTTTGTTTTTGCCTTGTCAAAGAATATTATGTGTCACTGTGTTCCACCTCTTCTCTATTCTTTCCTTTATTCCTTTTTCTGCATCTGTGTTCCAGACGTCAAGCTTATTGAAGGTAAAATCTCTGTTTTTTTCGGAGGCATTTAACTAATCTGTGGGTAGGATGCAAGTATAAAACAATAATTATTGTTCCAAGGATGAATTTATTAATACTCAAAGAGGCATTAAATTACTTCTGCCCTTGCTTACTGAAGAGATAGCTGCCTAGGTGGTTCTCAGGAAACTACGGAAGCAAGATTGGCACTTTAGAAATTAAACATACATGTGAGTAAGAGCTCTCATTGATATGAAAGGAGTAAGTCCCTGTTGCAGTGTTATTTAGTGCTCTGAATGTCTGCTGGATCAGGACGTTCAGTTGCAATGTGATAAGCCAAATCTTCCTTGCCAGAGCCCTCTCCTGAACACCTGACACAGCACAAACCCCATTTACTGTCAGTCATTAAGCAGAGCTGTCAAAACTGAGGGGAGGGATGAAAAAAAAAAAAAAAAAAAAAAAAAATGATTTTCTAGCACCAGTCACTGGATTCTAACAATAATCTCCTACATGTCACTGATTACTTTCTCAGAGATGCAAGAGATTACTGATTACTTTTAAATTACTAAGGCATGGATCTGTGAACATGGACCCATACTTCTTCACAGAGATGTGGTTCAGTGAGTCCCCACATTTAAAACTGAAAAGAAAACCAATCCAGTATCTAATTCATTCCTGCAAAGAGAACAAATTGTCAATTCAGGCCTTACTTATTTATTTAATGGGTTTTTATCTGATAGCAAAAATTGTTGCTGTGGTTCTGGCTAGAAATTAACTATGAGAAAAGTAAAAAGTAAGTAGCATAATGATTAGGCACAACCTGGATGCCAGGATTACATTATGGCCCATTGTTTGTTTCTTTGATCTTGGCTGATTAGATACATTTTTAATCTGAAAACATAATGAATAATTATTTCATAGAGTGAGTATAACTTAATAATATAAAATATAAAATATAAAACTTAAAACAATAGCTCACCTTATCACCCCAGAAAAAGCATAATGAGATTTCACCACCACTCATACAGGCCTCCTGGATTTAGCCCAAATACTGGTATTAATGTTATATTAGACTCAATGCATAATTCAAAATGTCTAATTTATTGGGCCAAATAATTTGCATCTGTTCCTGCATACTCTGAGATTAAACTTTGTTTTCAGACTATGCTGAGTTACAAGAAATGGTATTTCCAGACTCAAGAAGGGAACAAGAAGTGTTATTTTGTTATGTTGTGCTACCCACAAAAATCCTACTCTATATTGTTTGCAACACCCAATATGAAGTGAGTTTTTTTAGAGTTCAGACCTTAGAATCTTCTGATGTTGATGCCTGTGGCAAAGGCAGAGAATTCTCAAATAATATGTCTCAAAGTTGTGCACATTACTGTATCTGGGCAATTCTCAGCTGGGTATTGCAGAGGAAAGCTGAAAAGAGGTAGAGAAAGGACGTCTCTGCAGAATGTGGCATGTATTTGCAATTCCAGAAAACATTCCTTGCACAAAATCATCCTTTTTATTCCACCACATGCTTGTAGCACAAATCCCAACATAATAATAAGTTAGCACATAGCAAAGCCTCCTACTAGTTTGAGATCCAGATCTCTGCTTTCCCTGCCATTCTGGGATAGATTTTAGGATACCACAGCCAAAACAGATTTATAGTTCTGTTGCTGTTTCTCAGGTTCAGGCATTTATCTGAACCTTTCATCCTCTATCTGTCCTGACTATTTGCAAAGGTTTTCAAACTCTATTGAATAAGTTTTGGCTCTTTCCTGACATGCTTTCATACTCAGATCTGTGTACCAAGTGGATTGATAACACTGTGAGAAAGGAATTTTAAATCCAACACAGCCTCTATTTTTTTTCTTACTGCAGTGGGAAGTTTATTCTGCTCACTAACCTCCAGACTAAATGGGACCTTTGAGATAAATTTTACATTAGTTTATCTCTCAAATTGAATATTACATGATTCTGTATTTAATGTCATGGGATTAGCTGTTAGCCATGCATCTGCCAAGATATTTCCACCATCATGGTGTCAAAACTCAAAATTAGTAATTAATAAAGTGAAGTAAGCGAAAGAGGAGCAGCAAGTTATTTGAAATGATGGACATAATATACAAAGATGATTAGATTTTTCTTAAAGAATATTTATATGATTATACGAATGCAAAAAGGCAATGCAGTATTTTAGTCTTTCTCTAGTCACTGGAGCACTCGGAAGCAGATGGACTGTGTGACTGATGATTCAATAATTGCACTCATTAAAAATGTTCACGCTTTTAATCTTTCCCCCCTCACATTCTGTGAAGAGCTGAGGAATGAAATGGTTTTGTCATTGTCAGCAGATAGATAATTGAGTTTGCTTTGATTTCCTGGGGTGCCCCTTCCCCATCCCCATGCTGTTGGATTGACATCTCCAGAAGCGTAGCAGAACATATGAATCAGACCCAACTGTCTTAAAGGAGAAGAACATGATGAAAATACTCCTTTCTCCCTCTCAGTATTCACTTGTGCGCACTCAGCCAGCAACCTACCTTGGTAGAAGACAGCATTTGCTTCTTTGCCAGACTACCTGCCCCCATGATACAGTTTCCTACCTGTAGTGCTCAAGGAAAAGAAAGATAATTCTGCCTTGAACTTATGCACAGAATACTTCTTCTGTTTATTGTTGTGAACTAGAGTAAAGATGACAGAGGGGAGATGGTGTCCAGCTGTGCAAGTGCCTGATGCCTGGTGTTACAACAACATGAAATCAACATAATCTCACAAAACACAATGGAAAAATGGCAGGGGGAAGAGCAGTGAAAAAGAGACTTATCATGCTTTCTCTGAAAACAAGGATAAAAATATCTTCCAGCTCTGCTGAAGAGGCGCTTCTTGTTGTTTCTGCCAGTAGGATTTAAGTTTAGAGTTTGCATTTAAATTCAAATTGTGTAAAAGCAGAAGCATTCTCCAAATGAGGCATTGTATCCACTCATTCTACCTACCCTATTATCTGGGCATCCATTTTCCAGATGTTGCTCTGGAAAAAAATTTAGTAGAAGTTGTGTAATCCATGGCTTTCTGACAGTTGCCAGCTGCTCCAGGAGACTCTCACATTATCCATCATTTGTATTTTGCAAACCTCTGACCAAAATCAGGGCATCACAGAGTTCAGCCTTGCTCAAACAAGACATGACAGAGCCCTTTGCAACTCTGATTAAGTCCACTCTGAGGTGGACCTTCTTTGCTCCCATGCTTAGATTTCACTATTCTGTACCTGTGAACAAAAGAAAAATATTTTTTCTGCATGGATATTCTCTTTTTTTGACTTCTTGGGTACGCTCCCTAGGCTCAGCTGCTCTGTAAAACAATTATGAACTGCTGTTAGAGCACTTACAAATCCTGGGCAGACTGCATAAGTGCTTAGACACTTCTACAGCCCTCCCTCTGTGTACACACTCTCTCAGATGCCTGCTATCTGAGATTTTGACACAAAATACACAGATCTGAAGTAAGGTGTTAGGTTCTCATTTCATCCTTTTGCTCAAATTCACTGCACCCTGTTATTCCTTCTGTCTGCTAAGGTACAAGGATTTTTAGACAAACTTGTGATGTGCAGGTTCTTCTTCATATATTGTTTCAACAATTGAAAAGGACATCTCTGTCAGAAAAGCAGGACATTTTCACAAACTGCCTTTGTTAACTACAAGGTTCTCCTTGACCCCATGCTTGGCAGAAGGCTGCATCTTCAGAACAATCCCTTCCTCTACACCCAAAATACCATTGCTCCTTTTTCTCTCTGTGTACATGTAGATGAAAATAGTCTAACGCTCCTTAGCCAACAATCTGTTCACAGTCAAAACTGAGAATGTCACTTCACCTTCTTGTCCCAAGATGTACTACAGAGTGAGGGTTTTATGTATGACACAGGATATGTGTATTTTACAAACACAAACCATAAAATATGAAGTGCACATGACCTAAGTCATCACACCACGGCCAATTTAAATGGGTTTGCCACCTGGGCAGCACAAACAAACAGCAGGATAAGAGTGGACACTCTCATAGGGAAGTGGCATGATTTGCACACAATCAGTAGCACTGGACCTTAACTAAACTGTTTAAATTAATATGTACAAGAGGTTTTTAAGTCTTGCACTCAATAATGTGACCAAAGATGCTTGGGAAAATGGATCCCTCAAGGGTTTTCAAGGAACAAACTACCATTGAATGGGGAAGTTTCTAAGTGGATGCCACATAAGAGTAGAGCAGGCTACTCTCAGCAGGCTAGCAGTGGGCTGAGGAAATTACCAAAAACTGTCTTCAAGTATAAAATTCCACATAATTACCTACATTCTGATACTGTCTGTGGATGACTGTCAGTTTGAATGCACAGATCTGTTCAAAAGGATAGGTCCATTTAGAAATAAGGCTCAGCAGCAATCACACACCATGTTGCACAAACAAAAACTTCCCAGGAAAATAGCCACAAGATGCAGCTTCAGAATTTTTATCTGGAGCTAAGCATTATGGCTACACATTTCTTTTCTTCATTGACGATGGATGGGCTCACGTTCATGGACTCTACAATCCTCAAACATTGGAAAACTTTGGATACGGAGCCAGAGACAGGGCAGTTCAGAGCTGTCTCTTATTCCAATGGGGTTATTTATAGACACATTTCAATCAAAACATTTCTCTGTCAAAGCAGGACATTACATTTTAGGAGCCAAACACAACACATGGAAGGTCTGTGTTTTGTTTTGAATGTATGTCTGAGCCCACACTCAAACCCAAATACATTCTATATGTGCACTGACTAGCTCAATCCTGCAGCATGGGTCCAGGAACACACCTCCCTGCCATGTGTCTAACGTGTCTTGCAGGATCATTTTGTAGCCAAGGATAAACTAGATGTCCTAAAAGTAAGCTGGTAAGTATCCATATGCCTGTGATTATTAACCTAACAGCCTCCCACATCGGAGAATCTGACTGCACAGCTCCTAGTCAATAAATTTGGCATGTTTGCATCCACTTCTTGGCCCATCCCGCACAAAACCTCCTTACCCTTCAAAATCTTCAGGTTCTGAAATTTCATGTTTTCCTATTTTTCCTATGTCCCCTATCTCCCCTCCTTTTCTGAGCCAGTCGCAAGGTGATGCCCAGGTCACGGCAAGCTGGGAAACACACCACTGGAAATACAGTATGTGCAGGGACATGGGAGGAAGCAGAAGATGGGTAAGATAGACAATGGCTTGTTTTCACTTTAAGGGAAAATGCTGAGATGTTGCACAAGATGAAAAATAAACTTTGATGTGGTCATCAAGTATCAAGTATTTAAAGGCACTGTTCCTTTATGAATTCAAGCACTGGAACCACTTTCATCTTAAACTGCTGGTGAGTCATTGTTCATAATTGGTATCTATTTATCATTAAAATTATTTTTGTGCATCATTGTTCCACGTGAAAAAAGGTGATTACATTTTACAACAAGATGTGACTATTCTGTTGCATAAATTGGATGGAGGTAGAAAAAAGAAAAACCAAAATGAGAAACACTCAAAACAGGGAAACACAAAAAATACAAAAGCAGTTCTACTAACAGCTAGCTCTAAATATGGTATCGGACAGACCAATGCATATTCCATATTGCAGTGCCCCGTGACAGTGTGAGTAATGTGGATAGCTTTCACAGAGTTTTGAGATGTCAATTTCAACAGTTCATTTGTAGCATGGAAATCAAAGTACGTTTATCCTCCCAGAAACTGAGCTTACCTTTTCTGAAGCAACTGAGGAGGGCACATCCCTCAAAGCTCTACAATACAGCTTATCTGCTCAGCCTCCAAGGGCAACCAGTCAAGTAAGCACTGTTTTTCTTGGGTGACTTTGGTGGGATTCAGCTCCAGGAATCCACAAAAAAACAGAAAAACTTTTTAGGACAGCCTTGAGAGGAGGGTACCTGATGCATTTTAGAGTCCTAAGAAATTTTATGGAAGCATTCTTTGTTTAGGATTCATTCTTCCCATGATAAATAACAACAGTCTTTTTATGTAATTTCTTTTCAATGCTGATGCAGGACTTCATCATTCTCCCTTTTTCTCCAGCAATATTATGCAACTGTAATATATCCCTGCTTTAGGATAGCCTGCCTCTTAAAAAAAGCTGTAAATCAAATATAATTTCTCTAACTTTTGCATCCGGTGAGATCAGAGTATTGGCTTCAGGACTTGTCATTATTTTATTTAGATAAAGAAAAAAATGGCTTGCCTGTGTGGAAAATTTCTGTTGTAACTGATAGCAAATATGGAAAGTCTAATTTGCATATAGATGTCGAAGCTTGCAACAATATACTCCCCTGAGAGAGCTCTTGTTGTTTAACTGTGTACACAGTCTGGCACTATGCTGCCCAGCACCTAATAAAAGCTAAATTAAAACTTTTTTTAAACTCTGAGGCTGTGAATATCTTTAAACTACCAGTTTACATTTGCAGCGAAAGGGCAGAACCATACCAAGCTAAGCCTCATTTAAGTGGAAAAGCAGAGGGTATGGCAGCAAGGGCAAATGGGAGAAATAACTTTATTTGAGAGTAAACATCAGTCAGATGTACTAATGCTTTAATTCATCAGCCTAGATGAGCTTTATTACAACGCTGGGATCAAGCAATACCAAGGAGATAAAAAGCAGTGCTGTGTAAAGGAGAGAGAGATGAGCTGAAGATTATTAACAGGGCTAAGAGAAAAACAGAGACAGAATGGCTGAATAGTGAGGAAATGATAAAATGGAAGGTGAGCAGGAGTACAAGTGCAAGATTAAAGTAAAATCTACTTTTTTTCTTTCTGTTGTCCTGTTTTATTTGAATTTTCAGTGTTTATCACAGACTGTGCAGTGAAGGAATAATGTGATATTATGCCAAGGGAAAACTAAAGGCTGTCAGGGAAAGAAAAGCAGCAATAAGTCTGGTCTCATAATATCATAAAATAAACTATCATAATATTTTTAATGACAGTGTATATTGATAAATATAAAGGAAAAGTAACATAGTGTCAGAACTAAAATTTACACAAATTCTAAGTCCGACTAAAGAAAATCTTTGATTCATCATAGGATTAAAGAATGGCCTGCATTGGAAAGGACCTTAAAGATAACCTAGTCCAATGTTCCTACCCTGGACAGGGACATCTTCCATTAGTCCAAATTGCTCAAAGCCCAATTCAACCTGACATTGGACACTTCCAGTGATGGGATGTCCACAGCTTCTTGGAACAACCTCTTTCAGTGTCTCACCACACTCAGAAAAAAAACCTGCTGACATCCAATCTAAACCTCCAAGCTTTTAGTTTAAAATTGTTCCTCCTTGTCATATCACTTTCAATCCTTGTAAAAGGGTCAGTCTCCATCTTTCTTCTAAGCCACCTTTAAGTACTGGAAGGCTACTTAAGGTCTCCCCCAAAGCCTTCTCTTCCCCAGATTGAACAATCACAGCTCTCCCAGCCTGTCCTCATAGGAGATGTGGTCCAGCCCTCTGACCGTCTTCATGACCCCCTTCTGGACCTGCCCCAAGAGGTCCGCATCTTTCTTGTGCTTAGGACCCCAGAGCTGGATGCAGCACTCCAGGTGGGGACTCAAAGGTCAGAGTAGATCACCAGGATCATCTCTCTCGACCTCCTGGTCACACTTCTTTTGGTGTAATCCAGGATGCAGTTTCCATTCTGGGCTGTGAGTGCACACAGTTGGCTCATGTGCTGGTTGTAAAAACTTGGCCAGGAACTTAAAACTGCTCAAACCACCCCCTTTCCATTGTGGAGGAGAAACCCAAAAAACCTCAGAGCAATTATACATTAGAGTGACAATTTACTACAGAAAATAGCAATAAACACAGCAATAAAAAGAAAATTATACAAAAGAGAGAAATGGTTTAACCAACAAAGGCAAGCTATCACCTGGTCCCCCATAGCAAAACCAGGATGGCAGATGGCCCTGGTGCTAGACCACATAGCCTGAGAGAGAACAAAGAGAAACCATGTGACAAATGAGTTGACAGGGTTTAATGCCCTCCCCAGATCTGGTGAACCATGGGGAACAGGGGTGAAGCAAAAACCTGGAAATCTATTTCATTTGAGTCAGGAATTGTGCTGCCATGGTGGGGGATGGTGGCGTCATCAGTGGTGTTGGCACTGCAACATCTCTCCAAAGCAGGGATCCCAGCCCTGCCCCCCACCCTGTCTCCAGCCCTGACCAAAAGAGAGTCACACTCTTCTGCTTCCAGCCCCTTTACCTTTCCTGACAAAACCACACCTCCCTCCTGCCCCATGCAGTGATGCGGATGGTATTGAATTTTCAACAATAAAACTCCACTCTTTTGCTTTGTAACAGCTCAGGTCCAGCTTTTCATCTAGAAGAACTCCTCCTTTTCTGCAGGACCTCTCTCAATGAGGTCTTCTCCCGGTCTGTAGCCATTTCTGGGATTGCCCCAACATGGGTGCAGCATCTTGCTCTTGGACTTGTTGAACTTCATGAGGTTCTCATGGATCCCCTTCTTGAGCTTGTCCAGGTCCTTGTGGATAGCTTTGCTTCCTTGATATGAAAAGATTTTGAATTCTTTGAGGGACAGAAGCAGAACAAAAAAAGGGCATAATGGGCCACACTCTCTGATAGCTCTAGATCCAGATTCTATCAGCAGGATACAATAGTTCCCACTGACACTGCAGCAAATTACACACATTTCAAAGAATTCTTCTACCTTGAATTTTAATTCAGTTCTTCCAATGCCTGTTAAAATTAATAATGTCCTGTGAACTTGTATCTGAACAGCACTGTAGCATCCAGTGGGACTTTGAACATGGAGGGACATGATACAGATCCTGAAGGACAGAAAGAGGACATGCTGAGGGATGCTTCTACAGCCTTGTCCTACCAGGGAACGAAGAATGGAGACCTTCCTAAATGTGTGATTGTCCTTTACCTCATGAATTAACAATCCAGTTATTATAAGCATATAACCCCATCCTGTCATCACTCTTAGAGAATATTCTTCCTCTAGTCCTGTGTTCCATACTGTGTCTCCTTACTACCCAGTGATAGGGACCATCTGGATGAAACTAATGTTCATCACTTATCACTTGATTTAATTTGTATTCATATTAAGTGTTGCAATTGGAATTGCATTTTTATAACCACATAAAATTGAAATTGTCTTCTTACTATTCCTTTCACTTATCCATTCTTATATTTAAAAAGAAGTATTTGTCCCTTAATCTTTTTCACTCAGATTTCCAGCTCTGGTAGCATAATGCTTGGACTATCATGCTTTTGCTTATCTCCAGAGAGTCTAAATTATTTCTAAAATTAGTGTTTCCTGGCTAGTGTCTATAAGGTTCTCTTAATCATTTCATCAAGCATGTGCAGAAATGGTGAAATTAGCACTTATAATAACATGTTCTAAAGGAACAAGGAGATCTACCTACAGTTTGTGCCTAGAGGCCTTTTGATAGAAGGGCTATGATGCTGCCCTGATTTTGCAAGTTGTAGGAGCGATAGGGAAGGGAATAAAGCTTCTATCAGGGAGTACGGGCCAGGTCCACCTCAAGGGATCTGTGTACATGTGTGTGCCTTTCTTTGGTATAAACCTTGGGTACACTTTTGACTCAGATCTCTGGATCATTCACAGAGTGAACCAAGCTGTTATAAAGCACATAACCTGGGTTTCTTTCAGGCATGGCTAAAACAGAAGTGGTGGTTCAGGAGCACAACCAATCTGTTCAAGTTGCTGGTGGACAATGGAAACACTGGACCAGGCAGCAGAGAGCCTGAAATAAATTCTCCTGATACACTTATTTCATGAACATTGCTCTTCAGTGGCCATTCTGTGCTTTAGATCTGCTCCTACACTGTGATGGCTGCACTACACACAAATACAGCCATCACATGTACCCATTGAAACAAAGCCGAGCTCTGAACATGATAGCTGCCAAAAACATTGATGGTCCTTGCAGGAAGATCCAAAGTCATTATCTCCCTGGCCTTTTGACAAATATCAGACACAAAATAATGAATCATTTATTTACTCTTCTAAAGCAGTTTTATTTTGACTTTATTTAATCATGTAAAAACTAAATCTGTTTTTCCCTCCAGTGCATTAAGTATGCAGTCTCCTATAGATTGCATAATGTGCTAATTTGGGATTATATTAGAAAAAGAAGTCTGTATGTTATTCTATTTGTAGAATGTGCTGACCTTGAGGAAATTTATTTTAACCCTGGTGAATTTGTTGGTTTGAGGATAATTCATGGGCATCAGAAGGTTCACAGATAAAAATGTTGCTTTGACCTTCAAAGTGCTCATTACTATCATGTCATTATGCAAGTTGGAACTTTTCAATCCCTTCAAAATGCATCACCTAAGAACATCCTGTTTGCTTGTCACTCTATATTATTCCTATCTGAATGTCTTTATTATCTCCTCATTTTCTATAGCATCATATGCAAGTGTCTCATTTGCACCTTCAACGCCCTTCACAACTATAATCTTTCTGTTTAATCAATTTTTTTGCTTTCCCCTCCAGGTCCATGGTGGTAAACCCCTGAGTGACTGAGTATTCAATGGGATCACAACTCTGTGCTTCAGTACATAATAGTCTTTCTCTCTCCTGGTGTTAGTTTCTGTGGCAAACCATACCAGATTACATTCTGCTTTCAGTCCCTGCAAATATACATTATAGTTGTATGGTCTGCAAGGAATCAGCTGATAATCTTACTAGGTGAGCTCGGTCTGACAGAGATTAAATTTATTTATTTAAGAAAAATAAACTGATTCATACTGGATCAAAACTACACAGAACTATTCTGATTTGCTCATGCCATACTTTCCCCTTCATGCCTCCTGTTTACAGTGATCATTTATGGTCTCTTTGTTTCATATTAAATTGCATGCTCTTTGGGATTAAGATTTTGTTTGTAATAGTGCTCATCAAACAGTACAGACAGCATCTCCACGCAGTGCTGTCAATTCAACTGTAAACCATGTATTGACATTGTATGAACTCCAATTCTTGGTTTGTCCAAATAAGTTAATCACACTGGATAGTTGACACATCATTTCCTGAATACAGCATGTAAGCATTTATCTCTGACTGTAATGCTCCAAAAAGTCACAGAACATTATATTTGTTTACATCCATGCTCTTCCATCCTGGAAGAAAGTGACATGTTGTTAGGAAGCCCAGCCTCTGACAAATGGCAGTGGTACAAAAAGTGGGCAGTTAATGATGCTGGAATGGCAGAAGTTTGATTATTTAATAAAGAATGACGATGTCTGAGAAGAAAAAATTACATATAGGTGCATATTTTCCCTGCCAGCAGTCCAGAAAATCTTTCTTATTGCCCTTATATAGAAAATTGAAAATTTTCAGAATGGGTCAAGGACATCCTCAAACAGCACCTATTTTGTCAACTTCTTTGTATAGGTTTCTTAAACTCCTCCTTCTTCTAACAAAATTTTTTAAAAAAACCTATCAAGAAACTGGAATTGGAAAAAAAGTTATTGGTTGATAGAAGAAACAGTCAAAATTTGCTCTGCCCTTTGGTATATATTGGTTTATTGAAAGAATTGGCAGGCTGATGAATTTCATCTGAAAAGTCAGTTTTATCCATTTACATGTTTGGATTTTGCTGGCTTACATATGCAGATAAATGCAAGAATGTATTTCTTCTAGTCAAACAAGTTTGCTCTAAGTTAAAACACTGCTCTTCTGAAGTGTTATAAAGTTTACCAATATGATTTTTATAAAAGGAATTCTAAGCATTTACACATTTGTCCTTGCATTTTCTTCTATTGCAATTCTTCATGTTTTAGGTTCTCTGTGCAAGTTCTCAAACACAACTTAGTGTCTGCCATTCAAAAAAACATAAAACGAAGACAACAAGCTATAGAACCATAATAATTTCTCTTAGCATTAACAAGAACACCTTCATGTGGATTTAGTTGCACAACTCTTAGACAAATTGATATGAATTCACTCATTTTAATGAAATGGATCGGAATGATATGTGAACACCTGCATTTGGGAACACTAGATAAAAATGCTTTTATATTAAAAGAATAATTGTAAATGGACAGCATATGAAACTCTTTTTATGTGCTGATACTGTTGCATTTAGCCCTTTTGTAGAAATAATGTTTGTAGCCGTTATGTATAGAAATAAAACTAATATCTTCTTCAAACTTTAGGAATTTTAGGAATAGGGGCTTAAGGCAAAGTAAAAAAAGCATTTGACTGGGTCAAGAGAATGAGTGCTGTCATTTCTCCTAAAAAGAGTAGCATATATCTAGGAAAATCCACTAAAGTCTGAATCAGATCCCGCAGACCTTCAGTAGTGCCAGCATAACATAGTAGCATAGATGAAGGTTTTTTGAAGACAAGTCAGGATGCCATTGGCCTTCTTGGCCACCTGGGTACGTGCTGGCTCACATTCAGCTGCTGTTGACCAGCACCCCTAGGTCCTTTTCCTCCAGACAGTTTTCCAGCCACTTTTCTCCAAGCCTGTAGTGCTGCCTGAAGTTGTGGCTGAAGTGCAGGACCTGGCACTTGACCTCATTGAGCCTCATGGACAGTCTTGGCCCCGTTGATCCAGCCTGTCCAGATATCTCCGCAGAGCCTTCCTACCGTCCAGCAGGTCAATGCTCCCACCCGACCTGGTGCTGAGCCTTCCCCTCATCCACCAGGCAGGTCACCTGCTCATAAGAGGAGATCAGGTTGGTCAGGCAGGACCTGCCCTTCCTCAGTCCATGCTGGCTGGGCCTGATGCCTTGGCCGTCCAATATGTGCCGTCTGATCTCACTCAAGATGATCTCTTCCATAACCTTGCCAGGACCAAGGTCAGGCTGACACACCTGTATCGTCCAGGATCCTCTCCTTCTGGAAATTAAGAGGATGGAGAATGGGAGAACTCCCAGAGATGAGGAAAAACTAAATTATAGCATCCAATTCACAAGTAATCTGACAGAAAATTAAGATTTCTGCCTCATAATATATTTTAAAACTAATTTTGACCAATGAGTAGTGATAATTAATGGAAAAGAAAACCAGCAAGAGAATGGCAACCCCAGATTTCATGATAGAGCATCAAAAATACCAGGTCTTGCAGAAATGCAAGGCAGGTTTGTCACAGAATCATAGTCACTGGAAAACCTACACTGTGCACACATGGTAGAACTGGCCAGAGCTCGGGAACATGGGCATCTGGGATTCCTGGCTTTCTGACAATCTTAAGGAAAGACACACACAAAAAACTTAACTTGCAGCAGATCATCTAAAGAGCTGGGCAAATGAAAGAAAACTGGAAAGTTTGTCAGAAAAAGTTGCACTGTTCTGAAAACCTTTCAATTTCCACAAGACAGTCTTCTCCATGCCAAAAAAATTAAAAGGTTTTAAAATCAGAAAGATTCAGAAAGTCCCAACAAGCTCTATTTGTGAGAATTTATTTAGTAGTGGTATTGAGATCCTCTCTGAACATGCAAAACATTCTGGGTTTATACTACTTCTATGAACAAGCAAGGCAAATTTTCAAATGTATAGAGGAGAGAGAGAACGAAGTACACAGGAAAATTACAAAGAGGGATTTTCCTGCATTTTATAACAGAGTAATCTATTAATAATACTTTAGATAAGATCATATGATGTTATACAATGTGCAATTCCTAGTGTTTAGATAATTAAAGGAACATTTTAAAAATGCATTCTGGCTAGCAGCAAGGGATTATGCATGGATTGGTTTTAATCTTCAAAAGACCAGATATATAAAAAAAGATTAATCTTACTATTGCTTGTATTTAACCTGATACAGAATTTAAACTGACATTTTTTCATCTAAAAGTATAAAAATACATTCTATATCAAACAAATCGTTTGCAAATTTCCATCAGAAAATCTTTACAGTACTATGATAGCAAAGCAGAAAAATGTCTTATTTGCTAAAAGAATCAGCCGTTTTCTGGAGGCTTGCTCAGATTCCTCTCTGCAGGAACTATGTCTAATTCATATTAAAATTTCATTGATTTCCCTGTAGGATCTCAGAGACTCTCAAAGGCTGTTCCCGCAGGGAATTTCTGTTGCCTCTGGTCACCATAGCACATCAAAATGGTGCATAGATTCTAAATTAAATAATTAAACATAGTTATGCAAGTTAAGGAAAACACTTAAAGGACTGTATGTTGATCAACCCTTTGCTCTGCCTTTTAACAGTTCTCCACACCACTTCACACTATGTTTATATGACAAATAGCAGGTATGATACAATTGCACACAGGAAAGGTGGGCATAAAAATGGAAACAGAGGGAAGAAGATATGCTGTTCACCCTTAAAATAATTGAAAGCACACGGAACATCTAGAAAAGAATTACAGCATAACAGAACATGAAACCTAGTTTTGAATCAAAAAACCTTTTGCACCCATGATCATCCAACTTTTCTTTGCTTTTTTTTTTTTTCAATGAGATTACTTTTTCTTTGTAATTATCTGCACCATAATCATGTTGGCTTTTGACAGCTGAAGTAAACCCTGCTCAGAAGCAGTGAGAAAGGAAGAAAAAATACAATTCAAACCCCACAGACATCCACTGCTGTTGGTTTTATAGGGCCCCCACAATGCAGCCTTGAAAGTAACCTTTGTCATCTGCTCCTTCAATTTGCGTAAGTAACTGGTAAGTGAGAAGAGCATGTGCTGACAAAAACAAAATTGTTGTGTGGTGGACTGAGCCAATTCTCTTGCTTCAACTTACACTAAATTTCAGAAATATTTTTTAAAGAATGATTATTTATTTAAAGAGTTTATGACCTTCAGGTTAACAGACACCCATGACCTGTCTCAAGAGTTATGTTCCTGAAAGTGATAAAACTTCCAGTGACAAACACAGAGCAAGAGACTTAGCTTTCATCGTAAACAGGGCAAGTTTGTGGCATTTATTTCCATTGGAGAACACTGTCACCTCCACCCTTGAAATTACACAGATTCTCCATCTGAATTAATTATTACCAAGCAGCATAATGGGCTGAGAAGAAATGACAAGAAAAAAGAAGACTATAGCCTGCTATTCTATTCAGGGAGGAGAAAGGACTATGCCAAGGCTGTTGTGGTAATCCACAGCTGCAGGTTTGGGACTGATACCTTCAGTCAAACCTGTCAAGTTCATCGGTCAAAAAATAATTTTGTTTTATTTTTTAAACTTCTGTCTTTCTCACAG
>NW_008237890.1:1797952-1804445 GCF_000691975.1 Corvus brachyrhynchos
GAGGAGGGGAGGGGAAGGGAGGGGAGGGGAGGGGAGGAGAGGGATAATTCAACTGAGGGGTGAAATTATCTGTAATTAAAATAGCTCAACTTCCAGAAATCTAGTTTTGCAGAAGAAAAATCATAACAACAAAAGGAACTTGAAGATTCTATCATCATAAACATGAGCTGAAGTGATAATTTTATCTTTCGATCTGACATTATTTTTCACAAAATTCAAGTCAAGACATAATACCTTAGAGTACTAGTAACCTGCTGTGATTACCAGACACAGTCACATTAAAATGATTTCATCACCTCAGTGGGAACTGAGTGAACATTTGTTTAGTTGAATTTGGGCAGATTCATATCCCAGGATTTTGCCCTTGAATTTCATTGAAAAATATGGATAAGAAATACGCAAATAAAATTTTTCATAATGGCAATAATCTGCATAAATTAGGCAGAAGCATACAGTTTCAAAAATTTATGAAAAATCTAAAAACAGGATCAATTTTTTTTTTTAGTTTGCCACTTGCAACCATCTCTGCTCTACTCTCTTATATTGCAACAGAAATTCTTGTTCTTCAACTATTCCTTCCACTCATTACATCACAGTCTATGGTGTACCAAAATGTGTAACAAACCCAAATCCTACTAGTCCTTCCGTTAGCCCTTATTACTGGCAACTTGATGCTTGTGCAAGAGATGGAGAGGTGAGGAGGGCATAGGATATAAAATAATTACCGCTATTCATTGTCCTGCCTTTGGACTGTGTACACGCAACCTCCTCAGAAAATGTGTCATTCCCGTGTTTGAGTGCGTGCTGCTTTCAACCATACAAAATTACTTGGAAAAAAATGTAGTTAAGTCCACACACTGACACATTTGCTCTAGGGAAAGTATGTGGTTTTTCAGGAAGGGCAAAATTTGCTATCAGTTAGTTGCTGACTGAGGCTGCTGCAATGCAAAGACAGTTGAAGGCACAATGGAGGCCACTTTTCAGCACTCGCACTGGTTACTTCTATGTCTGGAATACAACCATCCTGATACATTAGCCACAGAAAAAAATGGAAGGGTTATAAGTCAGCATGAAATGGCTTCTGTGAACATCTGCTGGAAGCTCGCTGTGTGGCTGTAGATGAATGTGAACTCCTGGAATTAATCAAGCAGGGCATGACCTTACTGAAACATTTATGAAAACGCAGTTCCACACCATGGCAACGGTGTCTCTCTCTCTCTCTCTCAGGTGCAGAGGGTGTCGCTTCACCAACCCCAGCTTCCACACTTCTCTGGAGAACAAAAGGGACAAGTAGTGCTATTGATGCAATTGTTTTTGTGAACTGCACTGGTCATTTTCTAGCTTTTGGGCTGGTGAATACCTGCTCTACTTGATGGTCTATAAGCAGCTGTGTAGAGCTCTCATAGTGTATGGCATAAATTCGTTGAGGTGCAGGCTTCGTTTTAATGACAGCAAAAAAGAGAAAATGCTACACTTTACTAAGTTTGTGTCAAACAGAACCATTTTGGAAGAGCACTCTGTGTGTTGTGCTGTTCTCCATTTCACTTCACTCATAACACAATTTTCTGTGCTTTCTGGAAGCCAGCAGATCCCCATGAAAGGCAGGGTTGAAGTGAAGTCTGTGCCAAGCAAGAACCTTTTGGGCTGTACTAGGGGAGGTAATAAAATTCTTCATATTAGACCCTCATTTTCCCACATGTGAAACTCACACCCTCACTAGAGAGCTTGTCAAAGGTTAATCTTGTTCGCACAGTCACTGATTTTGTTTTCACTGCAGCTTTACGTATTGTTGATAGCTACTCTTTGTTACTAAATGAAGGATGTTACCTATCTCTGCCATAGGACATGAAATGTTACTCTTGGCTCTCCATGCAAGCTCATCACTGCATTTTCCAACTTTCCTTAATAACCTACCTACTGTTCTTCATGTTACACATTTATTTTGTACCATGTCCCTATCTTCATATGGAAATTGAAAGAGGAGTGACAGGTCAATTGGCACTTGCCTCAAACATCCAAGTAAGAGCAATCATTAATCTAGCTAAATTATTGGGATGTGAAGAGCAGTAAAAAATAAGACACTTCATTTTTTACTGGAAAAAAATACTAAAATATTATGTACATAGATAGAACAATAAATACTGATTGTTTAAAAGTAAACCTCTCCTAAAAAAACAAGTACAGATACTCTAGTTTATGACGGTCTTTAAATGCATGTTTTCATACTTAATCAGGTTAACCACTGAACCATTCTCTGTTATGTTTTGTGACTATTAATCACTGTCAAGCCATGCTTTATTTGTCCTCCTCCAAAACGTCGCTCTTTCTTTCAGAACACTAAGCCAAGAGAGAATATAATTATATGTTTGTATTTCTACCTCAGTGTTTTGTACACCTTTTGAAGAATGTAGGCAAAGTGTTTCAATAGAAATAGTCACCATGCATTTTCTCCTTTACTCCTCCCTTCCAGTCTCCCTATTTCCACCTACATTTTTCTTAAAAATGTTTTTTTAGAAACGGCTGCTTAAAACTTGAAAGAGTTAAGTTGTCACATACCCACTAACTCTGTTTCCTACTTCCAACTGCAATGAAAAATTGTATCTGAACTATAAAATAAATAACACATAGATTGGTGGAATGTGCCTGGTTAAATTTTCCTATTTCACCTAAAATGACTGAACTCAGCCTTTCCCTCAGCAAGAACACTAAAAACATTTCTCACCTCTATCCAACCTCTTCTTGTCACACAATGTGAAAAGCTGGGTATTAGAACATTGCTGTGTGGATACCTGTTGCAGTTAATCATCAACTACCCTGTTAGTTTCTGCATAAGACAAAGGACTGATTTCTGGCAATGGACTGGCAAGAGACCCAGTGGTTGACTGAAATCCTAACCACCCTTATCGTTTCATAACAAAGCAATTGGCCTTTTTTGTGCAGAACTGTGAGAAGCTGAAATGTTATGGTTCATAGTTTAAATGTTGTTAAAATTACCAAAGTACTTTTGTCCGCAGTAGCAAATTGTAAAAAGAAGCAACTGCTCATCTGGGACCACCAAAGCCCACCCATCCCCAAATATGCCTCCTGATGGGAATCGGAATGTGAGTTACTGGACTGTGAATTAAGCCACCTGCCAGAAACTTGAGATAAGATAAAGGTAGTAAATTATTGTCCAATTATCTCAGGTCTAAGGAGAAGTAAACAAGCCTGGAAGGAGAAGAATGTATCTACAAAGAAAGGCATTCTCAGCAGCTGTGTGGAAAGTCATCTCTGTCTGGGTTAGGTGGGGGTGGCCATAGCCCACAGGCTCATCTGCTGAGGCCAGTTTTGCACCCCACCCCGAGGGAGAGGCTCTAACCCGGCAAGGCAAGATGGTGCCTCTTATCATGCTAATTGCCCTCCCTCATACAACTCACTCAGTTGTAAAACTCCCTTCCTAACCCTGGGGAAGGTTTGAGGGGGCTTTACACAGATGTCAGAGGCAGCTATCAGGTCTCAGAAGGTGTCATAAACCATCAAAGACCACTGAAGTGCACCCAGACTCATTTCTGGGGCCTTCCACCAACGGACTGCAGGTGATCAAGTAGTGAAAATTTCCTCAGCCCAGGGGAGGTACCTGGGCCTTCCCACTGAGCCTGAGCACATTTTAAGCTATCCAACATTGTGTTCCAGGGGCTTCCCCCACACCTGACAGGACAAAACTGCGACCATCACTTTGACCAACAAACACTGAAATTGCAACAACCAAGTCTTGTCATGACATCCTTGGGTGGTGACATCTTTCTACTCTTACTCCTTCTCTTTCTTTTCCTTGTACATTTTCTAAAGTGATATTTTTAAGATTTCATATTGCTATATTACTATAGATAATAATCACCAAAATGGCTACATACTTGCTTTCCATTGCAACTGGATTGTTCTAAAATAATATATATACATACATACATATAAATATATATATATATATATATATGGGGTTTTATTAAAAACACCAATCAACCAATCACTGGTGTTATTTCACTCTTAATAATACACCCCAAGGGATCTATTAACAAGAACCTGGTTCCTGCATTACCCTCGCCTTCTGGGGCAGGTCGTAACAAGGATACCTCCAGCAATAACATTTTGGACAGTCTGGACATGTCTCCAAGCAGTCCTTGCTGTCTGTAACCAAATGATCAGCACTGTTTTTATAATTAAACAGTCTTGACAAAAACCACAAGGGAATTAAGCCATCAGAGCTAGTAGCTCTTTCTGCAGAATTAACCAAATTATATAAACCATTTTAAATAATTGGTAGAATCTTTTCCTGTAGATGCATGAGTTGACAGATGCCTTCTATGTAATTTGAAATAATTGACAGAAATGGATCCTGTATGTGCTGAAGTGGCCACATAAAATTGGAGGTGATTTGAATTGCAAACATCTGGCCAAATGAGAGATCGAGAATCTCCTCTGAACCAGCTGAAGATGTTATTATAAGGACCCTTGCATTGAAAGCTCTGTTCACCATCTACAAAGTGTCCAATCACTTCGAAAGATTCAGAGAGAGAGAAATATAGAATTATCACCTTTCACAATAATACATTTTACACTCTTCTAAATGTACACTTAAACCAGAATGAATCAATATTTTATGATCCCATACAATGAGACTAAAAAGACAATATAGAAATACAGAATTATCCTCTGCAAAGTAGCTCAATAAATCAAGGATTTTCTTTTCAGACATAAAACACTGTCGGTTAAACTCTGTACAGCAAAATAATTCCAAATAGAGGGAGCCAAACTGTTGCAATGGGGATACTTGCAACATGTGTATCGGACAAGGCCAGTGGGAAAGAATATATGGACCAGTTCTTGGTAGATATTTTCAGAGATGTTTATTTCTCCAGCCGCATGGCTGAGGATCCCGAGGAAACTGCTGCAATCACGGGACCCGAGGGTCCTTGCCCGCGCAAGGGAACACAAAACAACCAATGGGGAATGAGGCTGACCAGGGGCAGGGAAACCCCGTGTCTCCCCTCAGGGCCCCTCTCCCAGGACCACACAGCAGGGGGCAAGAACCCCAACATTTCACCCGTTTATTTTTAACAAAACGAGATTTAAAACTTAACATTGAAAACAACTGGATAAACATAACAAGAACAGTTTCAAAACAAAACAAGCCACCCTCCTGAGTCTGGAAATGTCCAAACGGATTTTTTCTCTGGAACATCTTAAGGCTGACAGAAGGGATACAGGACTCTCTGGGCATGCTTTGTGGGGAAACTGAGGCAGGAGAGGGTTTCTTCCATATGTATCTGTTGGAATGCTAAACAAAAACAGTTAATTTCTTTCTCTCTCCCCCTTGTCATCTCCCACTCAGCACTGGAAAGGGATTTTTGGGGAAACAATTGGTAAAGGCATGGTTTTGTGAGGGAAACCATGGGCAAATAAACGGATTGGGAATACACTGGGGGTAATAGGATATAGGATAAAAGGGAAAGGTGGGATCAGGAAAGGGAGACTGTAGGGACTGTTTATAATGTGGATATTGTCTAACATGACTACGATTTTTAGCATGTATACTACCTTTTACAGAAACACCATCAGGCCCAGTGACCTCTACTGCTTGTAACCCTTTCCTTCCTTGGGCAATTTTGAACTGTACTACTTCGCCATCTCCCAAGCTTGGGATGTATTTTTTGGGGTTATTCTTTCTAATTGCAGTTCTATGAACACGTATGTCCTCCTGGTTGTCACATCTTGTTATAAAACCATAATTTTGTTTAACATTATACCATTTTACTATTCCTAAAACCTCAGCTACGGTGATTTTTTCCTTTTTCCAAGTGTCTGCTGTTTTCTGTCTTGCTGCGTTTTTGCTTTCACTTTCCCTCACTCCTGTGTTGGAACTGCTGGTGCTGCCAGTGCTGCCGGGGCCATCAGGGCTACTCATGCATGCACGCTCTTGCCGCAGGGTCTCCCGGGGTTGCATTTGGGGCCACACAGGCTGGGCCGTGTGGGAGTGTGTTTCTGTTTGGTTTGGTCCAGGTCTCCCCTTAGATTTTGTACCTTTGTATTAACCCAGTTTGTACCCTCCCAGTTCTATGTCAATTGCCTTACTTTCCTTCTCTGTCGCCTCACAAGCACCTGCCAATCGCACTGGCACCCCTCCCAGGCTTCTAGAAAGCTCTGGCTGGAGTGTCGAGTGATTGACCTTGGGGAAAGGGTTCCTCCATCCCTTGGTTGGTTCCCTTGTGCGTCCCTCATCCCATAGACCGCACCCTTCCCTTTCCTGGTTGGTTACCTTTGTGATCCCTCCCTTGTCGCCACCCCTCCATAAAACCTGCTGCACGAGCCTTCCGAACTCACTCAGATCTGGGTTCCCCTGGGAGGTGAGACCTTGTGCTCGAGGGCACAATAAAATTCCCGGATTTCACCCAGATTGGAGTCTGCCTCCTTCTTCTACCACCTGCCTCTATTGCCACGGTCCTGTGGACGGACCCAC
>NW_008237890.1:1804898-1805837 GCF_000691975.1 Corvus brachyrhynchos
GCATGAAAGTATTCTTCTATCGGCATATATTTTGACTCAGAAATTAACTGTGTCCAAACAGTCTTCCAAAAGTCTTTGGTAAGGATCAAGTCCCAATAAACGTAGAAAAAGTTCTTAAACAACCATGCCAGGATGTGTTTCAGTTCCTTTTGAGCTTGAATAAAGCTAAAATTTACAAAACATTGTTCAAGAATCTTTTCAAGTTTAAGATAAATGTCCATATGTGGCTCCGAGAGCCACGCGTTTTTCCACGGTTCTTCCATAGTTTAGAGATGGAATAGCAAAACAAAAACAAGAAGAGGAATCTGGAGTTTGCTCACAAATCACAGTCACTGTCCTCCAAGGGAATTGTTCTACTCGCATTCTCTGACCAAATGTTGCAATGGGGATACTTGCAACATGTGTATCAGACAACGAGGCCCATGGAAAAGAATATATGGACAGATTCTTGGCAGGTATTTTCAGAGATGTTTATTTTCCTAACCACATGGCTGAGGATGCCAAGGAAACTGCGGCAATCATGGGACCCGAGCGTCCTTGCCGGCGCAGGGGAACACAAAACAACCAATGGGGAACGCGTTTGACCAAGGGCTATGGAAACCCCACGTCTCCCCCCCAGGGCCCCTCTTCCAGGACCACATGGCAGGGGGGAGGAACCCCAACACCAAACAGTATTTCCAGAAATTCTCAGGAACTTCAGAAGTTCCTACAGAGTTCTTAGGAACTTAGAATCTTCTTAGGAACAAAAGTTATTAGGGAGTATTTTACACAGAAGGCACTAACTATAAGGACACCATATGATTATACTGTAATTTTGTTAAGAAATCAGATGCAACAGGATGTACTATGCTTCTACTCCATCCTCAATATGAGAATTAAATCTACATCAAAATGTTTCTTATATTTGAAATAGCATACTTGGTGTAATCATCCATTCCT
>NW_008237890.1:1805909-1861137 GCF_000691975.1 Corvus brachyrhynchos
AAAATACTTTTTCAGGAATATACAAATTTCCATTTTTAAGGAAAATGTACATGTACTGTGGTTGTTTTGTGTTTAGTTCTTCAGTACCAAAATATTTTATTAGGACCCCTTTGAACGACTAAATCAAATTATTTTCATTTAATTCTATTGTCTCTTCTCATTTTTACATAAGATCATTGAGTTTCAAAATTCACAAAATTCTGCATATTGGAATGGATAACAAAATGTATAATATTTTCTTAATTTGAAGTGGTGTTAAAGATTTCTTTTCTTTTTAAAAAAAGCTTTTGTTTACTTTTCCTTTATTCCTTTTTTTTTAACTCTGGAAACCCTTTCTCTCACTGTCTTTCTCAGTCTCTCAATTTATTTTCGTCATGTTATTGTCAACATGAATGAACAGTCAGTTGAAAATTTCCCACATATAAAAATGTCATAGAAATCACTCTGTCTTCTTTGGCTTCAGTGAAGCATCACAACCTTCTATGAATGATCTGCCTTTCTTTACCCATGACCTAAAGTTAGCATTACCTTTAGATATACATATTTACTTCAATGTTCCCTATTTGCAGGGGTTAACTGACATAGTTGAGGCAAAATAAAACAAAATATTTCCATAACTTCAAAATAATTGATGGACAATTTGAAAGATTTTGTTCTGTAAAAACAATGACTTTTTCTGCCTGAGAGGAAATGGCAAAGAGGCACAATTTCCCAAGTAGAGAATTTATACCTTCTTAGCAGATTCAAAAAATATTTACTGACAGACCACTACTGTAAGTGGTTGTCACACAACATTACATGGGAAGAAGAGATTTCTCATTCTCTTGGAAGAATACAACTGGCAAATAAAGTTTTATTTAGCTCTGACAGAGGGTATAAGTGTAAGGCAAGACAAGAGTCAAAGCCCAGAAAGTTTCTGTTCTTTACTAACAGTAACTAATATGAGGAACAACAAGAAGGCTTTGGACACCAGCATTCCCTTCATTTCTCATGTGTTTTTTTACCTGTGCTGGAACTGATTCTCATGAGATCATTTCACCATTTGAACAACAGTGTAAGTCATGGTCACGTCATATTTCATGACAAAAGAGCACACAAAATAACACCTTTTACACTCTCTAAATGTGCACTTAAACCAGTAGTGAGTCAATATTTTATGATCCCATACAATGGGACTAAAAAGTCTTTCTCTCCAGTATGCTTGACCTAAAGGGAGGAAATGAAAAATGGTCTCTAGCTTATCTCTAACTGCCTGCCTACCATACTAATGGTGTGTCTGGAAAAATGGTAGAACTTAACACATGCATGAAAGTCAGAGCCTGGGTTGAAGAAAGAAGAATAATTCAATATTCTATAACCAGCACTGCCAACTGTTCCACGGACAATCATCAGTAGTAATTGTTGCAATATGAACTGTCGTTTCAATATGAACTGACAAAGGTAACTTGATAGGTTAAAAGCTCCTCAACTTTCTCTGAAACTCTAAAGCCTGAAGGAGAGGAATTATACTCATTCTGGTTTATTTTCTGACAAACTTCTTTTTCACTATTGCAAGCAATTAGTCCTTAGGCTCACTATTTCTGCATCTTTGGCATTGTTCATCATTTTACAAAACACAGAAACTCTTCATTTAACCCCATTCATTTAACCCCCTTCATTTAACCCCCTTCATTTAACCCCCTTCTAGTCCCAATCAAAATGTGTGTGTATGCATGTGCCTTATTCAACTCAGATTTTATTTTTTACAAAAACTTAAGAAGCAGCCATGATCAGAAAACACAAACTGTATTTATTGAGCTTGATAGTACAAATATGAATATATGTGCATATTTACATTAACATATAAATCTAAAGTGAAACTTTTAACTAAGAGATAGTTACAAATATAACAATGGGGAAAAAAATGGAAAAAAAAGTGTGCCCCAAAACTTTTCTCAGCATACCTGAAAGCTAGCACAGAACAGATACGCAACTTCTATTCAGGAATTCCCAAGCTTCTGTTAAGATCACTGAGTATCATTGTTTAACATCATCCAGCAACTAAACTCCACACGGTCCCTCCCTCACTCCTCCACAGTAAGATGGGGGAGAGAACTGGTTGGGTTAAAATGAAAAAAATTTGTGAGTTGGCATAAAGACAAAGTTTAATAAGTAGAGCAAAAGCCACTCACACAAGCAAAGCAAAACAAGGAATTCATTCCACCATTCCAATCAGCAGGCAGGTGTTCACTCCTCCTCAGGAAAGCAGGGCTCCATCTCACATAAAGGTGACTTGGGATGACAAACACCATCTCTCTGTATGTTCCCCACTTCCTTCTTCTTCCCCCAGTTTTATTTGCTGAGCATGATGCCATGTGGTTTGGGATACCACTGAGGTCAGTTGGGGTCAACTGTCCCAGCTGTGTCCCCTCTCAACTTCTTGTGCACCCTCAGCCTCCTTGATGGCAGGGAAGTACAAAAAGCAGAAAAGGCTTTGATGCTTTGCAAGCATTGTTCAGCAATAACAAATCCATTTCTATATTACCAAGCCCTTTTTCATCAGAAATACAAAACACAGCCACATACTAGGTATTGTGAAGAAAATTAGCTCTATCCCAGGCCAAATTAGCACAGTAAGTTTTCTAGTGATGCTATTACACTGACTTTGAAAGAAGATAGATTGACATAAGCAACATTTTACTGCAAGCAACATCTCATTTTCCTTGATATCACTAATAAAGATTGTTCTGGCAAAACAGATGAATGTCAAACCAGGGATAGTTACACAAAAAATTGAACTCTACTGATCTGAAAAAGGTATAAAGGTCATCTCTTGGATAAAGTGGAGCTTAACAATAAAACTGAACCTGATTCCAAATGCTATGAATTACAGGGGTAGTTCCAGGATTGTAACTGTTCTTTTCCTTTTTAGAAAGGGATAAAGAAAGTTTTTCTTCATCATTTCTTCCAAACTGAGAAAGCTCCCCACACCTCTGCCTCTTACGGCCTGGAGAAAAAGGGTTGCTGATGAAAGAGCCTGAGGCAGAAGCAGCAGATAGGGAGTTTCTGTCTCACTGGATCTTCCTCCCCACACATATGTATTTGCAGGGAGAAGAGAGGTAGTCTGCATCTAAGATACTTTACCTTTCCCTGTAGGAATATTTCAGACTCCTGTGGCATGAACATAGTAGAAACATTTCTTGACTACTCCAGGATTTTGGTCCTGAGAAATCTGAGGAGCCTTGATACTTAAGGTCAACCCACATACTGTCTTACCATTTGAAGCTGATTCTTTTGCAAGTACAGTTTTGTAACAGTGTAATAACTTCAGCACTTTAATATCAAGGAAATCCATAAGCATGCTTTAGATCATTAAAGTAGGTATTTAGAGTTTTGATTGCACAGACAGCACTCATTACTTTAGTGCAGTCTGAGAGGGACTGGGACAGAGACTTAACCATCAGATTTTAGGAGAAGAAAATTTAGTGAGTTGATGCCCATTAGAAATATTTAAAAAATTTCATTTCTAAAAAAATCTATAGTTTGCTGATTTTTCAACAATGGAAGAATATTCACTGCTTTTTCCTTTTTTTATACCAGATGTGACTGGGCATACCTGAGGAAGGGGTCTAAAAGGAATATACCGTTCAGTCATTTGAATCTGAAATAAGTTGACAGAGTGAAATATTTGCCTCATAAGCATTGACTAGGTCCTTCGAAAAAAGGTGAAGCAGGGAGCACCTTCTCAAGCTCATCACTGGATTGATTAATGGACATATTTGGCCTTCAGTTTTAACAGGGGAATTTTCCTTCAAATTCTCTTGAGATTCTCCTCTCTCTAAACAGCATAGAAGCTCATGTTAATTCTCCATCTGATTAAAATGCATTTGGGGGATTTCTAGTCACTGTATCTTATTTTTGGTTTTGAGGTGCTACTTAAAACACTCTTCCTCAGATCCTGTTACTCATGTCTGCATTAGAGCACATGAAGAAATTATATTCCCCTCCTTTCAGCTCATTTAATAATTTCTGGTGTAATAGACAGTACTAACAGAAAAACCTACATGATTGTGAAAGGAAAGCCAAAAGGAGAAAAGAAATCTGACCACCAGGTGCGATGTTTGTGTCTTAATCACTACTGACACATTGGAAAACTATGAAATAAACTAATCTTTACGAGGTGTAGATGTGACTGAAAATTTAATAGGTCCGCTCATATTAAGAACTTACCTAAAACATAATAGAAGCAATAATTAGACTGCTTAGGCTTTGCTCTCAACCCCAGACAGTACAAATTATCTAAATATCATTTGAATTTAGATAGTATAGTAATTCTAGTTGCCTTACCATATCTGTTAAAATGTTCTCACTTGTACACAAAATCTTTTAGGAAAAATAATATGTGTTTAGTAAAATGAAATTCACATCAAGGCAGAATGTCCTCTGTCTCACATGAAAGCCAAATTATGTCATTATAATCAAATATTCAGCCTAGACCAAATTCAGGATTTTAAAAGTACCTTTCTTTCTGCTCTGTATTTACCATGTCACGAGCCTGTCTGCGCAGCCATTTTGCCTTGGAGTTACTTGTATGTATGAGAGCTCACCGAAGGGAGTCAATGTTGCAACAATGTTAAAAAAAAAGGTTAACTTGGTTAAGACCCAAAAATAAATCAGAAAAAAAAAAAAGGCAAAACCAACTATGCTTATCCAGCAGACAAAAATTTTAGGGAAATAAACTAGAATTCTAAGAGGAGAATTTATGTAAAAAAAAAAAAAAAAAAAATCTGTAGAATTCCTCCACCCTGCTCCTTGCTATCTATTGGCTGCTCTCTGTGTATAACATTGGCAACATAAGATAAAAGAGCTAAAGTTCTGGGGGTATCAATTTTAGCAATATTAGCAATAACTGTTATTTAAAAAGTCAATAAGCAGAAAATAAAAATAAACAAAAATACTCCTGTCATATTTGGGTATAGTCCCTAGGCAGGCATTCTTTAAATGAAAAAAAGAGTCATCAGCTACAGAGAGGCTTTGGCTACACAGCTGAGATTTCCATGCAAGCTCATCACATTCCAGACACTTTTCCCTAAGCATGTTTCAATTCCTTGATTCTTCTTCCACTTCATAAATATTGTCATTTATATTTCAGTGGGATAAATCCAAGAGTAGGCACGTGCTAACAGAGTTTGCTGGTGGCATAAATTGAGTAGGCATTTAAATAAAGCTTTAATAGCAAAGTATCTTATGGAAAAAATTGAATGCTCCTGAGAACTAAAGTAACAGGGGCAGAACAAAATGCAATGGTACAATGAAAACAGTGCATTTAGTTCTTACTGTGCTTTTTCTCTAAAGGAAAGAAATAGTTTCGCTGGCTGGAACTAGAGGACAGAGTGATCAGACATCTGATCTTAGAGCATTCAACGTAGATGAAGTAAATACATAGCGGATGAGGGTTTTCCATTAAAAATAGCAAGGTATTAATTAAATCATGCTTGCCATTACAAAGACCCATTGTCATTATCATGTGGAGTATGGTTTTGTTCAACCCTATTTGAGAAAGACATATTTACACTTCAAAAGATGTCAACAACAGAAATAAGAAAGACCCAGATAAGGGATTTTCTCTGTTTTGGCTGGAAACTGAAGAGAACTGGCTGTTTTAAGCAACAAAAATAAAGACTGAAAGAGGATACAAAACTCTCTTATGAGAGAGGTAGGAGCTACAAGCACATGGAAGGAGAAGCTCTACTTAGTACAAAGGATAAGTGACTGTGTGTAAGGTCTTAAAGAATGCAGTTGCCAGTCACAAAACACTGTCCCAAAAAAGGAAGTTCTCATAAGATAAGTCACCACAGCAGGAACTTAAAATAAGCACTAATGGCACAGCAGGAAGGTGCTAACTCCAGGCCTAACAGAGGTGACAGTTTGGTTAGCACCTGGATGAAATCTCCCATGATGGCAAGCTGTGGGAAAGGAAACAAGCGCTTATACATGCTATCTCAAGTTATGGGAACAGGATCTATGCCCTGTGGATACCTGGGAGCTGGACTGTGTATGAGTGGTACCTGCAGAAGAATGACTCTGGGACCCCCACCACTGAGAAGATCAGGGTTAAGGACCAGCAGGATGCCACAGGGATCCATCTCATGGTGATACCTTTCTACTTAATCCATTTCTCTATGTCTCTTGTTCTCCCCCTACCCTTTCCCTGTTTCCTTCTGCCTTTCTCTCTATCTCACTGTCCACCTATATTTAATATTAAATAAAATCTGTACTAGTTACTTAGGCATATTGTCATGTTTGCACCTTAATTCAGGCAGAGGCATCTCTTAAAAGCTGGATCATAACAGTGTGAGGGAATGAAAAGAATTTGAGGCTGGAAACAGGAAGCAGTTTCCTGTGGGAGGGCAACCCTCTAACTCAAACCTGCATTCCTGTCCTTCACTTGGGCACTTAGCACACTAAGCTTGTTCATTTCTGTTGGGCAAGGGAGGCTGCATATGACTGTTTTTATATTTCCCCTGCTTTGTGACTTGTTTCTTCTTAGTCTGTATCAATTTATTTGAAGAAGTAGACAATGTGATAGACAAGTGAATCCCCATCAAAAAAATTACTCAGAGGTGTAGTGAACCGCAGACCAGTAATTAATCTGCTACTTCTTTTCTAGCACCCTTGGACCTAAATACCTCTGAAAATCTTACTCCTACAGCTTCACTGTAAAGTTCCACCTGTTTTACAAAGTTGTATCTGTAACTAACATCTACTGATTGTTTTTCTGTGTGAAGATATATTGTGTTCTAGTAGCAGTCTAGCACAAGTTAGACCAAAGGATTAATGGAACTTTCATATAGTTGTGTTATCAATTTTGTGTTTATTACACTTCTGTGTAACACTAGCTAACATAAATTTGTTTAATTTGGACTATCTAATTGTTAAGCCTACCTGTCAAACTTATACCTTCCCAGCTCCTCTGTGAAAAATAAGTGATGAATTTAAGGGTCATTTGACTCTGACGCATGATACAAAGTTAAGTATGATGGTATTTTCTGCAGAGTGTAGCATCTGCATCAAAAACATAGCCAAGGCCAAACTATGAAAGCCTTTCTCAGGAAGCTGTCTCGGTTTAGAGACAAGTTTAGGAGAAAACCCTCTGGAATGAAGAATGAAACCTCTAAAAAAAGGTTCCAACAATCCCTTTCTGCCAATGAGAGATTAACACTAGTGGATGAAAGTGAAAAAAACCCCCAACTATTTATTGACAAACAGAGTGCCCACATGTCACAGGAAAACAATATGCATAAATGCTAGGTATTGAATTGTCTGACCTTAACCATCCCATCCCCACCCTCCCCCACCCCCACACTGGAACCAAAAAAACCAAAATGCCAGGGAGAGAAAAAAAGAACAATGGCTGCCCACATGGTGGGAAGAAAAAAAAATGGCACCACCTTCTGTCTCAGGGAAGCAAGAAAGCAAAAGGTTCATGCAGCAGCTTGGGCAAAACCAGATGGGAACCTGGTGAATCTCTGATGTCAGTCCCTTCTTCACAGCAGATGGAGCTGGTGGATTTGGTGTCCTTTCTTTCACTGGGTTGGCTTTTCCGAGGTCTGGGGCCAAGATGGAGTGGCCCCTCAGCTTCCCACTGGTTCATGGCTGATTCATCTCCCATTGACTGTTCTCTCTGATCTCGGACCAAAACCAAACCGAACAGTCCAAGAAAACCAAAGGCTGCTGAAGGATTGCTGTCACAGTCTCCAAGGCCAGGGAAAGGGAAAAAAAACCTTCCTGCCTAAGCTAACAAAAACCCAAGCTAGCTAAGCAAATGAAGAGAGCCCAGTCCACCTGACATGATGGACACCTGCTGATGGTGAGGCTTTGAAAAAGCCCATGCAAGAGCCCCAAGGCTCCCCCCTCTCCTGGACCCTCCTTAAATCTACAGCAACCATTTCTGGGCATAGAGCAGATGATCAGGGAATAGAAAACCACCCCAAGACAGAAGATTATCTCATTGATGTTTCAAATGCCAAGAAGGCATCATGTTCCAGCATAACACTAATTATCCACATGGAATTCATGCTCTCTAGCTTGCTTTTGAGTTTGCAGTTGCCATATCTTACCAAACTTATTAGAAAGAAAGTTCTCAAGAACTAACTTCAATAGAACAAGGAAAAGATCTTACACTGTTTCAGTATCCTTTCTTTTGTGCCTTGTTCAAAATTTTGAGTTCAGAGCTCTAATAAAGAGAATAAAAGGACAAGCTTAGCAGAATGCATTAAAACGAGGGGGGGGGGGGGAGGGGAGGAAGGCGGAAGTGGTTGTAATCCCTTATAATTTTCCTCAAAACCTGAGAGTGAAGAGTACTTAATTCACATGTTTACTTACTGGCACTCAAAAGCAGCACACATTTCTGATCATGAAAATGTAAGAACATCAAGAATTGTGACGCTAGACTGTGCGAAAAATAGCATGTGAGTGAATAGATAACATTTTGAAAACATATCCTTCAGTGCTGCTGAAACACAAAGGGCTTGTTTTTCTTCAGCAAAATCATCCTCCCAACAATCACACGTGGGGTAACAGGAAATGAGAAATGTAGCTGGTTATCCCACATGAAATTGGGATTTTGCAAGCACAAATTTAAAGGTAAACTTCATTTTCAAAGGCAAGTGGGAGGAAATGGAGTGCTACTCACAAATCCTGCTGTTATTTGTTGTAAATCCCCAAGCATCTATTTAATCCACATAACTTTAAATCTAAGTATTGCTTTTGGAGTTTGAGCCAAAATCCAGGGAAAGATCCATTTTCATGCCTGCAGTAAGATGTCTAAATGTATACATTTGTGTGGTTTTTAGAACTGTTGAAGAGTTGCCATTTCCATTTATTGTGGAGGGGTTTTTAAACTTGTAGAACTCATTAACTTTGGACCAATTAATTGCATGCCTTCACTTCAGTTTTCCTGGCTAATTTAGGAAACCTAAATTGACCAAATGGTGCTTACAGTAAAAAAAAATGGTATCAAACTTGAAAGCCCCCCAACCATCACTGTTCCTTTTGTTCTTCAGTCACTAAAGCATGACTATGGTCAGTAAGCGGCATTAAGTTAATAAAAGCATGATAATTTACAAATGAATTTCAGTTAAATTGTTTGTTAATGTTTTGGCACTGTGGTGTGACGGAAACAAGTGCAACAGCAAAGATCACTCACTCACCTTGCTGTTGCCCATGTGACTCCAATATTTAATTTCAGACTTGAAAGGGTTTGCTTTAAAGAAAATTCAGAAAATATTTGGTTTATTAGGGAAAGCAAAAATGGTTTAGCTGTTGTGTGGTGAGTGTATTTTTAAAGCTAGGATTGGAGGAATGTAAGAAGTTGCTGAAACTATAACCTTCGTAGGTAGTTGTTTTCAAGGGGGAGAAGGTTGCCTCAGATTTACAGAGATAGAGGTTGCTGAAAGAGGATGTTTTTCTGATGAAGATATGTACCTTCTCTTGTGGTCCCCCTCACTCCTTTTGCCTCAAGAGAAGGAACAGTAGGCACACCATGGGGAGGTGGGGAACAACAGGATAGCAAAACAGATTTTGCGCTGTGTCAGGTAGAAGTGCACACCAACAGTGCAATTTTGTCTATATACTCTTGGCAAGAAAATACTAACTTTAATTATAAACTCTTCTAATATTATTCAGTTATGTATAAGGTCAAGACTGGGTTAATACAGGAACAAGAATGAGTGAGGATGAGAGACACCAGCCTATAGTCCTGAACTGCACTGTATCATTCACAAGTGGCAAATTGCAGTTATATGTCTATTTATCTTTTCTTTTCATGCAATGCAAAGTCCTCACGCAACACAACGTCCTTATAAAAGCATCTACTTAAAAGTTTTTAATGAGAACCATTATTTAAACTCTATGGGAATCTAATTTTCTATTGTTCCACATCTTTATGTCACTTAAAGTGCTCAAGCAAAAGGATCAAGAAATAAGTGAAGTGCAAAATGCAAAATGACAGTCTAGAGACACAGAGACTTTCTTCTCTGTGCTGATTTAGTATCTTCTTGATTCCTCTGCAACATTAAAACAGACTTAGTCTATGAAAGTTTATTTAGTGCACAAAAAAGTTGATACCCTCTTTGGCGTCACAAAAATGCAAAATATTCCAAATAAAGATCAATAAAAAACTCCCCACCTGGGTTGACTTTCTACTAATGTATCCAACAGGTTTGCAGTTGTTCTATCTAATGTCCACATAGATACCCATCTGTAATATTTCCTTTTTCAACAATTAAAGCAAAAATCCATAATTGGCGAGCTAAAAGGATGAAGTTTGTTATGTTCTGAGGTCAAGAAAAAGGCTTTAGAAGATTTATATGCTTTAACTGGTTCTACTTTCTTTTTTCGTAGAAGAAATCCAACACAGAGTGGTAAAGAGTATTCTTACCACATCTCAGAGTGATATAACAAATTAGGGTTAAGTAAAGTGTGGGTTTGTTTGGGACTTTTTGTTAGGATTTTTAAGTCAAAATCACCTCCTATGCTGTAAACAATGTGACAAATTCAAAGTAGGAAGGAGCATCTTGCACACACGTCTCATGTATACTTCCTTATAAATACAGGCAATCCATGCTGATGAGAGCATTAACTATCTGTTCTAGGAAGCTGACTAGTGGAGTGGTGTGTTTATACAATCAGGCAGGCCTTTTTTGGTCAGTGTACTGCATCACTTACATGGCAGAAAGGAACAAGAACAGGAGTGGCGAAAACGTAACGAGGCTTTATTTACACTAATTCATATATTTTCAGAGTGGGAAAATGACAATTACTTCTGATTCACCAAGATCAGAATTACAGCTATTTTTCCACCATAAGTGTAGTACTGCTATTATTATTTTCTTACAGCAAAAGCTTCTCTAATGCCTCTAAAATGTAGTATCAGCTGCAGTGCTAAATTCCACAGTTAAATAGCAATTCACACATTCCACTGCAGGTATCTTCTTGCAGTTACCAGAGGGCCTTACAGTAACCCCATTTGCTATGGTCTGGGAAGTAGGAACACTGACAAATAAAGAGGCAGACATATTTACCCATGTGCATTTGCTTTGGTTATATTTCTAATAGGCTCAATTGCTTAAGGAACCTTCTCTTTTTCTCTAAACCTTCGTCACAGTCAAATCTAATTTTGATGCCCTTTTGCTCAGCTAAGAGGCAGAATGATTGATCTGGGATTGGGAGCAAAGGACTGCTGAAAATGCTTTCCCTCTTGAAATTTCTGCGGTAGCTTATAGCCTTGGTGTTTTCCGTTCATGAAGTGAAGGACAGGAAAAGGAAAGGACAATGCTCTGGGATGTATTTTCAAACAGTAACCTTTCTTGTCTCATCTGGGTTCTGCAGCTTTGTGGTAGGGTGATAGATGGGATCTGCCACTCCTGTGTAAAGTCTGAGAAAATCAGCTGTTTGTGAACCCACATATATCTGCTGTAGCACTGCAGATGGGCTGAGAGAAGCTCTTGCTTTTGGAGCAGAAATATGCCACTCTTTGCTCACTGCTTTGTAGTGGCTAAACCAGCTTCAGTCAAAGGATTTTATCCTCAGTCCTGCTACCTTCTCCCTGAACAGCAGAGGACATTTTCACCAGAGCCTCTTTGTTCCTTCAGTTAATTTTTATTTATTTGACTTTAGAAGAGCATATGCAGAGAAAGCCTCTAAAAACTCTTCCTATGAAATAACTGCCTTTTTTTGTATTCTTCCTCAGATTTTATTCCTTCAATTAAAATGACGGGAGTCCTAGTCAATATCCTGTTATTTTAACAGAACATAAAACTGGGTAGGTGTTCTTCACACAGCTAAATTACATTATTTTCCCTGAAGGAATTGCAGCTTTGATACAGAAATATGATTGATATTTCTTCTATAAATCAATAAAACTAAATTTGTTTCCAACCCAGTTGGAAGAATTGAGAATAGTGTGTAACTTGGAACTTTTTTCTTTTCCTTGCTCTTATGTAGATGACCACTGTTTATGTTGTGATAAATATAGGATTAAAAGCCTTTTGAGGCAAAAACTGCATCTCTGCCTCTGTGAGGAACTTGGAAGCCTAGGGACTACTTCTGTAATAAGTCGTCCACATAAAACAGAATCAGGATTTTTTTAAGGATTCTTACATGAAACAAATAAAGAAACAAAAACCCCCAAAAAACAACAACAACAAACCAAAAAAACCAACCCAAAACCTCACCAAAAACCAAAACAAAACCACAAAAAACCCCCAATGAAACAAAAACCAAAAAATCAAAAACCATCCAACCAACCAACCAAAAAAAAAAGAAAAAAACCCAAAGAAACCAACCAAACAAAAAAAGCAAAAGTGAAACCAACCAACCAACCAAAAAAAGCAAAAACAAAACCTACCAACCAAAAAAACCCAAAAAACCAAAAACCAAACCAACCAAACAAAAAAGACAAACAAAAAAAGCTAGCATTTTGGCCTAGCCAATGAGTTGAGGAAGAGTGAAACCACCTATACAAAATATTAGCCCTGAAGATATTGCACGCTAAAGAGACAAAAAGGGGAAGATTTTATTTATTGTCCTTCTGTCATTGTTTAAATAATTTTCTGGTTTTTTAAATAATTGCCTGATCTTTATGTTCTGGTTTTGCTTTTGGTTTTCTTCACCCTATTGAATAATCCACTCTTAAAGAAAGTGAAAGAAAAAAGTGTGAATAATAAAAAAGCTTACGCATATTTCTGGTTTTGAGATGCAAACCAGTCAGGAAACACCATCTTCAGAGGCATAGAAAATACCCATCCATGTCTTAAAAAAAAAAAAAAAAAAAAGAAAATTAAATTTTGATGTTATAGTTGCTGGAATAGTCCAGCTTTCTGTTTGGTAACAGTGTTAGTGGGCAAGCATCCCATCATAGACATACACAGGTATGTGCAAACCTGTTCAGTTCATCTTTAATTGAAACTCTGAAATAAGCCACTTGGCACTAAGAGGCTTTGCTAAACTCCCAATCTGACTCTCAAATTAGCACAGCTGACCCTGCTATACTTAGCTGCTTGCATACTAACTAGGTGATCAATTTTTCTTTTATTGTAGTGCTTAAGAATGTGTTGTCCTGCTTCAGTGTACTCTTGTTCTTAGTCTTTCATTAATAATTAGCAATCAAAAACGAAAGGTAGCTGGTTTTTTTAAAGTAACTTCCCCATTAATCATCTGTGATTAGCTGCGAAATCTCCAGGGCTACTATCATTCTTTGAAGCTCTGCTTAGAATCATTTGGCTAGTTCTTGCCTATTGACTGTGCCAGTGATAGAATTGACATGGTCATTTAAAAAAAACCTCCTTGATCTGCTTTTGTCCTGAACTTTCATTCAGTGAGTGCTGCACTTGTCCTGCACTTTCATTCACGCACAGAAGCAAACAAAGAATCTCACTGTATTACAGAAATTTAACATACAAGAACCTACGCAGAAGATTCTAATACAGTCATAATAATCTCATCGCACTTTACATATTAGAAGTTTTGTAAAATTACTAACTATGGGATCTCCATAACATCCTTGCAAGACAGGTAATTATTAGTTGTTATTCCAGTTTCATACCTATTGAAAGTCAGTCATGAAAATCCCCGATTCTGCAGTGTCCTTAGCGCCAGCAGCTGAACTGCAGAGGAGGTTACGGGAATGTGTCACTTTTGGGAAGGCCTTAATAGTTGATCAGATCTGTTCCCATTCACATCTGCTCCTTATTACATGGTTATATTTAATAAAGAAATATTCGGCACCCTGAATCTCTTGTTAAAAGCAGTAGGGTGTCTGCAATTGCTCAGTATGTGTGCTGTCTCTGTTAGATCTTAAACACTAACAACTCTTGAACATTCTATGTATCTGGACTTGATGTTAAAATGAGAATTTGTAAGTTTCTGTCACTATTTCAGTTTATTCATGGAGCCATGCCACCCACTCCAAAACACTTCCCTAAACCTCTTCTCTGCACTCCTCAGTACAAACAGCAGATCTGAGAAGCAAAGGGCCATAATTCTTGTTCAACAGCCAGGGGCTAGTTGAGCATGAGGCAACCCCAAATAGGGCTTGAGTAAGTCAACCATCCTCCTCCACAAAGGACAGCCCAGGGACAGCAGGCTGCAGCCAGGATCTCCCCTTGAGCAGGGACACCTCTCAAGGTTACTCCTCAAGGTTGAGAGATTTCTTGCTGTAAAAATAATCAATTGTATTGATCCTTGGTAAGTGATCAACAGGATCCTAAACTTCGAAATCCTGCCTAAGCGATATAAAGGATTGATTGTACCTGTGTAATCATTCAGACATGAACCATTCACCACATCTGGGACTAAGTCAGGGTCCAGCTGCATGTGAGCTCCCCTCACAAAAGAAATTTAGAAAGTATAGGAGAAAGTTTCACGAAGGATGTCTGCACTTCAGGTGGCTCTCTTGAAAGCTGTTTATTGCATAGGGAAGTTACAGCATTTCAGGGAAGTGGGTATCCAGAGCCAGCCTTTCAGCTGCCAGCTCCAGCTGTAAGCATACCTGAAGCCACTTTCTGTTCACGTTACAAAGCATTATATACTTTTCTTTGCAGAGTATCTTAATACATAACAACCAATAAGCACCATACACAATACCTTTACATTTGCCTATAGCCTATCATAGCTACTACCATCACCATATTATAGTCATTATTATCCAATCACAAGAGTAAGTTACAATTTAAGCTTACAATGGAAAATTCTCAGACCTCTCTTTTTCTTCCTACATCGACATTTCTTGTTTGCCTGCCATATCTCTCTTTTTGGTAAAGACATGTTTTCTATTTACTTATGCTCTTCTTGAGACTTATTTACTTGGTGAAAAACATGTCTTTGTTTGTAGTCACATACCTTTGTCCTATTCATAAAATCTCCTTCCAACTCATCTCCAACCTTTGCCTTCTCAGTTACTCAGCGATCAGTGCTCCAGCAAAATATCTTTTATTCTGTATCAAAACTTGCTTCCATTTCTACCTCATCCCCAGTTTCTACATTCAGAGATCTTTCTGCCAAGCCTACATACCTGTGAAACTTTCTTACCAAACTTTCATCCTCCCCAACAAGAAAGCAATGGGGTCCCTTCTGAACCTTGTGACTCAACAGCAGGGTCTCTGATAGCTCTGCCTGACCCTGTCCTTTATGCAGTAAACAATCAAGAGCTCCTTGCCATTGAATCTGACTAAACCACTGTCACATTTACTTTTGTATTGGTTTGGCACGGCCTGGTTTTCAGTAGCAGGGGGGCCACTCATATGGCTCCTGTGAGGAAGCTGCGGGAAGCTTCCCACCATGTCCAGCAGATCCAATGGCTGATGGCTCTGAGGATGGACATGCTGCTGGCCAGAACTGAGCCAATGAGAGAGGTTGGTAGCACCTCTGTGATGACACATTTAAGAAGAAATTAAAAACAAAGTCACAAGGTTTTGGTTTTAGTCAGAGAAGAGGAGGTGAGAACATGTGAGGGAAAACAACATGGCGACGCCAAGGTCAGTGAAGACGGAGGGGGGGAGGTGCTCCAAGCACCAGAGCCAGGATTTCCCTGCAGGCCATGGTAAGGACCATGGTAAAACAGCTTGTCCCCCTGCAGCCCATGGGGATCCATGGGGGACGCAGAGATCCACCCGCAGCCCGTGGGGGAGGTGCCTGTGCCAGAGCAGTTGGATGCCTTGAGGCTGTGTCCAATGGGAGACCCGGTGGAGAGAGAGGGCCCTGCTTCCAGGCTGGAGCAGCCTGTCCTTGGGGGACTGCACCCAAGGGAAGAGAGAGCCATGGTGCAGCAGTTTTGGGAGGGCTGTGTGCCCGTGGGAGGGGCTCACGCTGCAGCAGGGGCGGTGGGGCTGCTGCTTGTGAGGGTGGACCCATGCTGGGGAAGTTCACAGAGAACTGTCTCCCGTGGGAAGGACCCACGGCCTCACAGGGGAAGGACTCCTCTCCCAGAGCAGCGGAAGGAAATCTTGGTGATGGACTGACCAAACCCCCATGCCCTGTCTCCTGTGCTGTTGGTGGGAAGGAGGGGAGGGCTGGGGGGGAAGGTGTTCTAAGGGCTTATTTTACTTCTCATTATGCTCCTCTGATTCTGTTAGCAATAAATTCACTTTGCAGCTCACGCTGAGCCTGTTTCACCCTTGAAGTGTTTCTCCTGGTCCTTATCTCACTCATGAAGCCTTCGTTAACTTTTTTCCCCTTTTCCCTCCTCTGCCCGGCTGTGGCAGGGGGGGGGGAGCGAGCCGCTCCGGTGGGTGCCTGGCACTGTGCCAGTGTCAAACCACAACAACTATGAAACTTTGTTAAATCACCGTTTTATACCAATAAGTATGTTACTGCTTCTCTCAAATTACATGTTAAATACATCACTTTGGAGTAAATTGATGGAGAGTGTCTGTACATCTGTATTTCATTCACCTCTGGAAATACAAGAAGGTTGGTGCACTCTCTCCAAAGAGTCTTTACAGCAAAATCTCCACACTGCAGGAAGGTTTCCCCAAATATACTGCCTCCAGATTAGAAAAAATAAGACCTGTCTTACTTAAAATGACAGAAAATCTAAGCAGTCAGTTCAGCAATCAACAGCCAGATCCAAAACTTTTGGTCAAGTAAGATCTTCATGTTTTTCTGGTAGTACCTTCTGATCTAACAAGACACATTACTTCTGTTCCCCAGCCTGGTCTTACCAGATCAAAGAGGCTTTAGCCCTATTTTATCTATGCCCTTTTCAATAAAATTAGTCTATTGAAAGCCTAACTATATACAATTTTTATTTAAATAAAAATAAACCAAAATATTTCTTTTTACATCTACATTTTGATAGGGACCTAAATATCCTGAAATATTTAAGTGGTATACACAAATAAATGACACCTCCAGGAATGCTTTCTTGCACCAATGCAGGTACATATACTCTACAAAGACTAAAGAAATTGTCAGCCAATAAAAAGACATCGAGGAATGAAGGAGGCAGAATGTTATTTGCCCAGTTTGAATTTGGCCTGAATACAGAAACTGCCTTATTTTTCAGGAAAAAATCCCAAAGGTTACTTTTTTTTTCAAGTTATATCTGTTCCAGGAATTCTCTTGCAAAAGGCAGTCAGCCCACAGACTAACCCAGTAAAGAGCTATTGGCAGCTAGCTGAAGTTGACACAAGGGGCAGATTTTTTAGAATCTATTTTTGAAAAGGCATTTTTGTGAACAGCAACCTGGCATTTTTAGTAACTTAAATGTGAAAGAGAATTCTTATATTTAGTGTATGTTTGACCAAGTTATATTTTCAAAGTCCAAGCATTGTCCATAATAATACGGACAATGGTAGAGATAACTAAGGAAGCTCTTCATGCAAAAGAAAATCTAAAAAACATGCTATACGCTTGCTGACAAATAGCATATTATCACAGAGATGTTCCTCCTCTTTCATATAAACATATATCTTGCAAATTAGTAGGAGTTAATAGAATTAGAATTTTGGGGTCTTGACTGATGTTATTTCACTTTGTATTTGCAGATAAATTATTTTACTTTTTTGATGTGCAATATAATGCATTCAGCTGCCTAGTACTAAAACCAAATACATAGATTTAAAGGCTAAGTTTTAGGCTTTTTTCTATTCAGGGAGTTTTTAATGAGAAAACCTTAATCTAAGAAAATAGTTGTTAACGAAGGCAACACTTGCACTGCCACCGTGATACATGTTATTTTTCTATTAACCTTGCAGAAGAAAGTTAAAAGACGAAACCTATAAAGGACTTTTGTACTCACATTTTAGTTACCTGTCCCTTCCAAAGGGGAACTGAAATGAAGATACCTTGGCTTCAGAGTGCAGTTGGGTAAACATCTGAGTTCATAGTAGTGTTTCTGAGAAGCAGATCTATTGAAATCTCATTTCCTATGGGGCTGTGCTGAACACAGATTTCTGACCACCCTTCTGTCATTCTCAAGAATGACTGGATGACCAAGCAAACACACTGCTCTTCTGCCTCTGTCTGCATGTTGGTGAGTCACATTGCTGAGGTTACCCAGATGTCTCTGTTTTCTCTTTTCCACTGCCACACATCCACTGCAGTGGAAATGGACCACTTACTACACAGGTACAATTATCTCACTGTGAACAAATAATAAGGGCAGGCACTAGGAGATTTGGATCTATTAATTTTTCAGACATAAGCACAGACAGAGCACGGCTTGACCTTTTTAGAGGTTCCTAATGTCTTTCCTTCCAAACTTTATTGCAAAAAAATTACAATGCAAAAAAAGTTAGGCAAAATTCTCTCTGGTATCTGACTAGATTCACACTCACATTTCCCTGGAGGAATATATGTGTCTACCTAGAGGCAAATCTGGTGTTTCTGCTGGAGAAAGACTTGACCACTGCTTAGGTTTTTGCTAAAATATCAGGTTTATATTCAGAAAAGTAATTGTTTCAATACTCAGATGTTTACCCTTGCAGACAACTTCAGTCTAGAACAAAATTTTAGGGGCATCTCCCATATTACTTTTTTTTTCAAGAGTCAGTTTGTTTTATTCTACAATAACATACTGTACTTACATATTAACAGGACAAAAATAGATTGAAGGAAAAATAGAACAGCCATCTTTTAAACTCATTAGAATGAAGCAGTGAACATTTGTAGTATGATCTCTGTTGACCCAAATCCATAAAATCTCCATCTTTTTTAAACTAAAAATAATTTATGCATGGTTTCCTCATAGCATGCTTGTTTTCATCTCATACCACCAAGGACTAAGCTAGTGGGATTTGAAAACTTACTTGTTTGTAAAAATTGACTTTGATATCTGAATGCTGACCAGTGCTGATACACGTGAAAGAAACCTTGTATTTGTAGCAAATGGCAGTAGCAATGACAGCCCCCTGTCCCACCAACAACCCCAAGTCCTACAAGAAATGAAGTTTACTAGACATAAGATACCAAAAGTATCATTCTCTTTCTGGATTCCCCCAAAATACAGAGTATTCTGAACTACCTAGATTTCACTAAGCATCTCAGGAAACTGTCACTTGAATAAACCTTAGATTGTTAGGTCTTTAGAAGCTGCTTCTTATACAGCTGATTTTCCCCTGGTTTTTGGAAGAGCATTCTGTTGTGAAAGCTTGTAGGAGGAGAAAATCAGACCATAATGAAATGAAAAACTACAGTCTTACTGTCAGGAAATATTCATAGCTTCAAAAAGTAGCGATGGTTGTACTTAAAGAAAGATGTGGAAAATATGGCAAATTAGTAATTAATCATAAAATCATATAGCCATAGAATGGTTTGGGTTGGAAGGGACCACAAAGATCACCCAGATCTAACCCCCCTGACACAGGCAGAGACACCTTACACTGGAACAGGTTACTCAGAGTCACATCCAGTCTGGTCTTGAACACCTCCAGGCCTGAAATCCACAACCTCTCTGGGCAACTTTTTTCAGTGCCTCACCATCCTTAGAGTAAAGAATTTCTTCTGTGATCTTATCTAAACCTATTCTAGTTCAGTTTAAGGCCGTCTCCCCATGTCTTATCACTACATGCCCTTGTGAAAAGTCCTTCTCCAGCCAACAAGAATTGTTGGCACCCTTTAGGCACTGGAATGTACTATAAGGTTTCCTCAGCACCTTCTCTTCTCCAGTCTGAACACTCCAATTCTCTCAGGTTGTCTTCATAGAAGAAGAATGAAGAACTAAGCGCTTAAAAAGGTATCTCACTATTTGAAATATTGAAGGAATGGTGAAATCAGTTTTGCCTGCCAAGCATATTTTCACTGACTCTCTCATTGAACAAATACACAATGAAAAAAACTTCAGTGAGTAGGGCACCGCCATTTCATTAAGCTACCTGAACAAATTTATACCCCTTAATATGACTAATTATTGTTGCACACAAATACTTAATGACATTTGTTTAATACTTACACAGCATTCTTGTGCAGAATCCTGTGCCATTTTGAAGCATTTTATGAGACAAAGAAGCCTAAGACAGATAAATTAATGGAACGTGGTTACATGTACTCTCATTTTTTTTAGTCAGAAGTGATAATTCACAAGATCAAGGCCCAATATTACATGATAAAAACTTGGAATATTTCTTGAGACAATTTCAATATTGCAAACGGTTTTTTTCTAGAAGTTACATAGTACTTGGTGGAAAATAAACTTGTGGTATAAATCAGAAATGTCATATCTCTAATTTTCATTTGTCTACACCATTTAATTTATCATCTTCTGATACTTTATAAGTATGTGTAAGTATCTTCATCTCACAAGCCGTTTGGAATACCTATTCATGTTTTCTTTTCAGCTTCAGATTTGTACTCTGTTGTCAGAAGCCATATGTCACCTAGAGCTGAAGTATATAAAAAAAAATACTTAAAAGGCAAGAGGCTAATATTTAATCTTTTGTTTTCAAACACAGTACAGTCATCAGGGAAAACAATAAGGAAATAAATTTAAAAAATAAGACAAACAAGAGAGTCAGGGAAAATGAGAAAATATTTTGATTAAGAAAAATTGTCACGTCGCGTGCTAGCTCAAGGAGAGCCTGGAGGTCTAGCCATGCGTGGACTGCTGTACGGCAGCACAAACAAAAGCAGCAGAGGGGGTGCGCTCCTCACGAAAGGGAGCTGTCCCTGAGCTGGATGTGAGGGCAGGCAGGTGGAGGCAAAAAAGTAGAGAGAAGGGACTCTTCGTATGTGTTCCACGCAGAAGGTTTATTCAGTTTATTCTCTCAGGGGGGAGAAAGTGAACAGCCCAGGATCTGAGGGTGTCCAGGGATTTTATAGTGGGGATAGGAAAGGCAGGGATAAGGGATACAGTCAATGGGATACTTGACAGGAGGCGGGGTTGAGAATGCAGGGGGCCAATAGGATTAACACAAAGGAGGGACTTAGGGAAGGAACCAATGGGGTGTTGAGTATAACAGAAGCTTCTAAATGCATACATATTAACTCGAGGAAAATGAATATTAACACACTTATACATAACACAGGGAGGGGAAAACACGAACCAATCATACAAAAGTATGCAGATCACAGAACTGAGGGATTGTGGGTTCTCACGCTAACCAAAGTGATGAGCTAAGCTTTGGTGCTTGACCTGGACCAGCAAAGTTTGGTGTCTGTTGGATTCTCAGGGGTCAAAGTAGCCACAGTCACCTGCATCACCACAAAAAAATGCTTAATTCATGTCGTTTTTTTTTTTCTATTCAGTCAGAAGTCTTCTCTTTTGCAGTGTAGGTACTAAAATGGTCCTAACGGTCCCATTGTTTCTGTGTACATTATTATGAGGAGCCAATTCAGTTTTGTTATGCCTTAACAATGGCTGTCAGAGGCATGTGGAGGAGAGATGTGCATGTGCCAGGTGCAGGAGGCAACTAGAAGCATCCTTCTCTGGAAGGATGTTACCTAGCAACACCCCACAGGAGGCAGGCAGTAGGAGACACTGTGGAGGGCTTCTCCAATCAGGTAACAAAAAGCTCTCCACCAATGGATGGCAAAGAAAGGTTGGACTGGACCAATGGTTCCCTGTTAGTGGGTGGACTTTGGGAGTGGCCGGGGGTATAAAACTAACTGCATTGCTCTCACTGGGGCTTGCTACTGTTCGATGCTCCTGCTTGCTTGCTCCTTTGCTCTGGTCCTAGCCTGCCTGCCTGCCTTCTGACTCTCCTGCCGTCGCTGGTTTGCCCTCATACCTGTCCTGCCTTCCTGTGCCCCTTCTTGCTGCCTTACCACTTTGCCCCGCATCCTTGCTTGGGCTGCCTGCTTCCAACCTTGCCACATCGATCACTGCCCATCCTGCTGCCCTGATCCAGCTGGTCGCCGCGACCCTGTCCAGGGTCCTGGTCCTTCTGTCGGAGCGCCCACTCACTGTGTGTCTGGTGCCATCACCATGGGAGTCATGCCTGTGGAGCCGTGCCCCTCCGGGAGCCATGCAGGCTCGCTAAAACCCAGCGCGGCAACAGGCAGGCAGCGTGCGCACCTCCCCTGCCTGGACACTGGCAGCACTGCCCTGACTCGCTGGTGCTAACGCCCTCTTCTCTCTGTCCCCTCTCCCTCTCTCTGTCCTCACCCCATTCCTTTTCCATTTTCCTTTCTTCTTTTCTGTCTCTTCTAGCTGTCTTTCGCTTGGGCAACTGCTTTTCCTTCTTTTTGTTATCAATAAACGGTTCTCAGATACGTTTGCCTTGTTTGGCTTAATTTTGTTCCAGACCATCCATTTTTAAAAGAATTTGTCGCAGTTCCCCACAGTGGAACACAACAACTATTAACCATGGTTTGTTGATAGGAGATCACACAAAGGCATTCATTAGCTGAACTAAGTAATAAATTTTTTTTTAAGTCCAAAAAACCTAGAAAAATTAATTTCTATTTTATTACTGTGCATAGTTCTTTTAAAGTTTGCTAATAATTAATACCTTTTCTCACTGATGTGGCATTGATCACAAATTTACACTGTTGTCTAACTGATTCAATGTGACAGACATCACAGACCAGACTTTCAGAGCCATTGCTTTTGCATACGTATAGTGAAATCAATTTAAAAGGCAATCCATACTACACATGTAGAGAAGTAGTTATTAACACATTATTATAAAGAAGTCAATCCCTCCAAGAAGATTTACTTCTGTTGAATAGAAGTATGTAATTTATTTCATTAACTTAAAAGAGGTGCACTGACTTCTTTCCCTTTTTACTTCCATATTACCTCTTTCCTAATCCTGGTTCACAATCATTGCAGTGAATGTCATGAAAACTAATTGATCCCTTTCAGTTTAGGAAAAAATTACCCAATTGATGTTTTAGCTGTCTTTTTAACAATGTTAAATGGCTGGAAACTGTTGAAGTGAAAGACTTTTACTGCTTGCTGCAAGTGAATAGTGTAAACAGTATTGATCTGCTATGAGGGCTTTACAGTAGAGAAACATTCAGTACATTATTTAAAGGATAAATATCTATTTGATTTATTTTCAGCTTTTATCTGGACATTTTTAAGGTGGCTTTTCCTTCCTTTGCAAAGCTTTCTTTAAAAATAAAAATAGCATTCAGGTCCCTGTTTTAGATGGACTTGCTCCTGTTATCATCAGTAAAAGCTGAAATCCTCTCAGGAAGAAAAGGAAATAAAGCAGTGGTGGGAGAATTGATGCTCCTGTAAGTGATGAGACTGAGAACTGAGCATCAAGAAGTGAGAAGTTATTCTGATCTTCCAAGCTGGAGGCAGATGCCAGAAAGCAAAACTAGAGACACTAGACGGCACAGCCTGGAATCTTCAAATCTGCTACAAGTTTGGCTTTTTGATAATATCCATCCAAAGACTCTGAAAGGAACAACCCAGAGATCACAAACTTGGAATAATGAGAGCTAAAGGAACACCAGGGACAACGATTGTGACTTGGGAGAAAAAGGCATCATGCCCGATTTTTCACATATGATGTGAAAGACTATTTGTCACGACTTGTTCAATGCTTTCCAGAGAAAGGAGGGGGTTTGTTGCTTTCAACACGCTGCATTTAATTCCTTTGTTAATAAATCTATACAAATAGAAAGGCAGAAAGTGCTGTTAGTTATTGTATGGTTAGTTTATGCTTTTATTTGTGTTGCATAGCTATGTACTCTTTCACTGGCCTCAGTCATAGAAGTCAGTCTATCAGATAGCTTTTCCTTAGCAGTTTGCATTGGTGGACCGCAGAGTAAAGTGCTTTGAACTCCTTCACAGAGACACCCAATGATCAGATCTAGCTGGTGTGACAGAAAAAAAGACAAAGGCTTTTTCTCCTCTCAGAGCAAGCCAAAGTGCACCTTGACTCACCTACTGCAGAAAACCAGATCTGTAGGAGATTTCAATGTAAACTGACAGTAGAATAGATGAATTAGTATAACTGACTGTTTCACTTTGCAGAGATTAAATAGCCTTTTACTGCAGATGTTTACCAAGGAAAATGCTTCCTAGTGTAATACTGTCCCCGCTCCGCGTGCACCCACAGATGCAAGGGTGGGTTCAGTGCTACAGTCGGTAGCAAAGAGTCCAGAAGGGCATTTGGGTGCATTCTGGCAGGAGCATTCATTGCTGCTACACTGGCGAAGGTTACAGCGGCAAATACGAACATGATCCCAAAACTCACGGTTTTATCCAGGGGTGGGGCAAAGGCGGGACTAGGGAATGGGGACCAATGGGGAAGCTCTGGGGGAGTGACGAGGGGTAGAGGCTGACAGCCAACTGGGGAATCCAAACTGGGACAGATTAACAGAACAGAACAGTGGGAGAAGCCTTTTTGGTCACCCTAACAAGAAGTGGTTCTTGTGTTACTAGGGACTTGTCTTACTGAAAACTCTCTGTGCCTTGTAATGTATGTTCACCGGCCACCACACTAGTGGAAGACTATAAACAGTTTAGATGGATTTGATGAGCATTTCAATTGCTGTTATGCAATTGCTAATGGAAAGCTTTTGTTAAATGCCGTGCAAAAGCCAATCGACATTTTTGAGAAAAAAAAGATCTTGGTAGCTCAATGTTTGGATATATAAGTATTTCAGGCAGGAAGGAGGTACCTTCTTAATTTTTGTTCCCATTCCTTCTATCTGACTTTTAAGAACAATTTCCTTAAGACAGTTAACTCACATTTCAATGAGGTAAGACCAACCACCTAAAAGCAAAAACACCTGACCCCCATCATCTTTTTTTTCTGAACGCAGGTGAAAAATTGCAGTGTGGACCTTTGCCTCTCTCCCTCTTCAGAAGCAACTAAGTAGTTTGAGTACTTCTTTTGGGAAGAATTCAAATAGATTAATTTTTTCACATGATGGTAATTTGCTTTGCACAGGAAACAGCTAAGAGCAATGCTGTAGGAGGTTAAGCGTTTTTTTCAAACCTTCTGCTAGAAACTGTTACATTTTGCATGAAACTATTAAATATTCACCACCTCTCTTACCAAAAGGATAGAAGAAGAGGACATAGCTGCATAACATAATGGCTAGCTCTAAGAGACCTGGCTTTCTTGCTCCAATGGATACTTCAATTCCCTGCTCCAGTTGGTTCATGAGCTGGGACCCATGTCTTCTCCTTCCCAAGTGAATGCAGTAACAGACTACCATATCACGCTTAGCTTCTCCTCTAGAATAATTATTTTACTGGGCCTTGCAAGGTGCAATAACATTTGGTTCATAGAGCACTCACAGCAGAAACACACATTCAGTGCTTCATTCTCTGCCTGCTTGTCTTTCTGAAGCCAAATAAAGAATCCTGCTGTTCTATCTGCCCAAAAAGGACAGTACCCCCTTCACCACACCTAGAATGCCTTTGTCCAAATGCAGTGATGTGTGGTCCATGTATTTGTGTTAAATAACATGTATGAGGACATGTAGTTTCTGTGTAAAAGTGGACTATAAATGCTCAGCATTGCCTTTAGGTAGGAATGTCCCACAGTCACTGGAGCAACTAAGGGGTATAAAATCTATTGGGGTGCAGCTGCATCTGTGTAGGGCTCAGAAGAGATAGCACACATTAGATAAACTTCAACAAATTATGAGATAGAAACTGTGTTTATTGAGATTACATCATGATGGCTTTTTTGACTGAGCAAAAAAAATACCACTGTTTTAAATATGAAAGCATATTGGAACCAACCAAACAATTCAGTCTAAGGTGGACACTTTCTTGGTAGGCAGCACTAATTGCTGCAATAGCTTTTAGGTGTTCTAATGCACTCAAGTGAATTATGCACCACACTGCTTCTGAATGACACAGCCATTTCTGACTCCATTAATATGGAAGATTTCAGCCAAATGCTTTTAAACGATAGCTTCTCTTTATTTGTAATTTCAGACTCTATTGATTTCCTTCTGTTCCCTTCATTATGATTTCAATTGATTACCTTGGCAACTGCAATAACAATGATTGCACTTGACACTGTCTGAGACTCTCGAGATGGTATTTGAATAGGAATGGTATCATTTGGGGGAAAATGGCTACAAGAACCTGCCATTAATGTTACACTTACACTTTACTTTTATTGACTTCCCTCTTTTTCTAACAGGCCCTTGTCAGGGACTCTCTTGCTAGATATTGGTTAGGATTTCAGTGACTCCTTGAAGTAAAAGATTCTTATTAACGAAGAGAACACTTTTTGTACTAGTGGTTTTTTCAGCACTGTGACAGTTCAGGGGAACCTCCCACTCGAGACTTTTGTTCCCTTGCCAGAAAAGCTACCAGTTTTTATAAACAATGTTCCTGGCCAAGGGCTTTCTTTTCCTAACTATATTATGTCCTTGCACACAGAAGAATGTCAAGAACAAGGGCATTACTTCAGTTTAAAAGTTAATATGGATTTGCTCTGTTTCATTCCAGTTTATGCCATATAGACGAGAAATTCTGCATTCTTTTCTCAGAGGAAAAGCAGCTGTTTATCTTATGTAGCATTGCAGTTCTTCAGTTTGCACTTCAGCTTTATTCAAGAACTATCCACAATATAGTAGCAGTGTCCTACCTTTGTAAATAATACTGTACTGAAGGTTTCTTTTCTTGTTCAAGGTATGTCAGAACTGTATTTATGTCAGAGCAAATATTGCAGGTAAGAGGATAGAGCAAAAGAGGGAATTTTCCTTCTCTGAAAATTACAAAGGTAATTCACATTTTTGAATACAGTTTTAGAAAGACACAACTTAGTTTCCCGTTTGTCACTGTGTCCATGACCTTTCATTTTGGTTTTATGCCACATCAACAATATCTTCTGATTAAAGCTAACTTCTATGAATGTTACTCATTTGGCAATTTATATAATAATAGCATTTCTACTTCTAAACCTACCATTTCAATTTCAAAAAGAAAGACAGGACACATGAGAAAATGGTTCTTTTTCCTTAAAACCTAGGGAATTGGATGTCATATATAGCAAAGGAGTAATTTTATCAATCTGCCTTTCTATTACCAGTTGTGCAGTTGCAATGAAGAGCAGTGCTCCTCCTCACCAGCCACTGTATTTTAGGGGAGCTGAATAATTACAATTAGTGACTACTGGTAGTTGAAGTCATAGGTTAGGAGAGGAGCACTGGGAGTCAAGCATGATAATTTTCTTCAACATGATAGCACCCTTCTGCAATCTGACCAACAGACTCAAGTAGTATGAGAGTCAAGAAAACGTAATTGTAATGAATATTGCATGCTGTCACAATACTTTCTACTGAGAATATTTATCCATAATTATCCATATCAAAAATGGAAGTGAACTTTTCCTTTTATCCCTTGCCCTGATATGCTTGGTGAAGTAAGAAAACTCTTGGGTAGCCCAAGCCAGTCTTTGATAAGATTTTACAGCCATGAAATTCAACTATGCAGAGCTTTTTAAAAGTGATTCAGCCTGTTACTTTATCCCTGGTGTCATTCAGGGCAATGCAAATTTTACCCTAACTCACATGGAAACAGCTTTAGAAACTATGCTTGAGGAGTTCCTGAAAATTTCTGATTCAATCTCATGAGACTGGTCCAGGTAGAAAATGAGTAGTGTCCTTGTATTTGTCTATATAGTTTTTTTTTACATGAATCATGAAGAAATTTGAGAAGTTTAATTTCATAAAATGCCATCTTGTCTTCCAGCCAATACCTAGATGTTACAGCTAAGTCAGGAAGAACTGGTGCATCAGTAAGTGAGTAGGCAAACTTCAAAATAAGGTAAGTTTTTTTGGAGGACAATTAGAAAGTATAGTTCAATAGAATATTGTACAAAGTGATATGGTCACCCAATAGGAAAACCCCAAATCATTTAAGAAAATGGATACATTCCCCAGATGTCCTATTTCTTGTTGGGGTTTTAGGAGCTCTCCTGGGTTTTCTTCTGTTAAAGGAGTTTTGCCCATACATGTTGCCAGGGGAGCAAATGGCTGGGTACTTAAGAAAAACAAAAGATCTGGCTACTCTTTTGTTTTCACGTGAGTGTGTGGGGGCAGTTGGTCTCAGCGTTCAGACAGAGAGGGAAGCTGCTTTTTTTTTCATCCACTTTTCTCTCTGCTGGAGAAGCCCCGGGATCCCAAGCCCGCCTTCCCTGCCTTGCTGGGAGCCCGGCCGTGGCCGCCCTGCCCCGCGGTTGCTTCGAGCCTTCGCTGCGTTGTAGCCCTGCTCGCCCTGCCTGCCCAGACCTCCGGGGGGTTCCCCGTTTGGATACATCTCATCTGCCACCCGGGATTTGTGCTCGTTCCATCCCTTCCCGGGATCCCAGAGCACCAGAGCCGCGGGTTTCCCGAGCTCGCTCCGGAGCGCCCCCTGCAGCCGCGGGGAACCATCGCACCTGCCCTGCTCACCGGGAGCCGCCAGCGCCCCTGCCGGCTGCGAGCGGAACTGCACCCGAGGGGAAAGGGCCCGACAGCCGCGAGGGCTGGCACTGGGTTTGTGATTGTTTGCTGTTACTGCCAGAGTTATTGTTGTTTGTTTGACTGGTCATACACTTACAGATATATAATAGTAAAGAACTGTTATTCCTATTTTCCATATCTTTGCCTAAAAGCACCTTGATTTCAAAATTACAGTAACTCCGAGGGAAGGGGGTTGCATCTGCCATTCCAAGGGAGGCTTCTGCCTTCCTTAGAAGACACCTGTCTTTCAAACCAAGACATTTCTGTAATTCATTCACTTATGAATCCTAGAGGAGTTCTCAGCCACACAGCCTGAGATTTGATATGGGGTTGATCAGAATAATTATTTTCTAAATAAAAGAGGGGGATATTTAGCTGAAAACCTATAACATCCTTGGGAGGAGAAAGAGACATAGATTAAGAAGGAGAGAGAGTGAGAGAGAATTGTATGTTAACTCCTTGCTTGTGTAGATGTGTCATCTCATTGTTGCTCTTGAGTAAACAGTGGAAAGGAAACCACTAAATTGAGGTGCTAGAATGAAATGGTGTTAGTGTGAGCCAAAAGAAATTAAATTGTAGTAATGACTATTGGGAGTAATTCAAACTTAAACTATATAAAAATATTAAATATTAATTAATTTATTTGGCTGGAATAAAATTTCTTTAAAGTCACATAGTCATACTTGTTTTGAATGGTTCTCATTGTGTTACAGCGGGGATTACTGTAACACGCATATAACAAACCAGGAGGCCTGTGGAAAAGAAATATATATGGACGGATTCTTGGTAGATGTTTCAGAGATGTTTATTTCCCCAGCCGCATGGGGGCTCTGCCGAGGAACCCTCACAGTCTGGGATGAGGGTCCTTGCCCGCGCAGGGAAATACAAACCAACCAATGGGGAATGAGGCTGACCAGGGGCAGGGAAACCCCATGCCTCCCCTCAGGGCCCCTCTCCCAGGGCTACATGGCAGGGGGAGGAGACCCTGACATCATTGTTATGCTACCAGAGTAGGACCCTTAATTTTCACTTCACCACTGACCAAGAAAACTGAGATAGCTGAACCTGAACCACCCCATCAAATATAAGCAATGCTGACTTAACAGTTTATCAGCAGCCATTGCAGCAATTTGTTTATGTTATGCTTTTTAGATATTGTTACAGTGTGTAGGAGACTGACTGCTCCTTTACGGGCATCTGGCCAAGGGATTTTTCTATGCAAAAAGTGGGTAATAAGGAAAGGAGGAAACTATAAATAAGAAATTTCAGAGACACAAACCTGAATAACACAGGAAACAGCGAGAGAAATCAAGTCTGCCCATTCACGGTAATTGATGAGGACAAGTAAGAGCACAAGAATGTTTGTTCCAAAACAGTTTTCTGATGATGGATGTGGTTAATTGGGAAACTGAGTGAAAAAAGGGAAGCCAGAAACAAAATATACAAATACTCATGTCTAACAAACTAAAAATGGAGACAATGACAAGAGACAACCTCACCAATCATGTCAGTTGATGGGCTAGCAAGAAACTGCAGATGCCCTTTGCAGGAAGATCAACATGAACTTTGCACCCGATATTATTATAAACCAGGAGAGATCCTGGAGTCTGGGCTAGGAAAGGTATACAAACCCATGAAGGGGTGTGCAAAGGGAGGGAAACCACAAGGACAAACAGCAGGAGGCAGGCAGAAAAGAGTTGTAAAAGGGGCTGGTCACTCTTAAAACAGAAAAAGCCTGTACTCATTTCTGGTTGAGCCCTGCACCTGATCACCACAATCTGTTCTATCTTCTTGTGTTTTTTACTAAATCTTGTCTTAATTATCTCTGCAAAATCTCACACTTCAGTCTCTGCATATGTGTGCTGCAAGGACTAAGTGCCAGCTACTGACCAGGCTTTTGTCTTAAGTGTGAGTGAAATTTGGGGCCAACCGCAGGTGTCAGGCTGAAGCTACAGGCAACTCTGACCGGTGGTGCAGCTACTGAAGTGAGTGGTGTCATAGTACCAGTGACTGGAGCTAGTTGGAGCCTTTAACCTCCATTCACTGGAGCAGGAGTGGTACCACCTGTGGAGGAATTGACATGACAGGAGTTGATTGACATGCTCAGTGCTGGCAGCTGAAGCAGACTGCTGGTCACAGCCCATGGGTCTTGTACCAGCTGCTGAGTGTCAAGTGGCAGTATCTTCCCTAAACCCAGTAAACATGTGGGAGGGATGAGTGTATGTGTGTGTATTCACTAGCCTGTATTCACATCAGGCTGCACTAGCCAGCCAGGGGGACTTGTGAGTGTGGGGGTGTCTGTGGAACAAAGATATGAATGCCTTGTGTTTCCTGGAGAGCACTGAGCTGAACCAGCCAGACCCATAAAGTGGGTCCAGGATACAGGCAGAGTCAATGGATGAACAGAGGGGGTGTGACGACACTTGAAGGACCTGCAAATGAGTATGTGCTTGTAAACTTGGAGTGTATCTTGTGTGCACTGCACTAGTGACATCCTGCCTCTTCCAGCCCAAGAGAAGGAGGGTACTCATCTGTCTGTGTTTGTGTTTTATGTGATTCCTTTCTTTGGGTGATGTTGAAGGTGTTGTCTTGCCTGTGGCAGGTTGTGTGACCAGCTGTTTCACTATTCTGTGTGTGCCTCCTCTGTGCGTGTCCATGTTCATGTCTTTGTGTGTCCATGGGATACGTGCTCAGCTTCACCTCAGGCTGAACCAGCAAATGGGACAGCAGCAGATGTGTCCCTCAGGCTGGACAGAGACCCCATGTACCTGGGCACACCTGTTGAGACTTCATCAGCCCAGCAGGAGGAAGTCCTTGGCAAGAGCAGATGGATGAGATGGCCACTTTCTTAACAACCCTTAAAAGCTAGTACAAGACCTCTAGACTGTTTCAAAATTCTCCAGCTCTGTTCATTAACCTGCAAGAATCTTGGTGCCTATCCAAGGACCTTGGGTTTGCCATGTGGTTGCTAAACATTTTCAAAATGTCTGTATCTTATTTCAAGTGCTGTAACAATTGCCTTTTTCCATCCTCCAAATGTTGTATGAGTTATAATTATTATTATATATAATATAAATGTTATTTTATTTGGCATTGCTCAATTTCCATTTATTGCCAGCCAAGCAAGGACTAATTCATCCAGCTTCCCAGGTAGCATCTATACAATTTCCCATTACATATATGGACAGAAGAAACCCAGAAACAGTGGCATCACAGAGCACAAGGTAGGATTACAGAACACACTGTAGTGCTATGGCTTCATAACAGTGTTGTGACTGACAGTAACAAACCAACACTTTTGTATGGAGTTTGCAACGACTGAGTTTGCAGAGACTTGCTGTGTCCAAGTTTTTTCAACTGTTTGATGAGAGGCTGGTGCAACTAAAAGCAATATTTTCCAATGTCTTATGCTGATAAGACATAAAAGTCTTATGCTGATAGCTCTAATGAGTAGTTATTTAGTGTAAAATGGAATATTTATAACTGTAAAACAGTGATATAGAGAAGAGAAGCCCTGGCATCAGTGAAGACATGAGATGTTGTATAAAACTCATAGTCATGGGATAATAAGAGATGGGGCACAGCCTTGGCGCTGTAGAACAAAGAGCCTTGAGCAACTCAGTGATGGTCACTAAGAGAGACACAGATCTGGAACTGTACAAAACTGATACAAGGTTTTGAAAAATAAAAGAAATAGATAGTGCTAACCAAACATAAAGGCATCATGTAGTGAATTCATATGTAATGTCAAGCTCCTGAAAAAAGGAAAAGATGTAAAAAAACATTTAAAAAATGCTCCAATTGGATCCCAGGAGGGATCAACGTGCATGCCATATTCCTTTTGGCAGAGGACTCCAGATGCTGATGACTCACCATAACACCTGCCCTATCACCAGGCACAGGCTTTGGAGAAAGGTGACCAAATCATCAAGAGAGCAGGTACAAACTAAGAAGTGTGTTTAACAACTTTAACCATATTATTATTCTTTCTTGTTCTGTTACAGTTATGTGTATAATAATAAGGTTTTGGTTCTAATTTTCAGTTCTACTAATACTACTGATTTCTTTCCTTGATTTATATGCAAGGTGGTCTTCCTTTATACTGATAAACAAAACATCAAGAAATTAAAAAGCCTTATTACAGGAATTAAGTACATTTGGGAACGTATTTACAGACAACTGTGGGGTGAAGGTTTATCCTATCAAAAGCTTCCATTTTCTTCCCTTCTGCCAATTTATCTGTTTTATTTCTCCAGTTTAATCTCTTTAATCTCTTTTTTATCTCTGTTTTCCCAGTTTTTTCCTTCGCCTTTCCTCTTTTCCAGCTTCTTACTGTTGTGTCACTCTGCTTTTTATAGAGTTCTCTCTTTTCTTCATTTGGCTCCACTTAAAGTGTATGCCAATGCTGTTGCATGGAGCCTCTGAGTAGAAAGAAGACAATGCCCTTTACAGGATGGCAGGACAATTGAGTCTGAAGCCTCTAATAAATGAATAGGAAGCAATTCCATTTCTTTGAGACTACAGAAACAGGAGAGTAGAATTGCCTACTTGGAAAAATCCTCCAGTCCTGAATGCTCCTTTCCTTGCTTTGGGAACTTTTGTTGCCTCTCCTGTTCATTTTCTGGGCTGACCCTTGGTTCTCTTTTCCCAGAATTTTATGGGAATTTCTGTGTTCTTTGACTACCACACAGCACTGAAAAAGCCCCTGATTACCCTAAAAGCTTTGAGAAAGAACTGTGAAAGAACTGTTTTAAAAGCTAAAATATTATTTTCCTCAACTTCTAAGTTTTACACCTCTTCAGTACATCTAAGCAGAAAGCAAACATCAGAAATGAGCTTTCTGCAGTAAAGTTCTGCCACAGTTGTTGATAACATCACTTTCCGCACCAGATTTCATCAAACTGTTTTTCTGTAATGATTCTACTGTTTAAGGGTAATAGCCCCTTGTAACCCTCTTGTCTGTTTATTGCCCCTTTAAGAATGTTACTGCTTGTCTATACAGGCCTGAATAGATGCATACTGACACCGTGATACAAGTTTATGCACCACACACACACATTCTTATCACAAATGGAAACCTCTCTCCATTTCCTTTCTTTAAGTTCTAGCCTGCATTGCATCACAGAGGAAGCAACATTCTGGCTTATGTATCTGAGTGGTGCAAGTATGAGATTTAAATCTGTTTATAAGTATATGCAATGCCTACAAAAGTCAGGTAGAAACAGATGTAGTTCTATGTAGAAAATGCACCTTTTTACAAGTATTGGCTTTAGTGGGAATATTTGAAGGAAACATAACTTTCAATAATAGCCTGTTGTATTGAATTAATGTATCAAGAATTGCCTCTTGAGGTATTGCATCAGAACAGTACCATTACTTTCCTAAATGCAATTCTTGCCTGACAGTTTAATCATGTATAATTGTCACACACCAGTATGATCAAAAAGATACATAGAATACTATAGGTAATATAGGTTTGGAGGACTTTTAGTAGAAAAGTTTTCAAAGTCCCCTAAAAAATGAACTAATGCAGATAAGATTTTTGGTTCAGCCTCATTTCCACTTTATGGCTCCTATTTCTTATTCTCTTTCCAAAAAAGGAAAAATTATTGAATTTCATTCTGATTTGCCAAGTTGCTGACTACAGTGGAGAATATCACTTCTCTGAATAACAGTCTAGCATTTAAAAACAGCCTACAGGTGCACTTTGTCTACCATTTGGTGTGATGGAGCAAGCACAATGTCCTACTACAGTGACTTCTCTACCTCACTGAGAACTGAACATCAAGCTATTTCTTTCCTTTTCACATAAGTTTTTTCACCGTTTTTTAAATATGATGATAAATTGCAAATATTGTTAAGTAAACAACATGCTATTTGGTTGTTGGTGTAAGATATTCCAATAATAGAAAAAAAAACTTCACAAACTTCCATCATGGCAAAAATAATGAATAATTCTTTTCTTGATAGAATGAAAAGGTTGCTCTGAAAACGGTAACTACATTAAAGGGCAGTACTTGCTCTTAGCTTGTAAGTAGTGTAGCTTAAAATGTATTAAAGAAGCTAACAGAATTAGCTGACTGTAATTAGGGCTAATAGGAATGGTAGATTGAAGTTGGCGCAATAAAGTATCTCATTCAGTTGGGCAGTTTTTTAATGCTTCCTTCTGTGGTCAGGAGTTGTCTAATCAGGTATCTTCATGGACTATGCTTCATATAATGGATGTCATGAACTTTCTTGTAGTGGTTCCCCTTATGAAATATGTTCAATTATGTGAAAAGCCAGGAATCAAAGAAATTAATCCTAAAATATCAATTTAAGGAGCTTTAAGTGCTGAAGAATTATACTTCCCTTTGGTTGCTTGGTTTGGAAAAGTGAAAGTGCTGAAAAGCTGTAACTGTCACCAAGCCCTCAGTTTCATCTTCTCAAAGATAACCTCAGCACTTCATAATAATTCTTCCTGAGATCCATCAATTATTTCTTCCCCTTTCAACTCATCACCCCTTGCAGCAAAAAACCTGCAAAAATATCCTGTCCCCCAACACTGCTTCACCCCTAACCCAAACAAAAGAATGGCAAATATATTTAGCCTTCTGCTTTTCTTTAGTCTGTCTTTGACTTATATGACATCTTTTCTAATTCTCAGTTGAACCTTTTGGTATGTCTCATTCAGCCACTCCTGCCATTTTGGTTCCTCTTGTTTCCACTCAACCCTTCCACTGCAGGAGTTTCACTAGAGCTTCTGAACAGGTAACATCCTGCCTTGTCACATACTCTGAAGGAAATAAGTTGGAAAAGACCTCTGTTTCTAAACAGTTTTCCTACAACTGGCCTCAATCCTGTGGCTGAAGCTGTCAGAGTGAGGATACCTGGCTTCCTATTTGTCCTTGATCATCAGCCATAGATTACATTCCAGGAGAAGATACCACCCAGCAAAGCTTTTACTTCTGTGACTGCTGTAATGCTGAAGCAAGTTGTAATATTCTATGTCCTGGACTTCCAGCTACAAGTCAGAAAGGAGATGTAGGGTATGTGAACAGATAAAACATGAGATAATGTGCAGTGCCAAAATGCATTTCAGAATCATGAGGGCATGATAATTTTGCCCACTCTCATTAAAGGAATATTTGTTAAGGAACAGAGTAAACATACATACATAGAATCTTTTATGTAATAGGAGTGCTATTGCAGTAAAACATACTGGTTTTCTGTAAAGGAAATGGCAACCTGGACTTTTTAATTTGTGTTAAGACAAGGTAGAAGTGTATGAGACATCTTATGATACAGCCCCAGGATAATAATCAATAAATATGAAAATAGTTAGCAAATCCTACAAGAGCTCTTAGACAACTATATACACGGAGAATTATTAACAAGTAACAAAAATCACTTGCATTTCCTTCATTTAGGACCACCTTCTTCCCATGCTGCCAAAAGTTCAGAACAGTTCCCATGATGCCAGGTCATTTCTGGATATAAAAGAATTTAAAGTAGAATTAAGCCTTGACATTTGTAGCAGCACAAGTGTTTTTAGGAAAAAAAAAATCAAATCAAATCTCTACAATATTGATTTCAGTAGACAGAACAAGACTATTTAAAGTTTGCTATTTGCAAGCTGGATTATTCAGGGTGAATAAAATTGCCTCAGATTTCTCAGCTTATGCTCTTAGCAGACGCACAAATTCATACAGACCAAATAACCTGCAAATTCATTTCAGCTTTGCCAAATTTTCCTGAAAGTCCAAAATATCTAATTAAAACACAGTCTCCTTAAATATATATTTTCCATTCATCTTTCTGGTTACTGGATTCACTTCTATGAGCAGTAACAGAATTGAAAAATGTCAAAAAATAAACCTAGTAAATAGTATACACCTAATAAAGTAAAGCATAGCATAGCTTCTCAGTCTATACTCATGCGGATCTGTTCTTAGATGTGACCTGAAGCAGTATGTGTCTGAAGGTTTTGTTTTCACCATTTAGAGCAGCTATACAGTCTAAAGAAAAGTGGCACTGCTACAGGTCTTGACTTGGAATCTTAAAATAATACTCTGGTATGGGCACCTCTTTCTCTCTGATGGCTTAACACACATATGAAACTGCTCCATCAATGAATTACACAGAAAAAGAACTTATTTATTGTTAACCCAGTCTGGAACCATATCAGCAATGATCTTTGAGTTCGGAGGTGGCCACAACCTCCAGATGAGGAACTGGTCATCTGCACATCATTAGGGATAAACTGTTGCAAGGCCAAAACCCGGAGTACTCAAAAGGCAATTTTTTTCCGTTATCTGATTGGCATCTAGATGTGTTCAGTAAGAACTGAAACATTTTATGCAATGGAAAGAAACAACTTTTTATATTAAAAAGCATTCTTTAACATTTTCCTTTACAAGCCAAGTATATTTGGTATTTTCCATCTGCCTAAAGTGAGTCAGTTAAGCCAAAAGTTGTCAAAGTAGGTTGTGAGTGAGGAAAAACAGATGCTGAATTCTTTTCAGAGTAATAAATGCATATTTTCCTGGTAAGCTTGGGGTGACTTTATGATGTGTATCCCATATTGCTGCCCTATGCCCAGAAATTAATTTTTGTGCCTTTCTATGCCTTTAAACTGAGCCTGAGAGAGGGGAGGAAAAACTGAGCTAAACTTTTTCAAAGCAGTTTGCAGCTTCTTCAAGGTCACACAGAGACAGCGACTTTTTTCCGGCTGTGGCAGGGGAGCGAGGAAGCACCCGGCTTGCTGCTTTCCAGTCAGCTTTTGGCCAGTTTCAGCTTCTTTTTCTCTGGAGAGAGACTGAGTGTTGAACTTTTTTCCTTCCCAGGAATTTCAGATTTTCTCCCTTTTCTGCTGGACTGCTTCAATATCAGAACGCATTGGGAGGACTTTCCACCGAGCACAGAGGGCCTGGCCCTGGGCCAAGCCCCAGCTCCCGAGGAGACCAAAGGGAGGACTCGAACACTTTCCCAGGTTTTTTCTCCACAGCGAGATTTTATTATTTAACATTATTTTCCTTTTCCCGTGTGTTTGTTAAATAAATAGTTTTATCTCCTTCACTTTCCTTCAAGGAAAATTTATTTTTCCCGAACCTGGTAGGGGAGGGGTGGTGACCTGCCTTCTCTCAGAGGATATATTTCTAAATTTGGCCAAACTGGAACACTCCTATACACTGTTATAAAAATTGCAAGTAATAAGACATTTGGATTACTAAAAGGTTCTCCCACACAAAACTAAGGTGCCTCCCAGCCACTGCCCTATCTGTCTGCTGCTCACTGAAGACAGTTTGCAACCCTTTTCTGGGACAGCAGCAGCATGTTAGCAGGACTCAGGCATATGCCTATCCTTCCCATCCTTGATATAGCTAAGAAATTTGGGGTTTAGGCAATTGTTAAGATTCAGACAAGAAATTAACATGATCCTTTAACAAAGTCACCAAGCTAAGAATGTCTCCATATCATAGGGTAAATCAAGGACATGGTACAGGCCTTGAGAATCCTAAGAATGATTGTATCTTTCTTGGAAGGGAGTGACATCAGACAAAATGTCTGCTAAGTTACTGCTGTCATCAGTAACATGATAGTCCAGATGTCAAGCACCATGGTGTAAGCAGGTGGCATTAACGAGCCTGAAAGCACACAGCATCATCCAATAACTGCTCCTGAGCATGCAGACATTGAAAAATGCACAGAAAGTCAGCCCTGCACTTTCTAACACAGGGAATAGGCAGGTACAGTGAGGATCTGTTTCCTTAGTCTGTTCTGCATCATTCTCATTACTCAAATCAGTTTAAAATCCCATACGGAGTTTGCCCATCTAAAATACTTTGAATGGACACTAAATGAAGTGTTGTTGCATCTTAGTTTCCAGGGTTTCTTAATTTCATTTTTCTTCAATGTACTTTAAACTTTAAATGTATACAACTTTCATTCTTCCCTTCCCTTTTTTCCTTACTCTTCTACTTCGTTTTTTCACTATGTTACCTCTAAAAATTATCTTTCTGGGTATTTATCCATCATTTTCTAAGATTAAATCTGTGGTGAGCTAAAATCCTTCTGATTGAGCTTATGAACATTATATTCAATAGGAAAACTGCCTGTCAAAACCCTGTATTTTTATTGTCATTGTAGCACAGACCACTTTGATGACATGTTTCAATCATATTCCCTATTAACTATATACACACATTTCCTCCTGCTGCAACTGTCAACAAGATTTTCAAGTGGAATCCACTGCAAGTGTAATACTTACACCAGCTCTATACTTACAGTTTTTCTGCAAAGAGCTGGAAAAGGACTTTGTTCAGGAAACCTGTAAAATCAGTGATACTTAGAAACAGTTGTAGAAAATGTGTGCTACAAGATTTTGAGGCTTACTTTTCTGAGCTTAGGCATAATGCCCATTGAATAAACTACAGTTCCACAGTTTAACCATAAGCTGCCTTTCTTTTTGTTGCTGTAGTTTCTTTTTTGTTTGGTTGTTTTTTTCTTTTTTTTCGGTTTGGTTTGGTTTTGTTGGTTTTTTTTTTTTTTTTTTTTTTGGTTGGTTGGTTTTTGATGTTTGTTTGTTTGGGGGTTTTTTGGTAAGAATTTATGCTCTCTTTGGCAGATGCAGCAAACAGTTTCCAGGTATTAGCCTGCCAAGGCAAATCATAAATTATGCTTAAAGGAAAACCCATTACTGAGCTTCAATCATTTATTGCATAATGAATATATATTTCGGATACAGTGAAACATTTATAAGGTTACTGAAAGTATAGCAATTAATAAAGCATAGGTGAAGGCAAACTGCAGTGCATTTGGTATTTAAGAGTTTACTGGTGATATATTGTACAGGATATTAAATATAGTTTAAATATATTACCTTGTCCCATCCTCTCCCCCCTCAAAGCCCCAGACTCTTATTACGTCATTACTGGAAGTAATCAAATACATTTATGATGAACCATTCATTAACGAAACTCTTAATTTCCTATGTAAAAAAAAGAAAGCTGACTTTTTCTGATTAAGATAATAGCAAAAATTAATCTGGCACATCATAAAGGTCAGATTACACATCTCAAGTGGTCTTTTTTGGTTGCAGTTATGATCATATTCTTCCTCCAAGCTGAGAAATGTCTGTTCATATTTCATATGCATTCACTGAATGGAAGTAGCCAGATTTGCTCTGCTGTAATTTTCAAGTTCTGAAATTAGGTGAGATTGGAAATGCTCCCATCCTCCATTTCTTTTTCTTGTAATTCACATGTTTAGGGCTCATGAGTGTGGTTTGTGATTCTGTATGAGAACATTGGCATAAATAATAATCAAATTAATGAAAATAATTATTGTATTGAGTAAGACTATAACAAATCTGGTTTTGCCTGTATGAAGAAAGTATGCATGGATGGAATACTTTTAATAAAGATGATAGATGAAACATATTGAATATCCATGTATCTACTGAGAGCTTCTAAACATTTATTTAAGAAACTGTGATGATAGAAATTGAATGCAGGGCCCATTTTATTTAAAATGCACAAATAAAATTTGACACCTGATTACAAAAGCAGGGTGTAATGATTGACAGCCTGTCACCAAGAAAGTTTAGCTCAGAACAAACTTCTACACAACATAAGAAAACATTGCAGCTGCTGGGGCAAAGCCTACCTGACGGCTCAAGCAAAGGAGACTTTGACAATATTTGCCCATTTCTAACTGATTAGATCATTGAAACGTGAGCTGAAAAACAAAGCAACAAAAAATTTGTCACATAACCACAGCAAGACTCACAGTTGTATAAGACATCTGGAGCAGGGGAACAGCAGATGACAAAAGCCCTGGTGACAGCTGCCAACTGGCTTCAGATGAGGAATCACAGAGACTGGCCCTGAGCCATGTCCTCAGTGCATGCCGGATATCTGACACGCAACAGAACAGCAAAACAGCAGTTCCTCACAGAGGGACACATGTCCACAGGTGTCCAACACTGTATTAAGGCAAACCCTGCATTGCAGCCGTGGTGTATGGAGGTCAGTTGTTCAGATGTTGGTTTGAGTGTCCTGGGCCTCTCATGCTGCACTGGGCTGTGCTTGTCTGTGGGGCAGTGGCTGGTTCATGTGAGTGTGAAGCATGTGAGTGTATCTTACAACAAAAATCTTAGAAGAGGTCTTGCCATCCACTCACTGAACCCATTGTGCTTAGGAAATTCATGTCTCATTGTGTGTCACTAAGCAATGTTGTTTTTCTTACACAGGTATACCACCAACATTCCCTGTGACAGCAGCAAAGAATTCATAAAAGCATTACATACATGCTCCAGAAAAAAATCTCTGATGTTATTTTTCCATGTGGTAGAAGAAAATCTGTGTTTAAAAAGAAGCAGATTTTTTTTTAAAAACAAGCATTTTTCATTTTTTTGAAACAGATTTATTGCGGTAAATACAAAAAATGTCTGAGAGCACTAGAGACAAAAAGTGTGTGGAGGTTTCTCCTTTTTTGCACAAAAGAAAGTAAATACAGTACAATTATGGCTGGATATAAAGCCACCTGAAAGTAGCTTCTAAGTTTAACTGTGATGTAAATCATTCTATCGTGTGCAGGTCTTTAGGAGAAGCATTGCAAGACAATTCACTGCGGTCAAACATTCCCTAAGTATAAGCAGAGGAAAGTGCTACGGTGCCATCCCAGGCTAGCACGCTGTCCTGGCACCGAGCAAACTTCTGCCTGCCCCGAGCGGGGACGGACGGAGACTGAACGTGGCGTGGGAGAATGAGTGAAGCACCTGCACAGGTTCGCCTTGCCCACCAATGTCTAGGGCGCACAAAGGAGGTGGGATAAAAGCAGAGGGACTCCTTTACAGGGGAAGAGGTTTATTCAGGAGAAAAATCCATGGAGAGAGCCAAAGCCACGCGGCTTGTGGGGGCGTTTTTTACCCCTGCCAAAGGGGTGTGGAAAACACACAGTAACCAATGATATATCAACCAGGGGGTGTTACAGAGGTGTGGAGAAGGGATTACAACAAAGAGGGGAAGGGGTAGGCAGGGGGAGGAGTAACAGAGACCAATTAGCTGCTGAAGAACCTAGATCTCTCTGGAAAAGTGGTGAGATATGAGAAATAAGAGGAAGGGAGAACTGCAGCTAAAGGCAAGGCATGGATCACAGCCTCTGGGGTGCTCCCTGTAATTTCAGGGGTTTTGGGCTGTGGAAGGATCAAACCAGTGGACTTTCTGGTCGCCTTGATCCGGCTGACCCTGGCTTTGGCCATGGCTCACTGCAACAGGAAAGTAACCTCTAAGAACTTATTCTTCTTATAAGAAGAAATTGAATACATGCTCTGTAACATATGGGGAAAATCATCACAATCTTGTTGGTATACCTACCCTATGGAAAACAAGGACTTTCTTCAGGCTTGCTGTAATGGCTAACTTACAGTGCTCATTTCAGTGCTTTACACTACTGCCCCCCAAATGGTGTGAGAGAAGAAAGATGATGAATTCCAATAATGACTAAAAGCAGGACGTTATACATGAAGGTTCACTAGAATTGCCCAACTGACACATGAGAGAGTATAGCAGATGGTGAACAAAAACCCTCTTCACACAATGTTTTGGGTTTGAATGCAATTGCTGGAAATATAGCCAGTACAACTGTTTATCAAAAATGTGCGGTGACTGTAAGAGAAGATAAGTGTGATAATTATGAATGTGCTTGTTTGTGATACTTCCAAGGAGGAGCAGATCATTGAGACTTTGCCAAGAACCACTGCTGTACAACCCTGTTTAGCATCAGGTCTTCTTTCATATAAGGAAAGGCAAGCATCTGGGAAATTTAACTTGAACTGTACTTTCTATATGAAGAGAACAGAAGCAAACACTTATTTCACACTGTGGTGTTTGGTGTATAAGCAATTCTTTGTGTGCCAGTAGTAACAAGCATAAATGTAGAGTCAATATTGTAAAGCAGGAAGAAGTGAATGGTGACATGTTTACAGCATACCAGACTGTATTTGAAGGGTTTGGGTGTGTTCCAGGAAAAGAAACCATAAAAATGAACTCAAATGTTATACTAGTAGGAAAGTACTGGGGAAAGTAATGGTGACATTACAAAGAAAACTAAAAACACAGCTAAGCTCTATTGGAGAACTGCAGGTTACAGAGTTGCAGAGACTCAAAGGCACTTGCTGATAGATCTGAAAGGACTCAGATAAAAATGTTTGGGTCCTTGTAAATCTACCTACAAGAAAACAACAATCTTTGCATATTACTGGAGAAATACAAAGTAGTAGAGAATAGAAAATTATTTATACATTTATGCAGTAGTAGTGGTTCCAGTAATTCTACTGGCCGAAAAATCAGAAGCAGAAAGGAATCTGCAACTGTACAATTTTGACAATTTTTTTAGAAAGGTAAGGTTTGATGGACAGCCATTCGGTATCCAGGAAACAGATGTATACCCTGGTGTGCAGTAGCAGGACATCGAGGGACATTACGATAGCTCATCTGAGACCAAGAGAGACAATATAGAAGAAAAGCTTTCAAAACATTCACCTTTTTGGTCACATTATGACATAGCAAAAGCTGAAATCAGATATGTATAAAGACATTTCGAAATGATTTTGGTAGCAAGTAATATGATTTTGCAAATACCTTTCAAAATAATTAACATTTTGGAGAAATTTTGCAATTGTAGTGCTGCAGTGCAGTGATTACTAACATCATTCCTGCCTTTTAGAGAGACAAATTCATTCATTCATCAAAATGTCAATGCATGAGAAAGTACAGGAGGTGCTAATACTTCCTTTTGAATAGTTGAGCACAAAGTGGGTTTTGGCTTATTTCCTCTTAACAGTGGATTCAAATTTCATATTGAACCAAATATTCTAATAGCCATGTCTTCACTAGTATTTTACAAGTAGGCTGTTTATTTCTCAGTACTTGTAATGCATATTCAACACAGGTAGCCCAACACCATAACCTTGTAAAAGAAAGGAAAATAGAGTGTTGTGTTTGGCTCTGGTCAACTTCATCAGTATATCTGTAAGAAAGACATGAATGAACACATGAATTGGAAGTCATTTGGAATCACTTTTAGAAACACTTTGGTAAGCAACGCTTTACCACTAATATAGAGAAAGCAAGTTACCACTACAGAAATGCCAAATGAAAGCTGGATACAAGCCATGGAAGTGTTCAAAGGCAGCAGATGTCTTTTTCAGAGCATATTTGCATTATGGAAAAGACTTAAGCATGGAAGTCAGATCACAGAGAACGTTTGCATGAACAGTTGGGACACATTGTGGTATATTCTGTGTCACCGTGACTGATCTGTGATCTTTGCTTCCCCTCGATGTGTACCAGTATGACAATATGACAATAAAGAGAGCAAATATTGACCAAGTGACACTTCAACCCCAATAAATAGTAAAACATTACAGAGACACATCACAACTTAAAATTAATATTGTCCCTTGACAATATTATAAATTAGTTGTTTTAGTAGAGCTTCATACAAAAAAGATGTAAATTAGCTACCTCAGTGAGTTACCTTCCAGTATACTTTCACAGAGCCTTTGTCCAGTGAGGACACACCTGTATTTTTCAAATGTGGCATTTTGCAGTGAATGGAAAGCAAAAAGAGGCAGCAGGTCAAGAGCTGTTACTTGGTTCAAGAGAGAAATGAGTATGTAGATGCACACCAATACACTATTCACTGTTCTCTCCCCACGCTTCTTTCTCCTTAACACTAAGAATGTACTAAGTTTCACCTTGAAGCTCTGTCATCACATCTTTTCTGTATTCTAGCATGATGTCTGGCCCACGTCAAACCATACTCATGGCTGGCCCATATCAAAGTTTGTAGCATAAATAACCACTCCAATTGCTTCATTCATTTGCTTAATAAGTCCATTAATAGTTTGGCATGTAATATTAAACAAAGCCATTACCAAATTCCTGCTCTGAATTCAGAGGTGACCTCAGATCATGGGTTTGCCCCAGTGTATATAGAATTTTCAATAAGTCTTCATTAATTTCCTTTGCTATCAACTGTACTGTCATGTCATGAAAATAATGCTTGCCTTTCAGGTTCATGATGTCATATTCCAAGGCTGTTCAGCTTTATAACATCATCTCACACTGTATCTCTCTGAGTTTAAATTTCTGTAAGGTAACAGTTTGGAAACATCTTTACGGACCTGATATGCAAGAATGCAGAAGTTTCAGCAAGGATGAAGGGACAAAGTGCCTACAATAATGGTTTTAATGATCTCACTAATGTATTTATTGGTAAGCGTGTAGAGTGGAAATGAAAATTGATTTACTTATCATTATAATTTTCTCCATCAGTGTGGTTCTATTGCAAAGAAAGTGTCACATTTGCTAAAGGAAGGTAGTTCTGTTGAACAGAAAGGGTACAAAGCTTTCTCACTTTCTAGTATACTGAATTACAGATTAGGATTTTACTCAAGTGCTTGACAATCCCAGGAGGAAAACTGCAGGATAGCAAGGCTAAAGTTTCAAAATTGTGTGTATGACATGGGAGACTAATGACCTCCTAAATAATACAGGTGCTATTAAAAAGGTTCACTGTATCCTCATATTACTTTTGTATGCCAAAGCAGCCAGTATTGCTTTATGCAAACTTGTGCTTGACCTCTTTTATTTTACTATACCTGGGAGTCAAATGCATTGGCCAAAGTTTCTGGGAGGATATATGTAACACTCTATATCTGATTTCTGGTGTTTCTCCTCTGATTTTCATATGATAAATTAATTAAATTGCTGCTTACATTCTCTTTGTCTAGAAATGAAGTTAGTATGAAATAAAACACACTGTAAGAATTTAGTCTAAAGTAATTAGTTAAAAATTGCCTGTTGTCTTTTTAAAATATTTTTTAGTCTCAGAGGGTTAATAGTGTCATACTGAACAGAGACATAGAGTGATTATGTCACTATTATCAAGGTCAAATGAACTGCCACTGACTCCATGTTATGATTTTGACACAAAACCATGACATGGTTTTGACACAATGCAACCTTACTAATAAAATAAAAAACAATTTTAAAAATAATTTACCTCCCGTAGACCTTAAAATGGATTTTACTAATGAAAACTAGCAAGTTTTTTTCCTGATAAGTGAAGCAAATGAGACTGTGGAAGCAAGTAGATGTTGACAAGGGCAAACAAAATGTCCAATGAGATAGTCTCAAATTAGAAGTAATTTTGAACATTGTCCCTCAGTGTTTAAACACAAAGGTTTTCTACTGCAGCCCAAGCAAATAAACCCATAAATTGTTTATTTGGCAAGATGTTCACTGACAAGTGTACTCACAAGAACTGTTCTCTAGTGACCAAAAATGTTGCCTAAACTCATGAGAGAAAAGTGCTCTATATTATTTTTAACTGGTGGTTTGTACTAGCTTGAAAGCAAACCAGTGAGAGAATCAAAATCAGAACTACAATTTAATAGGAAAATGAAAAATAAATGCAGTAGTACAGAAATACTGACAGAGTCAGGATATGACCTGACACCCTGTGGGTCAGGGTGGTGGTAGCAGTCTTATTAAATGGTGGCTGCAGTCCTCCTGAAGTGATGGATGTGGTTCTGTTGAAGTGGTGATCCTGTAGAAGGGTCTGGTCTTCCTCTGAAGGTCCAGTAGTGGTTATGTAGCTCTTCTCCTCTGGGAATCCAATAGGTAAAGGGCTGGCTGTGGGGTTTCAAACCTCAGATTATCTCACAGATTATATCCAGGTAGGAATGCTTGGTTCCTATCCCCCCCCCCGGCAGAGCATCTCACAATGGGGTGGTGTAATTCTATGAGTCATGCAGTGAGACTTGATGGCCCATTAACAGAAGATCTACCTGGGAGGGAGTTATCAGGGATGTGTCATGGAAGAGAGATAAAGAACACTGCCCCGCCTGGTTTTAACAGATGTTGATAGAATACATACTTTTGGTTGCATCTTACATTGTAACCTAAGACATGGTTAAGAAAGACTAAGACTTCAGTGAACTCTGTAGAAGCATCCAGCACAGTTCCTCAACCTGACTTTGCCTGCACAGAACAGTTAGTAAGCCATAGGCAGAAACATCCACCTGCACATGTTTTTACAATTACAGCTCTATTTACTTTGTTCATATTTTAGCTAGGTTTTATTTTACAAAAGGAATTTCAGGGAACTGAACCAGAAAATCTATCAGAAATCCTCTAGAGGACAAAAGGGCAAGATCTACAAACTCCTAAGTATTAGTAGCTTATAGAGGTGACATCTGCATAAGAAAGAAACAAAGCTGACACATGTAAGAAAAAGTACATGCTATATACTATATATGTCATATGCACACAAAAGTATTTTGATTTAAATCCACAGATCATGGTAAGTGGTATAAAATTCCAAATAGGAACCAAAGTTTCAGGGTTTGGTTCTTTGAATTGCCTGCATACCTGAAGCTAAATATTTAAATCCCCATTAAAAGATTAGTGTTAAAATGCTTTCCACTGAGGAGGGCAAAGCTGCTTTGTAAGACATTTTTCACACTTGAGAATAAAGTGAAAGGAATCTTCCAGAGACTCTAAGTCCAACCTATTAATATACAGACTGGACGGGTAGTCTGGAAACTGGCTAATAGGTTGCACTCAGTGGGTGGTGATCAGTGGTTTTTACTGAGGCTGGCAGTCTGTAACAGCTGGGGTTCCCCCAGAGATGGCCCCCATGTCCCTTAGCTTCTGCCCTGGGTGATGGGATTGGAAGTACCCTTACCAGACTGCGTGGTCAAGAGGACACAGCACTAAGGAGAGACAATCTTGCAGAGAAACCCGGACAGGCTGGACGAGTGAGCTGTCAAGAACAGTCTGAAGATTAATGAAGACAAAGGAAAAGCCTGTACCTGGGATGACAAAACCAACAAGCTCAGTACAAGCTAGGACTGTGAATTTGGGGAGCCGCCTTGCTGGGAAGTCCTGCTAGACAACCTAAATAAACATGGATCAGCAGTGTGCTCCTGTGGCAACAAAGACAGAACTGATCCTAATCTGCATCCCCAGGGACATTATTAGCACACATAGAAGTGGGATCATCCCAATCTTCTCAGTGCTTGTCAGACCACACCTGGAATATCATTTCTGATTCTGGTCCCCATAATTCCAGAAAATCATGACAGAAAAAAAGGGTACAAAGGAAGAACACAAAAATGACCAAATATAAGAAAAAATTTTTTTACAGGGAGAACAGCCTTTCACTCGAACAAGATCCCCAGGGGCGTGTTAGTGTCCCTGTCTCTTGAGGTTTTCCAAATGCAATTGGACATGGTGCTGGATAGTTTAGTAAGAGCCCTCTGTCCTACGAAAGGTTGGACTCCATGAACTTTTGAGGTCACTTCCCACATGGGCACTTTTATGATTCTATGATTTCATGAACTTTCCACAATCAGATTTGAACATTTTTATCTGTCAGTCAAGTTAGTAAAATAAAATAGACAAATATAGGGCATTTGGGAAAAGAGAAAGGAGACACGGTTCTATTGCTAGTGGCAAACAATGGCTCAAAAATTGTGGCTGCCAAAGTCTTTCAAGGATTTCTTCATCATACAATTCTACAGATAATTTGAATTAGGATGAAATCTCACATTAAGAGATGCCTGTCTCAGCTGGGAAGCTGTAACTAATGGCCAGAGTTGACAAAGAACAACTTTCTGAACACTCTCTTAGCTTTAACTTTTTAATGGTTCTTTTTTTGTTGTTGTTTTGTTTTGTTTGGTTTTTTTTTTTTTTTGTTGCCATGGCCACTTCTCAGCAGCTTCAAAAAAAACTTGAACAGGCTGTGCTAATGAAGGGCTTTGCATTGAGGCAGACTGGTCACACACAAGGGCAACATTTTTTTACTTACTCCCATTTTCCCATTACCTGACAATGCAGTATCTCCTTATTGTCACATCTCCAAATTAGACTTCTGGTCTATCTACTATATCAGCCTCATAGAGGTCAAGTAGTTAGCTTTGGAGCTGAAAGCCTGGTCCACTTCTGCCTGCTAGAATGTCTAATATTTCATGTTAGCATGTTTTCAAAATAAGCTGAACTCTCCTAGCTCTGACACTGGAGGTTGACACACAGAGGATGCTTGTGACCACACAGTACCAATTGCAAGACAATGAAAAATTTCTAGAAGGTTACATCTGCTGCCCAGAACAGTATCTCCTTACCTTTCAGTTACTGAAGATGAGAATTACTTGATATAAATCACTGGCTAGATTTAGATCATATGGGAAAAAGGCAATCACTGGACATGTAATTGAAAGTATTGTGATTATATTAGATTCATAAAAGACTGATCGCACTGCTCATATAAGCTTTTTCTTTGCACTCAGATGTTTTGCTTTTGTGGACATTCTTTCATAATTAATTGGAAAGGTGTGCTCATATTACATTTTTGTTTATTGTATTCCAGATTAGTTGAATAGCATGTTGTATTTTCTTATTCGCCATGAAAAATGCAGCCTTCAGAATTCTTGAGTCCTCTCTCAGAAAAAAAAAAAGGGCTTTGAATGATTTCCAGATAGATTAGAAGGGGTGAATCCAAACTTGAATCTGATCCTTGCAAAACAATGTACCTGGTAAGTACACTGCTCATCCATCCTGTGGGATAGTGTGGATCAAAGTTTAGATATTAGAACTCTTGAGAGATCTCTCAGTTTAGACTATGTTGCAGTGGCTAAGTCCATTTTACATCCCCCAAGTTGCCCTAAAAGTGGTCTCTCCTTACAACACTGTGCTAGAAAGTTCTCCCTTTGCGTAGATTCTGCTGGTCACTGGCCCTCTCCCCCTTCTATCCCTTTTCGCACTGGCCCCTGTTATGCCATTCAACCTTGCCTCTGCCCCCTAGCCCTCAGACTATTGGTTTTGGATGCTCTGCCCGCCTTTGGGAGTTTGCAGGATAAAACTGGCATGGGCTTTCGGTTTGGTGTTCTTCTTGCATCTGCCATCCTTTAGGTGTGTTGCCATTAAATGCCTCAGAACTGAATGCAGAGAACCCCTCTTGCCTCTTTGTCTCTGGTTTGTGCATGGACTGTGGGTGTGAGCGGCTGTTCGCGACTGCCTGCGAAGGTGAGATTGTGTGCACGCGTAGGTGCTGGGAGAGTGCCACCTGAGCGGTCCATGAGGGACCCTGTGGAATAACTGTGGCATCGATCCACCGAAGCCTGCACTTTATAAGACTACCCTCTGATAGTTCTAAAGTTATGTCAAAAACACATTCTATAAATATGAAGGGGTTTTAGTTTGCATTCCTTCTCTTGCCACCCACTCCTCTTAAGAAAAACGAAAAACACGTTTTGGTGATGTCTTCCTCCCTTCCTCCCTTCCTTCTTCCCTCCCATCCTTCTATCCTTCTATCTTTCTATCCTTCCTGCCCGCCCTCCTTCCCGCCCGCCCTCCAGCCCTCCCTTACTCCCTTCCCTCTTCTCCTTTCTTTCTATTCCTGCCTTCCTTTCTCCCTGCCTCCAAAGGACACACCAGCCTCCTGAAAAAACAAACCTTCTGTCAGTTGGTTTGCTGAGAAAGAGGTAGGTATACCTGAGTATCCATGTCATCTCTTTCCCACTCTACCACCTCCTTCTCCTCCACTGATGAACTATTAAAATCAAAGGCTGCTGATTTGTCCTTTCTCCTGTCCCCTCAGACACACAGGATCTCTCAATGCTGCATCTGCTCATGCCTGACATTGAATTTAGGCCTTCGTCTTTTATCGTATTTTTGGTTATCTGATGCCTGGCATTCTTCATGTATATACATATACATATATAGACTTTTCCTGGCTCTCTTTCAGTTTAGGAGTTCAAAAATGGTAGGTTCATCAACAGCATAGATTTTCTCTTTTTAGAAAAGGAGACATAAGGAGAGAGAGAAGAAAAATATAAAAGAAAGGGTAGCTGTACAGTACACGCATACAAATGCTTCATTAACCCTCCCCTAGGAATAAACATGGTTCAGTGAGTTTTGCACAAGTAAATTACTTTCTGATCCATTTGTAATGCTTGCTAGAAAATATTTTCATCTTCTGTAAATACCAAGTCTGAATTCCAGCCTTTTGTTGATCATTTTGATGTACACTTAGAAATGCTACAAACTCAAACAAAATGCCTCACCCACATGACTAATTTTTTAACTCCATGAACTCCATGTTTGAATTTAGGAGTGTCAGGTTCTTTACTGAGATAAACATTCAGTGCTACAGAACTTGTCTGTTAAGTGACTTCTTCTCACCTGGCACTAATATGATGTGCCTTGTCTCCTTTTATATCTTCAATCAACAGATATTTATTGTTCCTTAAATCTTAAAATGCTGTTTGACTCAAACCCCCCAAAATACCCAGGTTTTTTTATTCCCTTCCTCCAAAGAAAGTATTTTGATTTTTTTGTCTTTTTTTAGGCCAAAGAATTCTATACTTTGCTATTGTTCTTAGTGCAACAAGGGAAAGCGTAAGCTTATTCTGCAAATGGGGTTAATAAAACTGCGAAACTGCTCAACAGATTCTGTATAACACTTGAGAATAACTGACTGACATCCAGTTGAAACAATTAGTGAAAATGGCAGCATAGGTGGTTGAAGATATAAATGGTTAAGTCAAAACAAATGACAAATACTTGTACAGTCTTCCCCCATAGGATTTTTATTCTTTTCATAACAACATTACCCTGGGCATTTTCAGTATCTCTTTATATACTGATTGGGGGAAAAAAAAAAAAAAAAAAAGGTCTTATTTTCTTATCAGTGATTTCACAGTTGACCTGTGTGTGTTCCAATGATAGTAGTCATTTCTGGCTCTTTGTCACAAGCACAAGTGAGTAGGCACTAACTCACTTTTCTCATGTGACCTGTTCTCTTCTAAAATGTGTGTAGTTTCTGTGATCTGAAAAATCTTCACTGATTACAAATCTCTGCCCTTAGAACATCAGCTCTAAATGAGTAACAAAGCAGGCTGGATATTCCCTGGGAACTTTCACGTTATCCCAAGGAATTGCAAATGAAATTAAGGTACTATCTGTACTAAATCATATTCAGTATTGGAATTGTTCAGTTTTACTGGACCTTGTCATGAGAATGCTTTTATGCCTTTTAGAGGCAGTCTTTTAAAGTACTTGAATCAGGAGATGACAATACATCAAACAAAGAATAAAACAAACAAAACCCAAACAAACAAACCCTCAGGAAGGTCAGCTCACATTTTACCCCAATGCAGACAGAAATGCAAGTCTAAAGTCTATTCATAGGGTCCTGCTTCTTTCCCTTTTTGATGATGGGAGTAACACTGGCTTTCCTCCAGCCACCAGGAGGAAATTTTGCCATTATGTTTGCCATTATGCCGTATGTCCATATGCCATATGGACAGTGGCTTAGCAACAACGTCTGCCAGCTCCTTTAGCAGGTTCAGCATCATGGCCCATGGATTTATGGGTGTTAAGTCTGTCTAGCCGATCTCTAACCCAATTTTATGACCAAGGGGATGTCTTCCTTTCTCCAGCCTTATTCTCTTAATTCTCTTAGTTGGGATTCATGATGACCAGCCTCAACACTAACGACTGAGACAAAGAAAGCATTCAGTAATTCTGTATTCTCTGTGTCTTCCATCATCAGGACCCCCACAGATTCAGAAGCAGCCCCACATTTTCCCTATTCTTCCCTTCACTGCTGATGTACTTGTAGAAGCTCTACTTGTTGTCCTTGACACCCCCTGCCAGACTCAATTCCAAGTGGGCCTTGGTCTTCCATGTTGAATCCCTGTATACTCTGAGGATGTTCCTACAGTCCTCCCATGTAGCCTGTCCCCTTTTCCACATCCCATACATTTCTTTCCTGTGCTTGAGATTTACTAGAACTCCCTGCTCACCCATGAAGGTCTCTCTCCTGGCCCTTTTGCCTGATCTCTTGCTCATGGGGTACACTGGTCTTGAGCTTGGAGGAAGTGATGCTTGAATATTGACCAGCTGTTTTGGACCCCTTCGTCTTCTAGATCCCCATCCCATGGGATTCCTCTATGTAGGTCTTTGAAGAGGTCAAAGTTAGCTTTCCAGAAGTTTACGGTTCTAGTCCTGCTTGCTGCTTTTTTGTCTCCATGCAGGATCCTGAGTTCCACTATCTCATGGTCACTACAGCAAAGGCTGCCCCCAGCCTTCATATCTTCAACCAGTCCCTCCTGGTTTGTTAGTACAAGGTCCAGCAACACACCTTTCCTTGTCAGCTTTTCCACCACTTGTGTCAAAAAGTTATCATCAGAGGTCTGTGGGAACTTCCTGGACTTTGTGTGCTGAGCCATGTTGTCCCTCCAACAAATATCACAGAAGCTGAAGTCCCGTGGGAGAAGCAGGGCCTGTGACTGTGAGGCTACTCCCAGCTGTCCACGGAAAGCCTCATAAACTTCCTCCTCCTTACTACAGGTGGCCTGCAGTAAACACCCACAATGGTCACCCATATTAATCTGTCCCTCAATTCTTACCCATAAGCTCTCAACTCTTTTGTCTGCCCCTGCATAGAGTTCAATAAATTCCAGTTGCTCTCTCACATTTCCTTCAGTTCTCTTTTTCTTTTTGCTTGTTTGGGTTTTTTTCTCAATCTTTCTCTTTTTCTTTCTCTCTCTTTCTCTTTCTCCTTCTCTTTCCTGCCCTTCCTTCTTTCCTGTATTTCTGGATGTCTGCAACCATGCCTGCTTTCCTTCTTGCCTTCCTGCCTGCCTCCCTCCCTCTCATTTTACTTTTCTCTATTTCTTTCCTGTATTTTACTTTATTTCTCTCTCTTTTACTCTATTTTCACAGTTATGGAATATGTTCCAGATATACCGTAATTAAGGCCATAGAAACCTTCACAATGAAAGCTTCACAGAAACAGTCAATTTTAAGTGAAAAGGGATTTCGTCAGTAACTTGCTTTAATTTGTAAGCACATCATATGTATTACTTCGAATAAATAAATTATTATTCACAATAATAAATTACTTTTCATTGGTAGGCACACCTACCAATTTATAAATATGAATGTACACATTCTTAAACTTCCGGTAAATGTATGAGAAAGCTATCTAAACTGGAAAAGCATGTTGGAGTCTCATCAGTTTTGTTAATGAAGAAATGAGGTGCATGTATATAAGAAGATAAGTTACTATGCTACAAATAGCACCTGGAAGGAGCTGATGTAAGAGTATGAAAATATTAAATAAAAGAGATGAGAAGTATTTCCTATTTTATAGTTTCAGCAGAGCACTGCTTATCTATAATATAGACTCAAACAATTTTAAAAAGTCCAATGATCGTAAACTGTTGCAGTGGTTGAGGCCACCACAGGAGTGACCAAGGAGCCACAGTGCCCCAAGATAGCTGAGGTTTTCTGGTGGGCTGTCACCGATGTCTAAAGACACCTTTGTGGTCACGGCAAGTTCCCACAGTCCTTTGTTCTATTATGCAGATTATGCACTTTTGATTGGCCTGTTGGCCTACCACCCTTTTTACCCTCTGTAAGTTCATGTTCTGGAAAGTTCTCCCTTGTTCGACACCCCATTGGTTCTTGGTTCCCTTGTCCCTCGCCTTTCCCATTGGTTACTCTTACGTCGCCCCATGTTCTCTCCACCCCTTGGCCCTCAGTTGATTGGTTCCAATGCTCTGCCCACCCCTTGTTCTGCCCCCATATAAAACCCTGGACCCCTCTGTGTCCTTTGTCCCTGGATCCCTCCTTGGAATAAACCCCTTGGAACTCCATACAAAGGATCCCTCCTGCCTCTTTGTCTCTGGCTGTGCTAGAAGAGCTATCCTACTTTTGTGTGTGTGTGCCTGCATGCTATCACCCGTGCTGTGAGTCTGGGTGCGTTCTTGTATGTGTGTGTGGCACCCCCGAGCAGATCCTACACTGGGATGCTTTCAGGAAGGATGTGGCATCCATTCCACCAACCGCATCTCACTGAATCAGTAAACTGTACCTCAAATCAGAATATGCATGTCTTAACAGAAAGTGTTTACCATTTTCAGCAATGATGATTGAGTATTCCCCTAAATTTTAAAGGATAATGCTTGTGAAAGAAAAGAAAACAGTTCAATAGTTTACATCAATCACTCACGATTGGACCTACTTCAAGGCATTTTCCATGGAAGACCTCCAAATGTTTCAAACACATGAGACCTAAAAACTACAACAAATCGGTCATCAAGAAATCACCACTAACCTGAACTGAAAGACATCAACAGACAAATGCAGTCAGAAGGCATCATACATGTCCAATGCATCAATCAGCATTCAGCTTAACATGATACCACAGTAGGTGAAGATACTACTGCTATATCTTGCCATCAATCAATATATCTCATAGTCTGGTAAGAGGCAGTGAATAAAAGATAGGTCTGTTTATAGAGAACATACAGGATGTGCTAGGATAAACATAGCTTTCATATTTCTTGACTGTCCCCATGAAACTGTCTCTTTGCAGACATAAGGCTTTGTGGGGTGACCTTATTCTTTAAAAACCGTGAGCCCCTTTCACAGTGTACTCTGTAGCTGTAATGCTTATATAAAGTCCTTTGAGCTCACAGCAATGCTTTCATTTATCTTTTTAAGCAGTTTTAATATTTTTTCACTGTTGTTAAAAGTACTGATAATACTGATAATAGCTATTAGACTAGTCATTGATATGTCATATTTGTCCTGGATAACAGTGATGTGAAAAGAGGAGAAAGCTTGTCAACATCATTACATTTCCATTATGCTCATTTCATACTGTTTTATAATGTTTTTAGTTTAAGCCACCCCCAAAAAAGTCTTTTAGTGCAGTGCACAGATTTGGCACTGCACCCTCCCATTTCTAAGAAGATCTGTTCAAGCAGAAGTTCCGCATACATGCACTTCAATTTTGATGTTCCACAAACAAA
>NW_008237890.1:1861244-1870078 GCF_000691975.1 Corvus brachyrhynchos
TGGAAAGATTAGAATATTCAAAACCAGACTAATCTTCTTATGCTTATATTTAGTGATGCGTTAATGGCTGTTCATGATCATTTTGGGAGAACTCTACAGTGTTACTTTCTAGATTTACAGATTAAACTCTGAATCTAACAAAGTGCTTGGTGGCCGCTACATTTGACTTTAATTGTCTTTTTCTCAGTGTGTCACTGACATCAACTTGTTTTTCTTAAATGACCTTTAACACTTTAAGGAAAACAACATCCATCTCCTCCATGGTTTCCTTGCCCACTTTTTTTCTAGCAGCAAAGTCAGTTCTAGAGTAGAGACAAGTCTTTTTTCAGTGTGGGTTTCACCCAAATGTGCCAAATAGATTTTGGTCTCATTCCATGGCTTTCAGGCGAGAGGAGCAAGAAGTACAAATTCTCCAGTATAATTAAAATCTAACACCTCTTAAGATCAGGATCTTCCAAATAAGGGATCAAAATATTTGAAGATAAAAGCAGCTAGCTATCTCATTTTCCTAGTTTCCCTTCAAAGTCCAAAGCTGACTATGATCTGTAGGCCAAGTGTGCTATTTGTTGGCAACTATGAAACTATTTTTTATTTATCTACCTAGTGCTTTAGCTCTAGCAGTCATAGTGGGCACCTTAGCTGCTTGTAAATGAAAGGCTAAGGATGATAAACAAGATTTAAAAGGAAATTTTTGTTAGACCTATAGGAACTTTGTTTCTGTTTGACAGCTGTTCTAGAAGTAACTGTGTTGCAGGAAAACCAGGCATGGTAGTAGAATTTTTTTTTTTTTGTGCAGTCTGCTTGATAGCTTCATAAGAAAAAAGCATGCATTTTTTTGATAAACTGTTCCAAACATCCATAATATCTCTCTTTCATTCATTTAACTCTTGTATACTATTGCTGACAACCTATGATCCCCTTTCCCTAAAAAAACCCCCCAAACACTATATCTATGATGACTGTAGAATTAAAGCTCATGTTGTCTCCTAACTATTTAAAGCTAGTTGAAAGTCCACTGGCTTCCTCTGTGGCTTAATTGTCATCCTCCCATAATTTTGAGTTTGAGGATGTCACAGCATCTTTTGAAGCAGCATAATACTGTCAGAGACCGACAAATTATCATGCAGGCCACAATTCTGCTTAGCAAAGCGCTCAGCTTCTCCCTCATTAACATTCCAGATAAGGAAACACCTTTGCTTCTGATTTGCTTAAACCACACCAGCAGGCAGTTCACTAAACTCTTCAAAGGCAGCTGCCCTTAACCTTTTATGTTTCAGCGCTTTTCTTTTATAATTCCTTTCAACTAAACTTAAAAGTTCCTGCTTACTTCATTGCCAGTCCCAGGGCAGGTTTGATATACAGCACTTTAGCCAGAACCTGTTTTGCCCTTCACAACTGTTGACTTTTTATATAAGGCTGCAATTCTTCTGAGAATATGTGTACACATACAAACACACGTGAAGACACACACATGCATCGCAGATTTCCAGCACTGTGTATCTTACCTCAGGAGACAGCCCACTCTTGCTCCTTCTCACAGCTGGGTCAGCTACAGCAGGTGGCTCGGGGAGGGACATGTCCAGGCAAGTTTGAATACGTCCAAGGATGGGGATTCCTCAGCTCTGGGAAACCTTTGCCCAAGTTTGACTCTGCCATCACAGTAAAAAAGGGTTTTTTTATATATAACTGGAATTCTGAATTTTTTTTCAGTTTGTGCTCTCCTCATGTCACTAGACACCACTGAAAAGAGTCTGGTTTGCCTAATGTAAAATGTATGTATTTTTAAGATCTCGCTGAGCTCATTCTTCTTTAGATTACCTCTCTCAGTGCTCTTAGTGCCCTCCCCCCTCCACACCACCACCGCCCCCCGCCCCCACAAATGCTCCAGTCCCTTCATCTTTGTGATCCTCTGCTGGTCGCACTTCAGTATGTGTGTTAGTCTCTGGGAAGCCCAGATCTTAATATAGCACATGGATGTGTCAGAGATGTAGCAGAGAACAGAAATCAAGTCCCTTGATCTGCAGATAGTGGTCTTCCTAATGAACCCCACAGGACTTGTTTTTGGGAAGGGCACAATGTTTGACCATGGTCAATGTGGCCCACTGGGATTATTTGTCACATCACCTTCCTAGTGACTGAGGTGTGGCATACTGCCCTGTGGCTCCATGGATCCTTCTTTTTAGTATTCTTGAAAACAGGAATGACACTTGCTTTCCTCAGGTCCTCAGGATGATGTATAAACTCAGGGATAAAGATAAAATTCCTAGATATGGAAATTCTGTGGTGGTACAAGTAAGCAATAACAGTGCTTTGTTGACATAGCTCAGGCTGTTAAGGATGTTCTGGATGGTGAGGAAGTGGAGTCCTTCATTCCTTTCTCCAGAAAATTCAAGATGTTAGCTCTGAAGAATTAGTCATCTTTCCTAAATGCAATCACATATGTAGAGTTGAAAGAAGCATCTCCTCTCACTTCTTTATGATATTACATACACTCCTAAAAGTACATGTAATGTAATATCGATTATGCAGGTTTTTGCATTTCTCAGCCAAGAAAAGATCCTTTTCAAACTGTAATTGACATTACCATGTTTTACAGGTGATTACAGATTTTTCAGTTCCAGTATACTGCTGTCAGCACAAGGGCAATATTTTTCCCTCTCACACTTTTCATGAAACCTAAGTCCTTCTTCTTAATTTACTTCCATTCCTGTGGAACTAAAGGTGGCAGGTCTGGGTGCTTTTTGATCACAATTATGACCTAAGTAAGCTGCAAGGAACAGAGGAGGGGTTTTTTGGCATTTTGGGGTCTTTCTGAAGTCACAGTATTTCTGAACATAGTAGTTGAGGTTGAAAGGGGTCAGATTTTATGTTAGGGAAACTAGAAGTTCTATACATGGAGGAATTAAAGAAACTTTACTTCCTAGACTGTGGACACATTCTCTGATACCTGATAGCGTGTCACAGCTGATGGGACTTTCTTTCTTTAAGTTAGATTATTAATAGCTTCTCTGCCTTATGTGGCTACTCTCTTTCTTAATAATGCTTCACTGCGTGCCATTGCCTTAACCAAGGGAATATTTCTCATTCACTTCTTTTCATTAACTCCTTTGAATTTTGCAATCTTTTGATGAGTTTCAATGACATTTGGAAAGGGATTCAAAAGAAGGAAGAGAAGAAAGGAGCTACATACATAATACGAAGGGGAAAAAACAGTTTTAAATTTGAACCACAGATTTTGCCTAAGGAAACTAAGTTGGAAAATGACACACCTCTGCTTAGTGTCCTACCGTCAGTTCAGGGGGTCAATGTAAGCACGTACTGTGATACTATGCATGAACAGAGACCATTTTTGGAGTGAGAAGGCACAGGTCTTTCTTCTCTTTCCTGTATTCCTACTTCGTCACTTGTATCAGCTTCTGAAGGAAGAAAAGAAGAAAACAATAGGCTCTAGCCCATGCCTTACTCCTAAATAGTTGCAAAGGGCTTTCCATGCTTCTGGATTACAAATAGACAATGCACAGGCTCTGCTCTTCCATCTTCCCTCACAAAACCAGGGGGAATTAGAAGTGGAGAACTTTTGTGGCAGGTCTGATTTTTGGGTATATATGAAAACAGAATGTGTTCAGTTGTGTTCTGAACACAACCATTATGATTATCCTCAGAGAAACATCAGCTGAACTCACAATAAACACTTGCACCCAATGTCTTTACACTTCCAACATTGCTTCTCAGTGGTTGCTTCTCCTAGAAAGAGACAATTCTTTCCTGCAGATGGGTCATAGTCATGACAAGTAATCTATCTTCTTTCCAACCATGTTTTTCAGCTGCCTATATTCAGTTTTTAGTATCATCTAGGTCTGCTAAAGGCTATAAATATTGTCTGTAAGCTGGGAACAATGATATTTTCTCTGAAAAATATGAACTTGGGTAGAGATCTTGGGTCAAGATCTATTTCTCCACTGGATCTCCTTTACTGATGTCTATCTTATCTTTGCTATTTCTGGTGCTAGAATTCCTACTTTAGTAAAAGCAATACCTATTTTCAAATTTCTCTCAAGCTCTTTTTTCTTCAGTATTTTGTATTGTTGACACTAACTTCAAGACACTTCAGAAACACAAACTCTTCTACAGTGAAGAACAAGACAAAAATAAGCCCTCGAAACTACCCATTGGAGAGGTACCAGATAGTTCTAGTCTAGTGGGACTTTAAATAGATGTAGATTCAAACTCACCCAGATAAGAAATGACAATCCACAGCCAGAGTAAATGGCTTTCCAATATATATTATTAATAAAAGGTCTGATGAAATTCCAGACTTTTACTTGTGGCTTCCATGCCACCATGCCTTCCAACCTGCAAGTCATATTCTAAACCTGCAAGACACATTAATCTTTCAAAAATTAAAACAGGAAAATACATTTAAAGGTTGTTTTTATGTCCAAGGCATCAGAATAGAACCTTGTGTTTTCTGTTCATATGACCAAAAATAAGTCCAGTATCAGATCAGGTCCACTGAATATCTTAGATTAAGTTTTTCAGAAGGCAATTTATTAGGTCAGAGCAACATTCAGATTTTTCTTAGTTATACAGTACCGACTGATCTGTGTCTCGTGTACATAAAAAAAAATAAGGAAAAATGTCCCTTGTGTCCTCTACAACCCTTTTTCTCCTGATGGTGTTGTTCGTAATCACCACCGCATGAACTCATGGATGACACCTGTCAAACTTTTTACATTAAGAGATAAATCTTCAATTATTGTGCTGAATTGAAAAGAGAGGTCGATTCACCAGTGTTAAAGTTGCTGTGACTGTGTGACCCAGAAATAAGCATGATTACAAAAATGTAGTCCTCTGAAAACTTAAGGATAAATAAAAGCAACATTTGGTTGTCAAAGCATGCTTTAAAAGCATTTGAACTAAACCCCATACCGTATTAGAAAATACAGCATTTAAGGGACCAGTGGAAGGGGATGGGCCATGGACCCGAGCTAATGCCAGGTGAAGTCAATAAAATGGTTTACATTCTCAGCAAAAGAATTTTAAAACATGATGTGCCATGTCACAGATTTATTAATAATTGGGAAGCTTTTGTTCCCTGCTAATACTTGGAAAACTGTGTTTTTGCCTACCAGGAAATAGAGGACTTTGTTACACAGACCATTGAAGGACTAGAGCAAGTTGATGGTGAGTAGATTTCTATGGAAAAATACTAACTGCAGAGTTGTTAAAAAGTTTGTATAAAGATGCTTGTTTCTGTCACCTCAAGGAGAAGGATGTTTATGAGCACAGGGAAATAACATACATTTAATTAGTTTAAATTAAAAATAACATACAAAAGAGAGTCCAGTAGACCAACGAATCTTTCAGACCTTGGTCTAAGCAAAAGGACTGACAAATACAACCAAAAGGCTGCATGTGCAGTCTTACCACTGAAAATTTTTCTTAGAGTAGGGGGAGATGACAGACATCGAGATCTGAAGTGGTAGAACAAATTGAACTACTGTGTAGCAGTGCAGTACCTGCCCAATTTAAACCACTGATCTGGATCCTACTTCTTCAGGAAAAGGGTGACATTTGATTTCTTCCATTTCTCAGAAACCTTTCCTGATCTCTACAGTCTCTCTAAGATGATTAAGTGTGATTCCCACAATTACACGGTCCGGCTCCCCCAGTCAGAATGCATACATGCCATTAGGACATGTAGACTTGTGTGAAATCAGCTAGTTTAAATGTTCACTAGTCTGATCTTTCTCCAACTGAGGAAAACTTTCAAGTATGCCAAGCTTTCCCACTGTCTCAGAAGCCTGGAAAATGTTGGAGGCTGGTCTTACCAATAAAGACTGAGCTGAAGAAGACGCCGAGTATCTTGTCTTTTTATCCATCCTTTATGCCCAGATGTCTTCCATGTTCATCAGTGGATGTTCCTGTGAAGATGATTTGCAGCTGATATACCTGTAGAAATCTTTCTTGTTTTTCTTTACGCTGCTCACCAGGTTTTATTCCAGACAGGCTTTATCTTTTCTAATCCCACACACTTCTGCACTCGGATAGCGTCTCCTATTCCTCCCAGGTCACTGCCCTTTCTTTGTATGTTTTCTTGGAAGCAACTTGTTCATCCGTGCATCCGTCATCTTTGCTTTATTTCCTACATATAGGAGTTAGCCAGTCCTGAGCCTAAAGTAAGTGATACTTGAAAAATCAATGAGTTCTCCTGGACTCTTCTCCATAACCATTTTCCACAAGATTCTTCCAAGCTAGTCCTTGAAGATGTCAAAAGCTACTCTGATGAAGTCCACAGCTGTAGTCTTTTTTCTGCCTTGCTCCCTCCTCTCAGCATCCTGAATTTCACCACTCTGTGGTCACTGAAGTTAAGGGCGCCTTTGACATTCACACCCCCAGTGAGCCATTCCTTGTTTGTGAGTGTAAGGTCCTCTTCTCATCAGCTCTTCTACCTTTTAGGTAATGCCATTGATGCTCTTCAGGGACATGCTGGAGTGTTTTTCTTTCTGCTGTGGTGTTTCTCCAGATGATATCAGGGTAGTTGAATTTACTCATGGCAAGCACGGTCTGTGAATTTGAAGCCACTTCTAGACGCATCTACTTGCTCTTCCTGATCAGGTGGTCAACGTCCATTATGCCACCCTTATTGGCCTGCTCTTTAAGCCTTACCCATAAGTTCTCATTTGGCTTATTATCTATCTCCCCAGGCAAAATCACAGAATAGCTTGGATTGGAAAGGATCTCAAAGAGATTGAATTCCAATCCTCTTTCCATGGATAGGGATGCATTTCACTAGACCAGTCTGCTCAGTGCTCCAGCCAACCTGTCTTTAAACACTTTCAGGGATGGCGCATCCAGAACTTCTTCTATGAGGGTGGTTCATATCCTCACCAACCTCACAGTAAAAAGTTTTTTCTTAGTATCCAATCTAAACTCACTCTCTTTCAGTTTGAAACCATTCTCCCCTGTCCTTTTGCTAAGTTTTTACTAGGACATGCTCTTGTAAAAGGTCCCCGTCTCTCCTTTCTTGTAGGTTTTCTTCAGGTACTGGCAGGATGCAATTCGGTTGTTGGGGTTCCTCCCCCCTGCCATGGGGTCCTGGGAGAGGGGACCCTGGGGTAGAGGCATGGCCTAGGCACAGGATCTCCCTGCTCCCTGGTCACATGTGCCCTAATCCTGTTCCCCATTGGTTGTTTTGTGTTCCCCTGCCTGAGGAGGACCCTGGTTGTCCGGTGATTCCTCAGTCTTTGGCAGTCCCCCAGCCACATGGCTGAAAAATAAAGATCTCTGAAATTTCTATCAAGAATCGGTCCCTATTTCTTTCCACAGGCCTTGCTGTCTATGGATGTTGCAGGAGACCCCACTGCAACATTAGGTCAACCCAAAGCCTTCTCTTTTCCACCCTGAACAATCCCAATTCTCTCAACCTTTCCTCACGGGAGAAGTTCTCCATCTCTCTGACCATCTTGGTGGCCTTCTCTAGATTTGCTTCAACAGCTTGATGTCCTTCCTGTGCTCGGGATTTTAATTTAAAGCCTTTTTCACTAGTTCGGTCTTACTGGCAAAGATATTTTCATCCTGCTTAGTGAGATGTATCCCATGTCTCCCAAGTGGATATTGACCCTTGAAGAGGTACCCATGGTCACAGAAATCAAAGTCTTCTTGCTGACACCAGTTCTGCAAACAATTGTTGATAAGCAGTGCCTTTGTCCTTAGACTTTTTCTCCTCACCAGGACTGAGGAAGACACCACTTGGGCCCCCATTTCCCTAAATGCCACCATCAGAGCTTTCCACTGATTTTTTATATACTATGCGTTGCCATTTGTGGCGATCTGTTAACCCACTGCTTTTGTGATGCCATGTTCCCTCTCCTGCTTTCCCGCGCCCCTAGCTCTGGCCACTCCCTCGGGTCCTCCCTATTGGTTCCTGTACCCCAACCCCGCCCATGGACTGCCCCTGAGCCCCTGACAAAACCTCCTTGCAACCAGATCATGAAGTCTGTCTGCTTCTGGAGATCATGGCGACAAGATGTGATTAAACTCCTCTCAAACCCCTATGGGAGACCCTTCTAGCCTCCTTTGCCATCACTGGTTTTAGCGTTGCTAGCTGCCAGAGCAAGATCGTGGGGACGTCCAAAATGGAGTACGGGAGGGCGACCAGGATCACACTGCCCTAAGCATCCCTACTGAGCTCTCAGGAAGCTACAGCTTGCTACGCTAAATCTAGCACTACAACAATTGGTGCACCAGTGTGTGGCATCTGAGAAGCCAGTTCCATTCTGGAAAGCCCTGAAGAGGAGCCTGGTGGGCCTGGTAAAAAGAGTGGGAGACTTTTTGCTCTTTGTACTGGTAAGACTCAGAAGGGAGTTGGGAATGGCCGGGTTTGGGGGGTCGTTTGTCTTTTTAGTTTAATCCTTTTGCCTCGGTTTGGGTGGACGATTTGGGGTGGCTTCTTGTCAAGGTGAAAGAGGGTGCATCTCAAGTGAAGCCCTAACAAGAGAAGATACGAGTTCAGTGTCCCCAGTTTGGGATTTAATTTTAGCAGTGCATGGGGGGTCCTTGCGCACGAGAGAACTAACCTTTCTTTTGTTTCACTCAGTCATCTGGAAACAGAAACCTCAGATTTTCCCCCTCTGACCCTCAGGAGAGATCGGAAAACGTTCTGACCCTCCAGTGTCTCCCCTGACCCCTTACCAAGTGAGGGCTGATCACGCCGGCTCGGGAGCTCCCCTTAAACTCTTATCCTTACCCCCCAAAACTCCCACTGTGTCAGCTCTAAGTAGTAGCCAAGATGGCCACGACCGCGCATTGGGCTCCGCCCCGTTGCCTTCTTC
>NW_008237890.1:1870426-1893682 GCF_000691975.1 Corvus brachyrhynchos
CGCAGCCGGCTCCGCCCCTGGCCCGACAGCAGAGCCCGCGCCGAAACCCTCAAAAAAAACCAAACCAAACCAAAAAAAAAAAACCCAAACAACAAACCCACCAAAAAACCAAAAAAACACCCAAAAACCCCAAAAAAAAAGTAAGGTGGCGGCTCAGCGAGAGGTGCCCCAGCCCCCGTTGGCCCGTCCCCAGCACTAGGCAGGGAGGGCCTGGCCCCAGGTAGTATCACAGCGGGAACGGTGGCTGTGCCAGGCTAAAGCCCCGGCCCTGGAACGGACCCCGGACTGGCTCGACCCCCAGCAGTATTGGCACCGGATTGGTGGGGGCGCCGGGGAAAACAGCAGCACAGCAACCCCCTTTCCCGTTCACCATGCCACCTTGATGAGAAGTGAAGAAAGCAGCAGCCAGAAAGACGCCATCCTATCAGCCCCAGCACAAGAAGCTAGAAAAGCAGCTGTTGTGTGAGAGCTCAGCCAGCACCGACCTCCAAATCCAACGACAACCAGCTGCCTTGTCATTTTTAATTTAATATTTTGCATTGTTTTATCATCTTCTTCTGCAAATTATGCCCTTCCAATTTCAATTTAATATGAAAAGGGTGAGATGTGGCAATCTGTTAACCCACTGCTTTTGTGATGCCATGTTCCCTCTCCTGCTTTCCCCTGCCCCTAGTCCTTGCCACTCCCTCCACAGCCATTGTGTGGATATGGAATAAAAGTTTGCTAGAAGTCAAGGTCTCCAGCACTTCTCACCTCTTTTGGGAGCAGCATCTGCTCTGAAGTTATGCAAATAATTCCCAGGAAGGCCTCAAGAGTCTTCAATGACTTTCCCAGTTTATTTGGAAGGTCTCAAAGCAGAATCAATGTTTCACAAGCTGCCATGTTTATTGACTGCCTCTGTTACCAACACTGGGAGGGACGAAATAAAATACAACCCATCTGTGAAAAATGAGGTTCACTCTCCTGTGAGAATTTAAAGGGTTTAATATAAAGACAATAAGACACACATAAAATAAAGCAAAGGGATAATGGCCGGGTGCCTTGGCGCTCTGCCAAGAGCACACCTGATGCCCGAGGTGAGTCCTTTTTATACCATTTTTACTGTCTGTTCTCTATTATTAAAACTTTTCCTGGAGCTGTTCTGCATGGCCACTCCTTGATTCCGCCTTTTTAGAGCATGCGTAGTCTTCTGCCTTGTGGTTTTATTTCTTTTGATTCTTCTCCTGGCTGCCCGTTCTCCGGGCAGAGCAGCCTTTGGGTCCTTTTGTTCCCCGGACAAAGTGTTGATTAGCAGCTCCTTGGGCCTCATCCTCTGCTCGCTTGGAGGTTCTTTTACTTGCTCACATTTGCTAACATTCTTGCTAAAAAGAGAGAAAACTACATCCAAACAGCAAAAAAGTATTTCTAACATTATATAATCTCTACCTTTATACTTTGCGAGAAGCCGATATTATAATATATGTTTATAACACGTCTTTAATCAAAAACCTTTTGATGTTTTTATCTAACATCACCTGTACCCTACTCTGACCTTCCCAAGCCTTTCCCCCACCCTCCAAGCATCCTTCTGCTCATTTACCTCAAAGGTGAGTGGGTATCCAAAGGGTGCTCCTGAAATACTCTTCATAGAAGCTCCACATACAGAGCCACCTCACTCACTCTTCCCCCTTTGCAGGTCAACAGGAACAACTTTCATAAAATCTAACTATAGTGCTTGTGTAAGCCAGGAACTCTTATTACTAGCTTGAAAGAGAGCCCTTTCTACACAGATGGTTATCCTTGCAGTTTTAATTTTACTACATGGACTTCTACATGTCACAAGCTCCCTCAAGATTTCAGAGGATTGGAATCACCTTTCCTATTTATCAGAAGCCTGCAAGAAGGCTGAGTTTCCTGGGTCTCAATGCTAACCACATCTCTGTCATTTCTGACTGATTATACCAGCTCCTAAGTGTGCTCTTGAAGTGGGCTGAGGTAAAATGCACCCATAACAGCAAATTCATGAAAATTAAAATTAAAAACAAAGGAAGAAAAATACCAAAAAACCCTTCCAACCCCCACCCCAAACTGAACCAAACCGAACTGAACCAAACCAAACCGCAAAAACTGAGGAAGATAAAGTGAAAATACGAAAGAGAAAAAAACAAGCATTTTCTGACTTTCGCCGCCACCAGACTTACATGATCTCTCTCCTTACTGGCATGGCCACTTCATCCTGAAATACATGCTTCTCAAGCTGCATTTCCCCAGGAGGGCCCATTCTGCATTTTTTTTCTGCTTTGACACCACTTAGAAACTGCAGTCATGCTTTGTAATTTTGTTTTCCCTTTCCCTATTACGAGCCTATTTATCTCTAACTAATTGAGGAAGTCAGTTTATAAAACTGGCAAAATGAAGGACTAGTTGTCCTGTTTGGTGGGGCAAGTATTTTTGTGGTTAAACAGATGGCATGGCCATGCTTTTCAGACTCCCTAACTCCTATTCAGTCAGGAATTAAACAGCTATATTATCTTCCACAAACACACACCAAAAAACTAGTGGCAGTAAATATACTTATTGACTTGTATCTTGCTTACTGAATTGTTTATGGTTATATGAACCTGAATGTTAATTAAAACACGTACTGAATTTCTGCAGCTGGAATAGATGGATAATCTGTGTGCTGGCTCTGATTGGGATGAGGTACTTTGAGATAAGAATGGCCAATGAGTATCAAACTCCTCATATCCAAATTCTTGCTTAATCTTACCTTTCAAGGCTGTTTTTTAAAGACACTGAAACATGTCCTAGATCAAGTTGTTTTAAAAATGATAGTTTCCTTTATTATACTGGAAAACTGATCTTATAGTAGCTGTTCATACTATTCCCCTAAATGCCATTAATTTAATTATAGTTGCCAGTGTCCTTTTTATTCTGAATGGCATCCAACCTGTTGATGCTATTGGCTTATTTTGTGCTACATGCTGCCACACAACATTTGCTATAACACCCTGTTTTGTAATCAGGTCAAGTAACTGTAAAATATTTCCTTTATTGACTGGTTCTATGGACCCATCATGGCCTCTCAGTGCTAATTCTTTCTCTCTGGGCACAAAAGATAATTATTTCTATTACTGTCTAAAATAACGTATTTAATTGACAGTCATTTTCTGAAGATGCCCATTAGTTCAATGGCACCTCAGCTTCCATGTGACAGGGATTGAGTATATAATTTATTTATCCTTGAAACCCCAGTACAGCACTAAAATCTGATGAACAGAAAAGAACAATTTTCTACTCCGTTTTTCAGTGGGCTTTAAGAGAGACTAAAGAATGCTAAATAATCTTGACACTGTAGAAGAGCTAGGAGAAAAGAGGTACTCAGGCAGCTGTGAATGTCCTACAAGATATTGATGGCCTTTGTCAGTGGTTTCACAAGGACAGGGAAAAATGAAATTCTGCATAGCATCATATGTGAGACATAGAGAATTCTCCTAGCAGATGCCACAAATGATACATGCACAGAGAGTGCCAGCTTCATACAAGGTCAGAGTTCTTGCAACATAGTAGTCACTATAAGGTAACTATTTAGATTTAGTTGAAGATTTTGCATTGTGCTGCCTCACAGATTATGCCTTCAAGTAAAAGGGAAAAAAACCCCCAAAACAAAAAACCACAGAAAAGCCCACACCAAAAACAAAAGCAATAAAATCACCCCACTGTACAGGTTCTAGACTGTGTATAGTCTCATTCATTCTTCCAGGGGCCTCCTGAGTTATTTTATACAAAACTTAATTCCTCCCCTCCCTTGTCCCTCCCCTCAAACCAGTACTCAGCCTGGAAGGACACCTGGTCACTCTGGAGGTTACTCCGGATTTGTTTTTAAATTAAGGCTCTATTTTGGGGGGTTTTGGAGTGTTGTGTGGTTTGGGTTTTTTGGTTAATTTGTTTGGAATTTTTTTGGTTAGTTGCTTGCTTTCTTGCTTTGTTTTTTAAGTAAATCGGATCTGTTCCTGTTCTCTGTGATAAATTTAGTGTACTCAAAACCTCATTTTTTTTCTTTGACGTTGACCAGTTTTGATAATCCCTTAGTAAGCCTTGCTTTCTTACTGCCTAAAGATCTTTTTCAAGTCTCATCCCCTTCACTGACACACACAATAATATTAAAATCGTTTTCTACACAGTCTAGCATAAGGAAAACTTTTTCATTACAGAGGTATGCTGATTATTTTAAAATGCAAATTAGTCAGCAGGTGTGCAGTTTCATATTCACCTATTTCCTCTCTTCATTGAAAATAATAAATTAAATTAAATTAGTTTAAATTAAATTAAAATGGAATCACCAATGAGTGGGTATATGTTTGTAGGTGGGATCTTTTGTCATTTTAGGTGGGATCCATGTATACAGTATATTCTCTAATTCAGAAGTGTCGTAAACCAACAATGAACAGCAAAAGTGTGAAAACATGATGCCAACATTTTTATCATAAAGCCGTACCTTCTGCTTTCATTTCTCAATTTCTAAAGAAATATTTATTATAAGCAATTACAATTCTATCTTTTATGATGTTTCACATTTTTCCCCTCTACATCCAGTACTTTTGTGAATAGTTAGAAAAAGCTGGACATTATTTTTCCTACATTCCCTCCAGAGCATCCAAAATTTAAATAAAATTTTCAAGATCATTTTTCTAGTGCACATCTGCAGAGGCATTAAACACAAACAGCTTGTTTGACTTAGAGACAAAGAATGCAAACCAAGCGCACTTTACCCCTAAACCCTGACAGTCTCTCAGATGATACCTATGCTTGTTTACCCACTTCGAATAGAGAAGTTTTTGTAAGCGTCCAAGTGTCGGATATCAGGAATGTCAGATTTAAAAATAGCTACCATTAAACACTATGACAAAAAACCCACCAACAAACAGTTTGAAAATCGTACAAAAGTGTGTACTTCTCAGAAAAAAAGCTGTCACTGGCTAATGTAATTGCTAATATAATTAATGAATGCACTATTTTGTGATGAGGGAGATCTTTCTCTACTGTCCTTCCTTCATTTTGCATCAAAGTACTGCACCAGACACAGTAGTTGTAGAGTGGATATTTCAAGCCTAATGTAGTATGGACAAAGCCATAACTAACAAGTTACTGGGTAAGATGTGATAGTTTATATTTCCCTTGACACAGTCGTATTTTCCTGGACTTGATAGAGAAAGTAATGCCTCCAAGGGAAAAAAAAAATCACTGGTATGATCTAGTTTCTTAACCTGATTTTGGGAGGCATAATTAATTAGAATTTATTCCAGATTCCAAAACTGGAAAGCACTTCCTACTGGCATTACTTTTATTACTACATTATAAAATAATACTGGGAACAGTAATGAAGAATATCTTTTTTCTTCTTACTACTGGAACTGCAGGAAGCTGGTAAGCTAACAACCACTTGCGAAGTTTGGCCGTCTCTACAAGTTTCCACCAGTGACACAGAGGTCACAGAAAAGCTATAAGCAGTATTCCAAACTCTGTGAGAGCTCTGCCTTTCTTGTTAGGGGAAAGCCCACAGGGAACGCACAGAAGATCACATTATAAAGGATTGCTAGTACAGCTTTGCAGGGTCAGCTGAAAACAAATTCCTAGCAGTGTGTTAAAGGCTTATTAACAATGATTCTTGCGGACAAAAAAAAAAAAATGAAAGCCAAGTTAATGTTTCTTAATAAAATAGTGGCAGGCCAGCCTTCTTATTTGACATCCTTTCTGTCCTTGGATGCCAGAAATACTGCCTGTACAGCAGCTGGTTATCCTCCAGCAGTAATAACTACTAGCACTGGAGGAGAAATGTTCTTCCTGCCTGTTGAGCAGGTCATTGATACTTCCTATCACAACTGTATGTCATGACTGAAGTGAAAAATAAAGCAAAGTTACTAGTAATAAAAAGCAACTCTTTTGTGAACCATTTCAGAAGCCATATTCCACAATCATTTGAAGATGTGGTGTCTGGGAGAACTGAAGCTTGTTATTCCCCTTGATGTTTTTGTGAAAGAAGAAATCGTACAATGCGGGATGGAATGCTGGCATCTCAAATGACACCCTAAGTGTTACTTTCTGCTGCTACAGGCAGACATGGGGCTCCATGTTGTGGCAACTGTCTGTCCAGTTGCCACAGCTGATATGTGGGTGGGAGACAGTAGGATGTACTCCTGTGAGTCAAGAAAGAGGGGGTAAATGTTAAAAGAGGGGAGTGAGTCAAAAAATCTCGGACAACATTAACTGATGAACAGACTTCACAAGTATTCCCAGTTTGCTTTCTAACCTCTATCATTCTGAATGCTGTTGGAATACAATGTCACCTCAGATGTTGTGCTCATTTTCTTCTGACAGGGACATTGTCTTGATCATGTGTGTCACAGTCATATGTGTCAGTCTTGCCCTCTCTGCCTCAGTAAGTTCTGCCTGAAACCTAGAGTCGGTGAAAATGCTACTGTTCGTCTGATGAAAGGAGTACATCTACAGACTGCCATCACAAGACCCGTTGCAGTCTTGCCCAGTTTTTCTTCAATTACAAAACTTGTATGTGGGATACTCTATTATGGGAAGACTCAATGGGATTCTGAAACTTCTAAGACAAGCTGGAGAGAATCAGTGAATCTGCAATGCTGTACAGCTAACCCAGTCGAGTTTTCAGGGAGCATACACATATAAGGAAATAAATACATCAACTGAAGTTTGTCTTGGAAGTTTGCCTAATTCTTGAGTATATATGAATGTTCATCTAACACATGCCAGCCTTGACTTGTGTTAAGAGAGCACAGCAGGTTAAAAACTTCACTTCTCCCTGATGATGCCATGATGATTTTTTGCCTTTTCTTTTATACCCCTTTTATATACCTTTTTATAGCTTTTTGTATTCTTAGTGTTTTTCAGCCTACATTCTTAGACTTACTTTGTTAAGCTAGGAGACTAAACATCTTAGAAGTCTTGTAGTTAGGGATCAGAAAGCCCCAGACACCAGGGTCCTCTCCAGAACACATTTTGTAGACTAAGATAGAACCATCCAGGGGAAGGTTCATTGGGGAGGGGGGCTCACTTGAGCCTCTCATTGGGGAATCTTTGATAGATATGCTAATTAGTAAAGATCTGTAATGTGATACCAGGTCTTTTGGGGTTGTGCATTGCAGTGGGCATTTCAGCGCATTCCACCTGGACAATAGTGCACCTAAGGATCCTTAAAATAAATACTGAAGTAAAACCCCTTTTTCTCTTCTAACCGTGTATGACTTGATTTTAAGACCAGGAAAAGGCATCAATGTCGAAGTAGTAGCAGGTGAGAACGACTACTAACAGAACTAAAAGTGGAAGCTAGGAACTCTTGATGGCTGTTGATTGTTGAACTGGCAATGTGTAGTGCCTGTGTTAATCTACATGACTTCTGATGACACTGATTAGAGCTGATTTCCTAAAGAAAAGCAATTTCCCATCAGTAGCACAGTAATGAATCTTGCCTAAGTTGATCTCTGTTTCTCTGACAGTTTAAGTATACAACTTTGAAACTCTGTCATGGGTAACCCAAAATGTTACTGTATTCCATATCTACCTGTATTCCATATCTACCTGTATCCCAGATGGTTACAGTCTCTTTAAGGCCGTGCAGTTGGGAAGCTGAGGCGGGGTGGCACCAAAGGCTCTTTAAAAGTCTCCTCCAGCAGGCAGCTCCTGCTCTTTTGCTTCATGGTTTCTGCCTTAGGTTTTTTGCCTTAGGCAGAGGCTTTTTCCTTTTTGGGTTCTCTTTTGGTTTTTTTTCTTGTCTCAGACCGACCGAACTCAATGGTTTTGAACTGCCTGGGGGCGAATTCCACAGGTCCCTGCCTGTCTCCTGGGCAGAGAGCACGAGGCCCCACTCCATCAAGCCAATCCAGTTTGCCAAAGAACACAACTGAGGAGAGAAGACCACAAGTCACCCCAGCACAGCCTCCTTGCCCTGACTGCTCCTTCCATCTCCTGCTGCAAGAAAAGTGAAGGCCCTCTGTGAACTCTAGCCCCTGGATCCGGAGAATGCCTGCTGGTGTTGGGGACATGAGGAGAGCAGGGCAGGGGAGGGAGACTGACACCCTCTTTCCTCTGTCCTTCAAACCACGTGCTCGACTGCAGAACACCATGTTGGCAGGGGTGTCCCTGCTCTTTCGGATCTCCCTTTGTTCTAAGGACTCTGCAAAAATTAGCAGTTTTGTATCTGGTGATTATTTGCTGATTCTTGACTGTCCTGCTTGTTAGTAAACTGTTATTTTTTCACTTAAATCTACTCGTATTCATTCCTTATTAGTGGAAAGTAATTGGTTGAACCTAAAGAGGGAGGCAACTCATTCCAGAGTGTTCTCCTTTAAATTGTTTTAAACCAAGACACACTCCTTCTGTGCTACTTCAAATACTGCAAAAAAATGCTGCTCAAGTTTCCCAATGAAACTAAATACAAGTAAGTGTATGAAAACCTGTATGCAGCTGAGTTTTGCAGAGGACACAGCTTCCTTAAGCACCTCATGTTTCTTTGCAGTCCAAAACACATACAGTGAAGGATGATTGACGTAATTATCAGCATGACAGCAGCTTTGGAAGAAACACACACTATTAAAGAGAATTAAAAAGTGTGAGTAGTATTCATCGTGTCACATAATTTACTCTGAGCTCTTAGCCCACTGGAGAGGTGATTCTCTGACAATATACATCATTAACAGGTAAAGAATATCTGGGTAACTAGTAAGATTAATGAGACTGGGTATTATTCTAATTTTTTAACCATCTGCCAGAGGCTTTTTTTTGAGCAGAAAACTGAATAAAAGACATTCTCTAAACTATCATTTATTAAAAGCAATATTTTGTCTCAAAACCTGCACTTGTTCTGACAAGGTGTTACAAAGACAGAACTTTAAATCCTCCCAGAAGGAGGATAGTTTCTGTCTTTCCCCTATTCTTAGGTAATTGGTCACTGAATGAATAGCTTTTGTCATTTCTGAAGTTTAACAGAGGCTTGGAGATCAATATATTGGGGCATATGAACTCACTCTTCACCCATCCTCACCCATTCCTGTACACCAGCAGCTGATGACAGGCATGATGAGGATTAGCGCTTAGAATACTTGTCACCACCTTGCTTATTGCTGTTTTTTTCCCCCATTATCTGAAGGGTTTAGCAAAATAAGTCCTATACATTTGAAAAGTTTTGCTTATTGTTCACTTTAGGATCACAGAATCTAGAATAACAGAATTTTCAGAATGATGACAAAGGGGGAGCATTTCCAGACTGACTAGAAATAAGTCAGTAAATCATTGATACATTAATAAAACATCTATCAACAGTTTTTGTTTTGAGTATCCTTAATTTAAGTTGTTATCCAAAAATTAGTGACTTGGATACAGAGACGTCCCTAATCCAAAATGGGTGACAGGGATGCAGAGATGACCCTTTTGTCCCAACTTCTTCAGTAAAAACCCCAAACATGTAATTTCATTTTATACCTGTATTGAATGTTCTGAGAGAAAAAGCAACTGGCATGTTGCACAAATTGCTTTTTCTTCCTTGATGACACCTCAAATAAGATTCATGGGGACATATTTTTCCCTTCTTCTAGAAACAAATGAAGCATGAAACCTCCCTGGACCCAAATTTGAAAGGTAAAATGTATTCAAGCATATCCAAGCAGCAAGACTTATGGAAAGCAAATTAATCATCTCTTGTGTGTACTCATGGTACATGGGTCTTTTACGGTTTCTTTGCAGGTTTAATTTTGGAAACAGAGGTCAAAGTTCATTCTTGGTTAACTAATGCTTAGGTAAATATCTGATTAGTGAACACTGCAAAAAGCAACACTTCTAACTACTTGGTAGAAAAACTTGTACAAATCCCTCACTGTGGACATCAGATTATTTACACTGTTAAAGAATAATGTCAGGTAGGATGCATTCTAGTTAATTAGTAGCTGGAGTAGCAATACCACTGCAAACATAGTAGTTTTGTTCAAAGAAGTAGACTTATGGTGCAAGTATATAGTGAACTTAATCCTTAAATTGTAATGTTAGCATACTTGATCCCACAGTAGCTGATACACAGCCTTTCCTTTTCAAATAAATTCTCAGTATAGATATTACATTAGAATTAAGGGAAACAGAGTTAATATTAACAACCATTCATATTGCATAGCTTCACTTATGCAAGCCTGCATTCTGACATAAAGTTTGTTGTGAAGTGAGATGGGACCCTGCCAGAGTGATTATTCTTATTTATTGAGTAGCAGACTAGTTATAAAGAACAAAAAAAATCCATATTAATGGCTGGAACACAAGTTCAGCCTGACCCTGAACAGGATTTATTAAAGCAACTTATTAAAGACCCACCAGGACTTATTAAAGCAACAGCATTGCCCGCCCTCCCTCCCTTCCTCTCTTCCTCCCTCCCTTCCTCCCTTCCTCCCTTCCTTCCTCCCTTCCTCCCTTCCTCCCTTCCTCCCTTCCTTCCTTCCTCCCTCCCTCCCTCCCTTTCTTCCTCCCTCCCTCCCTCCCTTCCTTCCTTCCTTCCAACCTTCCTTCCTTCCTTCCTTCTGCCTTCCTTCCTTCCTTCCTTCCTTCCTTCCTTCCTTCCTTCCTTCCTTCCACAGTAGTTGCACATTTTCAGTAATCTCTTGATCAAAATTACAGCATATAATTATTATTATCTCAAAGTACCTCTTTAAAAACAAATATAATTCTGTTTCTGGCGTCAGGAATTGCAGTGTACCCTTCTAAGTACACTAAATGGTACTTAGTACCTGCAAGAGCTTCCCAGAGACCTCAGCTGCAGAGTATCATCCTCAATATTTTGACTACTCTCAACTCATTAAACACACCTGAGCTCTGCAGTGTAGTGCCTACAGCTTCCAACCTCAGGAATAAAGTAATTATTGCAGATAGGATGAGAAGGTGTCTCAAAACAATTCAATTTCATTAGTTAGTCTATCAGATCCAATGGGTAGAAATGGATGTCATGGAGGCGGACCCCCACTGAGGTCCTGAAGAGTTCCCAACTGAGTAGGAAAGGACAGTGCAGAGCGGGTCATTAACATCAACACTGTTACTAGTGAGATAGCAAAGGAAGCTCAGCCCTTCATGGCTATGATCCTTCTTTGCCTCATATATCTGCAAACTTTAATCTACTCAACATGGGCTCTAACAGTGTTCCCTTCAACTCATCAGATGCTTTTATACCACTGTAAAATGCTGTACCTTCAAGCAAAGAAACATGAATAAACTCATTGAGTACGTGAAAAGTGTATTTTATGCAATACAGAAATTCAATAATTAGAGTTAGGAGGGGACACATCAGTGTCATCTTCTTTTAATTTCTTGCATAGATTGTACTTCTCCTGGTATATCCAATACAGACATTACAAACCTCAGTTTAAGCATGGAAACTGATACTCTTCAGTTGCGTCTCTGGACATGCAGGGCTTATTTCCAAGCATTGCGTACAAAGTGATTTCACCAATATTTATATATTCTCTTTTTGCAAATCTGTCTGAACAGAACCACATATACTCTACCTCTAATGGAATAGCAATATATGTGGTTGTCATTGTGAAAGGCATTCCAGAGAATTTTCAGAAATACAGCTTCAGGTGATAAAGCAACTTTTACCATTCAAGTAAAGGATGGTATCTTGGAGCTGACAGTCACAAAAAATTAGAAATTTTTTTTAAGAGGAACTTCCTAAATTTCTCTCATGAGCTGGCATTTAAACAGATTTATTGAAAATTCATTTCTGCTAAAAAAGTTCAGAATAACCGGAAAACTGAAGAATTGCCTTTCCCCAAACGCTGCGCTGAATACCTTGCCACTGATAGGATAAGTGTATGAATTTACCACCACATAGTAGGTAGTCATATGAGCTACTTTCCTGTATATTTATTTGAAATTTTGACATATATAAAACTACGCATCGTTCTAACACCTAGAGATAAGGTAAAACTGTAAGGTACAACAATAAATGATAAATCTTAGGCAAGTCCTTGAAGCAGCAACAGTAAGGGAGCAACACACAAGAATTTTTTATACTTAGGGACATTGCCATGTCCTCAAGATGTCCTGGACCAAACTTGTGTTGCTGTAACTCCTGTACTGCCTAATTCTATATATATTCCATGACTTTCTTTAAGAGACGGTATCACAGAATCAGAGAGGTTGATGTTGAAAGGGACCCTATGGTGCAACACCACTGGTCATTCAGATTCACCTAGAGATGTTACTCAGGATTATATCCACAGACTTTTGAATATCTCCAGAGGTGGCAATTCCACCACCTCTCTGGGCAACCTGTGCCAGGACTCAGTCAATCTTACCATGAAAAAGTGTTATCTGACATTCAGACAGAATTACCTGCTTAGTTTTTTCCCCTTTGCCACTGGTCCTGTCACTGGAGCACCACTGAGAAAAGCCTGGCTCCTTCACCTTTGTCACCATCCCTTCAGGAGTGTATATGCAGTAGTTAGATCCCTTGGAGCAGTGCCAGTTCTCTCAGCTTTTCCTCATAGGAGAGATGCTCCCGTGCATCATCATCTGTGTGGCCCCTTGCTGGGCTCTCAGTGTGCCCATGTGTCACCTGTACAGGAGAGCCCAGAAGTGGACAGAGCACTCCAGAGGGTAAGGATCCCCTCCCTTGACTTGATGGCAAGACTTTGCCTAATGCTTCTTGGGATACTATTGGCATTTCTTGTGACAAGGGCCCATTTCTGGCTCATGTTCAACTTGGTGTCCGCCAGGGACCCCAAGGCCTTCTCAGCAAAGCTCTTTCCCAGCCTACCAGCCCCCAGCCCATATCCCAAATGCCTGGGATTTTCGTCCCTAGGTGCAAGATTTTGTCCTTTGAACTGAGAATGTGGAATGTAGCTCTTATTTTCCTGATCATATATTAGATATCTATGAATCACTTAGTTTTAAGCACAAAACCAGCCAAGGATGAGAGATAAATTACAGTAGAAATATATGTGTTTAAGTTGCTCTCTCCAAGAAACCAAAACCCATTTATAACAGATGTTGAAATCTTCTTGTTGGACAGTAAAAGAAGAGGCTGCGTGGCTACAGGGGTCAGCTGAATTTGCAATTAAGTCCTTAACTGATACCAGTATCCTTAATTGTCCATTTTCCTGATCAAGCAGCAGATATCTGACTTGGCACAACACCTAACCAGACCAGGTGGAAATCAACAGTTGATATGACCTAATTTATGAAAGCTTGGTAAACAAGGCATAAAACCGTACTAAAAAATATTATTAACAGCTTAGTGAAGTATTTCACTTCCCTGAATTCAGCTGAGGTTTCATTGCAATCCAAAAGCTTGTTGGGGGAAGTACCTTGGAAGGAAACTCCATGGGGTTGGAACGGTCACCATATCAACAAGGTAAAAAAAATAATTTTTGTGTCATTTTAAAAGTTTTCTGCCTTCTTTCTCACACAATAGTCTGGAGAAGTAGTCTCTACACCTAAAATTGTCAAACTGTGGAAATCCACGAAATTTAACAACAGCTGTAGGTTTTACGAATAGAAAAGCAATTTAAAGCTCACCAATTCACTTTGGTCAGGCACCACTTACACATTTCTGAGACTGTACTTGATTCACTACATTTACTAAGCATTCCCAACCATTAGTCTTGATTCAGTCTCCCTAGACTCACTTTCTAAGACACACAGGATTTTTTCGTAATAGCCCTTCCACCAAATTATTCTCACTTAAGTGGGCAGTCAGCTCCCTGCCACCATCATGACCAGAGACTTTTGCTCTTCCCAAAACACAGCAGTAGAAAAGGAGCTTCTGATTCCCTGAACTTCTGCTTCACAGAAGGAAAAGGTGTGGGAATGAAAGCTTCTGCAGTCAGTCTCAGTTTTCCACTTTTATAGATGTTTACTGTCCTCTCTTTCCCCTTCTTAGATGGTTGGTTTTAAATGCAGTCTTACACATACTTTGCAAGACTTTAACCCTCTCCTGCCTCATTGCAGTTGTATACATTCTCTCATAACTTCCACAAATTACAAAAATACAACATGTAACAGCAGGGTCATGCAAAGACAGAAAAAAAAAATCCCTCTTTTTCCACTATGTCATCACTATTACTACACAGTGCACAAAGTATAAATACGTAGATGAAGAGGTGTGCTGGTTTGGCCAAATGTAGAAATATATCCTCTGAGAGAAGGCAGATCAGAACCACCCCTCCCCCACCAGGTTTGGGAAAAAATAAATTTTCTTTGAAGGAAAGTGAAAGAGATAAAAACTATTTATTTAACAAACACACAGGAAAAGGATAATAATTCTAAATAATAACTTTCACTCTGGAGAAAAAAAACTGGGAAAGTGTTAGAGTCCTCCCTTTGTTCTCCTCAGAGCTGGGGCTTCGCCCAGGGCCAGGCCCTCCGTGCTAGGTGGAAAGTCCTCCTGATATGTTCTGATATTGAAGCAGTCCAGCAGAAAAGAGAGAAAATCTGAAGCTCCAGGGAAGGGAAGAAAAAGTTCAATTCTCACTCTTCCTTTGGAGAAAAAGGAGCTGAAACTGGCCAAAAGCTGACCGGGCAGCAGGTGCTTCCTCCCTCCCCTGCCGCAGCTGGGGCAAAAAAAAAAAAGTTGCTATCTCTGTGTGATCTTGAACAAGCTGCAAACTGCTTTGAAAAAGTTTTGCTCAGTTTTTCCTTCCCCCTCTCAGGCTTAATTTAAAGGCATAGAAAGGCACAAAAATTAATTTCTGGGCATAGGGCAGTGATATGGGATATACATCATAAAGTCACCCCAAGACAAGAGGGAGAAAATTCTTAATTCTTGTTGCATTTACTCTCCCTTTAACACTCTTTTTCCTTTGCCGGGGATTCCTGCAACAGCCTAATAGTTTTATTTATCATCTATTTAGGATATAAGGATAGGCAAAAGGGGAAAATCCAGCTTCTTGCTTTCTCACTCCCATCCCACCTACATACATATATATGCACTACATATTCCTCTCCTTCCAAGTTGCATTCTTGGCCTTTAAATATCTTTTCCTTCCACTCTTTATCAAGACCCCTTGGATTCTTGCTTTACCACTACTAAGCCTCAGTATGTGTGCGATGGGAGCTCAGACCCTGCTCGGTATATTCAGAGAACAGGAGCCTTCTCCTCAGGACTCAGATCACAGAAAGGCTTAAGCACACATTCATGACAGAAGGTTGTCATCTGCCATGCAGAAAGTAAGGTGGCAGTGAAAGGAGAGGGAAATACACAGCAGTGTGTATCTGTGATTATATCTCAGCAAACCTGCTGGCAGACCAGGTGTTGTATAAGTACCACTTTCTCCTGCTGAGGTATTAGGTGCTTAGAGGGCCTTAGACACACTTCTTCCTCTAAGAGCTGGTCCTGAAGCCTATACATCCCCTTTACATTCTCAGGATACCCTGTCACCCTTCTTCCTGACAGAGGTCAACTTAGTTCTGCTAAAGAGTTTTACCAGCCTGTCAGAAAGGCAAGTAGATTGTGTCCTCAATCCATTTTGCACTCTGCCAATCCATTTTCCGGAACTTTATTTCTTTACTTTTACCTAAAAAAAAATAAAAATAAAAAGTTAGCTTTTATTTTTCACCTTAAGTGTGCAGCCTTTCTTTTCTCATTCTATAAAAGCAGACTTGCTTTTCTCATTCTATAAAAGCATCTATGACCTCCAAGCCAAACCTGTATTTCTGCCTGTAAAAGTAAGGAAAATGTGTTCCCTACAAACAATTTATTTGTTTCTTTCCTATAGCAGGTCCTCTGTACTGATAACCTATTCTAGTTTTTCCCATCAGGCTAAATAGTTCCCTGAGGCACACAGGACTCCAAGATTAAATGAATGTCCTCTTGGCTTTCTGACCTCTGGTTAGTGGTGAGATTCCTCCCCTCCATAGTAACAGGAAGAAAAAAAAAGAAAATGGAGGAATTGCAACAAAAAAGCTGTTAGAAAGGGAAATGGGATCTTACAATACCTCTTCAGTATGAAATTATCTGCTTCACTGGTAGTGTTGGGTGATGGAAGCAGCACCCTTTTCTATAATCTGACTTCATTTTTACTCAGTTCCTGTTTTATACAATCATCCTGAACAGCACTTCATCAGTTGCCACTGCTTGATGTACCTTCTCTCTATGCAGGGCTTAATTTTTTTAGTTTACCTAGGTTAACATTTCTGATGTGGTGGATACACTTAGCATTTTTGAAATCTGCATGTTTGTTTCCTTTGCTTTCTACAGGGATTGGGACAAAAGTAGCAAGGCTAGAGATTGTTCAACAGGACCCTTTAAGCCTTAGTTACATTCTTGACCAGTAAAAATGCAGGTACATTTAGGAAATAAACATATTCAAAAATACAGATGTCTTCAGAAACCACTGTGGCAAGGACAAGGGCAAAGAGAAGGGCAAGGGCACAGATACATCAGCACCACACTTCTAATACAGTAAGTGAGGCATTGTCCAGGAGATGAGGGACTTATATCCCATCTCCTTATGCTCAAGCAATTTGTGTTGTTTGTCTGAATAGATCTCCCTCAAAAAAAGCTTCTTGTTAATAAATCTTGAAGCAGAGTCAATGTGTCTTCATCTTTCTTGGCAACATTTAGTCTGATTGAATTTGCCAACTGTGTTTCATTTTTAGAATGTTTTGTTCTCTACTTACAAATCAGGCAGGGTATGGTTCCCTTTCCAGATGCTCCTCTGAGCTTTCAGTTATGGCAAGGAAAAAAAATTGGAAGAGGAAGCCTTGTCCTGCTCCACAGACTAAGGCAAATTACAGTGGAAACCATTGCTGAAGAATTATTGTCAAAAGTGTAAAGTCATGATTGTGAGAGGTTAATTTTTTTCTAATTGTGATCATGCTGAGATTACCTTCTCAGGAATACCTTCTGGATCCCACAGCTGATTTGTTTCAATATTTAGGACCAGCTCTTTTATGATGCTTTTTTGCTTAACAAAGAACATACGTAGCATGTGTGGACCTCATTGGTCTTCCAGTAAATAGTATGAAAATAGTTGGTTTAGGTTCCTTTTGCATATTTCTTCTTTTATTTGTTTGCTTCTTTGGGGCTCTGTCATGCTTTAGTATAGTTTGGGGCTTTTGTTAGAGGTCTCCATCAGCCACGGAAGTGATTCTCTTGCAAAGAGGTGCTTACAGCTTCCTCTATGACCTAACAGAACTTATCAACTGGCTAGTTTGAATATTGGCAATTTTTTAAGCCACTTAAGAAGCTTGACATGCCTCTGTGATCCACATTTAAGAACGAACAGAGCACGGGAAAGCCCTCTTGCCTTCTGGCTTTCGGACAAGTTGGGGGGGGGGCGGGTCTGCAGGTGGCCCCGCGGGGCCGGGCCAGGGCTTGCCCCGCCCCAGCTGGGTCAGCTGTGGCACGGCCCTGTTCCATCCGCGTCCCCCCCCCAGTCCTGCTCTGTGTAGGCAGCCCTGGGCGGCCGAAGATTTGTCTGAAGCTGCCCCGCTGCCTGGCGAAGATCATGTGGCCAACAGCAATAAGCGAACTCAGCTGCAATCTCCGGGTGAGATTAACCCTTTTAATGCTTGTAAGTTTCCTCCACAACAGATGAAGCCTGCAGACATCAATCCTTCAATCCTCTTCCGAGTCAATGCCATAAAGACACTGAAGTCAGTGAAGAAGGAAGAGCTGGAACCCTGAGGGAGGAGAAAGAGGAGATGCTTTGAGCTTAGAAGTTGAAATTCTGTTGTAAAGCTATGGTGGTGATGGACTATGATATATCAGAGTACCTGTTGTAATTTCATGAAAGCATGGGGGGTTGGAGTGTTCAAACTGTAATTGTGAGCAGAAGTACTTGTGCTGAAATAAGCAAATGAGAGTAGCTGTAATTTGATGAGGACCCTTGCTCCCAGAGGAGGAGGAGGGCCTCTATTCCTAGAGATGAAGATGCTCCCAGAGATGGGTGAAGAAACCCTTGTTTCTGAACAGCTCAACCTTAAAATGGTATCCCATTGACTCAAGATGGGACCCTCGAAAACAGTTGTGGGGAAAGCTGTAAGTCGGAGGAAGGGACTCTCACATGCGAGCAGAGAACCAACCTGGGTGGCTGTCTTTCTGTGATACTGAAGCCATAAAAGAACTTCTTGTAGAGATGTCTCCATAGCATGAGAGAGAGAGACTCCTCTCCCTAAGTGAACTGAAAAAGGTTGTTATAGAAGTGGTAACCTGACTGAAAATCTCAAGGGTTGTTATTTTATGTTGTCAGTGGAAGAAGGGAGAAAAGTGGGGGGAGGAAAGTGTTCTGAAGGTTTAGTCTGATTTTTTTTTTCCTTTCTTTTAAGTCTGTTAATAAACTTCTTTATATTCTTTTAAGTTTTGTGCCTGCTTTGCCTTCTCCTAATTCTTATTTCACAGAAGCAAAATAAGTGAGTAATAGATATTTTGACCCGAACCACTACACTCTAATTGGTGTTTCTGCCCGGTTTACGAACTTAACCTGCTACAGATTCTTTTTGGGCAGTTTTAGCTTTTCAAACATGTAGATCACTACAGACTACAGCTCTTATTTCTTGGTGCCTGAGGGCAAATAATACATGATTTTTGCACGGGTTTCAGGTTTTTTTCCCCTTAGGAGGGTTGCTTCGTTATTTGTTTAGCATCAGTAAAGTCGCTGGGCACCTAGTATACATTTCTTTGACAATCAGTGTTAAAATAGCCCTTGTCTTCATGAGCACCTTGTTTGTCAGCTTAGAAATTTGTTTAAATTCCACTTGAATGGAATATGCTGTTATGCAAGTGATACAAGAGGAAAGAAATAAAACAGGAAAAGTTCATCTCACATGACTGTCCTTGTTATTTTTGACGGAAAACCAGGTGAGAAGCCAGGAAAGAGGAATTGACATCTGGATTTCATTGGTGGAGAAGTTCAGTGCACAGTTAATGATAATTTTGACCTTGCACCTGCAATCAAGACCAATGCTGGAGGGTAGCTGCACATGTAAAAGGTTGCTAGTGTTCTGCACTGCCTGCAGCAAATGAACAGTCAGAAGAGTAGGAAGCATTGTAAATGAGGTAATGTGTTTTTGAAGTGCAATGCTATTTTAAAAGTAAATACTGACCTCATGGTCTTGGGAAATGCTGGAGATGGATTAGTGATGAAAAAAGGGTCTTTCACCGTTGTCTCTCTAGTAATAATCCAATACATAAGAACAGAGACTGAAAGCTCATTAATTTGTGACCTATTTCATAAGAGTTACGTGAAGTGAAGCAATGGACTTGGAATCTAATTTGGGTTGAAAGGGATCTTTTGAGGTCATCTGATACAGATCCCACTCAAGACAGAGACAACTTCAAAGTTCCATTAGACTGCTCATAGCTTTGTCTGGTATCTCCAGCAATAGACATTCCGCAGTTTCTTTGGTATATCTATTTTTCTGTGTAACGAACCACATTGTGAAAATGTGCTCAGCTTCTAGCTGACATGCAGTTCCTCTGGGAGAGTCACATGCTAATTCTCATCAGGAAGGTCAATATTTAACATGCAAAGAGGCTGACTTCTCTTGCTTTCATATCAGATTAATGATAATGCCAGTGGACCACACACTGCCTTTTCCCCTGCAATTAAGTTCTGTTGAGTTTTTCAAAAGCCGCTCTTCTTTCCTTCAGTATTCCGTTATCTTGGGGGAGGGACAGGGCAGGGGGGGCTGAGAACTGAGAGGGACTGCTTTTCTTCCCTTGATGATTAGCTAATAAAGAAAAAACGATGTCTAGGAAAAAAAAGTTCTAACATATGAGCAAAATATCTCTTATCTCTAGAAGATAATCCATCCCACTAAATATAATCATCCTTGTTTTGAAACCTTTAATGAGAAGTACCCTCAGGGAAAAGTTTTCTTTCATTTCATTTAAGAATCGCACATTTTATCATTTGGGTATCCGTCGGCCATATTAAAATTCAGAAAAATATCTGCATATTTTACATGTCTGCCTGAATACTGAGATCATTTGTCAATGTCCTCACTGAATTGTTAGTCAGACAGTTGTGCACATTATTTGAGACAGCAAATGAACTGTTTGGGTTGCTATGGTTACAGCCAGGGAGAAGATAAATTTCTGCAGCTACTGTCTTTCTTGAGGGCCTGGGGGGGGGGAAAGATAATTGAAAAACTAGAAGTTAATCCAACACATTAGGTAGGGTCAGAACTGCAAAAAAGCTTTATGTGTGCACTTCATTATATATGTGGAAGGAACAATATATCCATAAAAGTAAATAAATATTGATGGATGCTTCCGTTACATTCCCTTTCTCTAAATTTATGCTGCAATTTGTACCAGTCAGGTAGCAGTGATTGGGCTTGTTCAACCAATTGGAATTGTTAATTTGGATGGGTCTGATTTAGAACAACACGATGAGGTGATGATTTCCTCCAAAATTACCACTAAAATGTTGGGTTCAAAGAAAAGCAGAATCACAGAATCATTTAGGTTGGAAGGGACCTTAAAATCATCTATTACCCTCCCTGCTCAAGCAAGGTCACCTAGAGGCTACCCAGGACTGTGTCCAGGTTATCTAGGACTGTGTCCAGTCAGATTTTGTGTCACCAAAGTTGGAGACGATCTCTCAGTAAAAAAGGTTTCCTTGTGTTTACACTGAATTGACTATTTTTTTAATTTGTGCTCCTTGTTCTGGGCACCACTGAAAAAAGTTTAGTCCTATTTTCTTCATTCTCTCCTGCCAGGTAGTTATACACAATAATAAGAAACTCCTTGAGCCTTTTCCACAGGCTGAACACTCGCAGCTGTCTTCACATAAGACAAATGCTCCAGTCATTTCATCATCTTTGTCACCCTGAGGTGGATATGCACCGTGAAGTCTGTATCTTGCTTGAACTTGAGAGCCGACACTAGGCACAGCAGTCCAGACATGGCCTCATCAGTGCTGATCAGAGAGGAAGGATCACCTCTGTTGATATGCTGGCAATGCCCTCTCTAACACAGCTTAGGATACTATTCCCCTTTTATGTTGTATGGGTGCACCATTGGCTCATGGTTAACAAGGTGTCTACTAGGACCCAGGGTCCTTCTCTGCAAAACTCCTTTTCAGCCAGGCAGCCTCTCAGCTGAATGAAGGACTGGGGTTATTTATTGCCAAGGCAGGACTTTGCTCTTCCATTTGTTGAACATAACGTCCTTCTATGTCTAACTCTCCAGCCTGTCATGAAAGCTTGGAATGGCACCACAAACTTGTGGTGTATGTTCTATACCACTTTAAAACTACCTGAGGGTGCCCTCTCTTCCACCATACAGGTTATCAATGAAGATATTAAACAATAATGAAAAGTATTACTTGACTAACATGATCTCTTTTTATGACCAGGTGACCCTCCTAATAGATGAGGGAAAAGCTGAGGGGGATATTTCTACCTGGACTTCAGTAAGGCTTTTGGTACTTTGATATTGTCCCCCACAGCACTCCTGGAGAGGCTGGCACCTTCCCCTCATTGTAGTAAGCTATTAGGTTGTATAAGCATTATTTCCCTTTTGTAAATCCCTGCTGGCTAATTCCAATCACCAGCTTTTCTTTCATGTGTTTGGAAATGCTTTCCAGATGGAACTGAGATAAAACACAGTGAGCTGTATTCTGTGCATATTCCCTCAGCCTCCTTGAATATAGGAGCGTAATTTGCTCTCTTCCAGTCTTCTGCATCCTCTCCCGGTTGCTGTGACTGTTCAAAGATAATTGAGAGTGGCATCACAATGATGTCAGCCATCTTCCTCACCACTTGTGATACCAAGTTCCAGAGGCCATGGACTTCTGTATGCCATTTAGGTGCTCCCTAGCCTGGTCCTACTGTACTGAGACTGAGTCTTCCTTGCTCCAGACTTTCCTTCTAGTATCTGAGTCCTGCATTTCCTGATAGACAGTTTTACTGGTAAAGACTCAGGCAAAAAGACACTGAGTAACTTGACCGCTTCCTTAATTCTCATTGATTCCCCTGCTGTTTTCAGCAGCAGTCCCACATTTTACTGAGTCTTCCTTTTGCTGTTCACAGATATGCAGAAGCCTTTCTTGTTGCCCTTCACATCCCTTGCCAGATTCAATGCAAGCTGGCTAGAAAGGTCAAGGCAGTCTTTCTAACTCTGTTGCTGCAATATCAGACAGCAACTCCTCTTGGGTCATGTATCTTTGATTTCGCACCTTGTGAAGTTCCTTTTTATGTTTGAATTCAGTTAGGAGCTTTTTGCTCATATGGGCATGCTTCTTCACAAAATCACAGAATCAGCTAGGTTGGAAAAGACTGTGGAGATCATCAAGTCCAACCTATGACCGAACATCACCTTATCAACTAAACCATGGCAGTAAGTGCCACGTCCAGTCTGTTTTAAACACCTCCAGGGACAGTGACTCCCCCACCTCCCTGGGCAGCCCATTCCAGTACCCAACTACTCTTTCTGTAAAGAATTTTTTTCTGTTGTCTACCCTAAACTTGCCTAGCACAGCTTAAGATTGTGTCCTCTAGTCGTGTTGTTGGTTGCCTGGGAGAACAGGCCAACCCCCACCTGGCTGCTACCACCTGTCAGATAGTTGCAGAGAGTAAAAAGGTCTCCCCTAAGCCTCATTTCCAGGCTAATCAACCCCTGCTCCCTAAGCCACTCTTCATAGGGCTTATATTCTTGAGCCCTCACCAGTCTTGTTGCCCTTCTCTGGATGTGTTTGAGCATCTCAATGTCCTTCCTAAACTGAGGGGCCCAGAACTGGACACAGCACTCAAGGTGTGGTCCAACCTGTGCCGAGTACAGGGGAAGAATCCCTGTCCTGGTCCTGCTGGCCACACTATTCTTGATACAGACCGGGGTGCCATTGGCCTACTTGGCCACATGGGCACACACAGGCTCATGTTCAGCCACTGTCAATCACTTCCCCCAGGTGTCTTTCTGCCTGGCTGCTGTCCAGCCACTCTGTCCCCAGCTTGTAGGGCTGCAGGGGATTTTTGTGGACAGAGTGCAGGACCTGGCACTTGGATTTATTAAACCTCATATTGTTGGACTCAGCCCATCAATCCAGCCTGTCCAAGTCCCTCTACAGAGCCCTCCAACTGTCCAACAGATCAACACCAGCTCCCAGCTTGATGTCATTTGCAAATTTGCTGATGGCAGACTCAGTCCCCTCACCCAGATCATCAATAAAGTTGTTAAACAGAGCTGGGCCCAGCACAGATCCCTGAGGGACAGACACCTCTAGTGACCAGCCACTGTCTGCAGCACCATTCAGCACTCACTCGCGC
>NW_008237890.1:1893886-1904551 GCF_000691975.1 Corvus brachyrhynchos
TATTTGTCAAGTTCCTTTTGCTGGCCCTTTCTGGGGATGGGTGTCACACTGGCCAGTTTCCAGTCAGTCCCCAGTGAGCCAGGACTGATGATAAATGATGGAGAGTGGCTTGGTGAGCTCTTCTGTCAGCTTCCTCGTCACCCTAGGGTGGATCCCATCTCGTCCCATAGACTTGTGAGATCTAAGTGGCTCAGCAGGTCTCTTAACTGCTTCGTCCTGGATTAGAAGGGGGTTATTCTGCTCCCTGACCCCATCTACCAGCTCAGGAAGCCAGTGGTCCTGAGGACAACCTGTCTTTCTGTTGAAAATTGAGGCAAAGATGTTAAGTACCTCTGCCTTTTCCTCATCCTTAGTTACTAAATTCCCTCCCACATCCAACAAAGAATGGAGATTATCCTTGCCCTACTTTAGCCATTAGTGAATTTATAAAAATATTTTTTATTATCCTTCATAGAAGTAGCCAGATGAAGTTCTAATTGGGCTTTTGTTCCTGCATGACCTAGTAACAACCTTAAACATTTCCTGGGTTACCTGCCCCTCTTTCCTAAGGCGATATACCCTCTTTGTTTTCCTTAGTTCTTTCAAAAGCTCCTTGCCCATCCAGGCTGATTGTCTTTCCCATCAGCTTATCTTTTAGCACATAGAGACTGTCTGCTCCTGCACCTTCAAGATTTTTTTCTTGAAGTATGTCCATCCTTCCTTGACCCCTTTGTTTTTAAGAGCTGTTTCCCAAGGTTCTCTCCAAATCAATACCTTGAACAGGCTGAAGTCCACCCTCTGGAAGTCCAGAGTGGAAGTTTTGTTGATGTCCCTCCTTGTTTCACTGAATATTGAGAACTGGCATACAGTGACTCTATGGTCACTGTACCCCAGACGGCCTCCTACCACCACATCTCCACCAGCCCTTCTCTGTTTTTAAACAGCAAGTCTAGAAGAGCCTCAGCCCTGGTAGGCTCACTCACCAGCTGTGTCAAAAGGTTGTCCTCCATACAGTCTAAGAACTTCCTTGCCTCTTCTCTGCTGTGTTGAGTTCCCAGCAGATGTCTGGCAGGTTAAAGTCGCCTACAAGAACAAGGGCTGGCGATCTTGAAACATCCTCCAGCTGCTTATAGAATAATTCATCCACTTCTTCATCCTGGTTGGGTGGTCTATAACAGACTCCCCCCAGGATGTTGGCCTTCCCCTTGATTCTCACCCATAGGCACTCTACCTTATCATCGTTAATCTCAAGTTCTACAGCATTGAGAGCCTCCATACTATACAGAGCCACCCCTCTACATCTCCTACCTCACCGGTTTCTTCTGAAGATGTAGCCACTCATTTCAGTACTCCAGTCATGCAAGTCATCCCACCATGTTTCTGTGATGGTGACTATGTCATAGCTTTCCTGCTGTACCTTGGCTTCCAGCTCCTCTTGTTTGTTACCCATGCTGTGTGCATTAGTGTACATGCACTTCAGCTGGGCCGCTGATTGCATCCCTGACTCTGGCTTACCACCCTTGGGCTCATTTCTGGACAGCCTGGTTGCATCCCCTTCCTCCTTCAAACCTAGTTTAAAGCCCTCTGAATCAGCCCTACCAGCTCACTGGCTAGAATCCTTTTGCCTGTGTTAGATAGATGGAGCCCATCTGACTCTAGCAGGCCAGCTGCTGTAGAAGTTGCCCCATGATCAAAGAACCCAAAATTCCTCTGATGGCACCAGTCCTTAAGCCATTTATTGATAATGTAGGTTCTCTTTTTCCTTTCATCATTCATCCCTGCTACTGAAGAGACTGAGCAGAACACCACCTGTGCTCCTGCCCCATCAACCTTGCAGACCCAGATCCTTGCAGTCCTTTTTAATTGCTCTGGTGCCTTTTTTGTCAACCTCATCACTGCCAGCCTGGACAAACAGCCATGTGGTAATAATCAGAGGTCTGAATAAGCTCAGGGAGTCCCCTGGTGATTTTCAATACCCATGCCCCAGGGAGGAAGCAGACTTCCGTGTGGGATGGGGCTGGTCTATATACAGGGCCCTGTGTTCCCCTCAGAAGGGAGTCACCTACTGTGACTACCCTTTTCTTTTTAATACAAAAGGTTGTGATCTGTCTGACAGATAAAGTGTAACCGGGAGCCTCGCCAGACAGATAATTTTCTTTGGTGTCATCTGCCCGAACCTCTGGATCCAGGGCCTTGTACCTACTTTGAAGCGGCACGTGGGAAGGTGATGGGGGTCAGGAGGGAATTTTATTACCTCCCTGAGTAGGGACTTGTTTCCATTCCCTTACATCTGCTAGGTCCTTTTCTGCATGATAAGAGGCATGGGCTTATTTGAATCCTGGTGGGCTTCTCTCAGGGATGGAAGGGGGTGACTCCACCAGACTATTTCCCTTTCACTTTCCCTAGTACTCCTTTCCCTTTCTACTTCATCCTTAAGTTCTGCCATCAGACAGAGCAGATCATTCACCTGCTCACACTGCATGCATGTGTCCATTGCACTATCGTCTGGTACTACCACCAGGCTCAGACATTCCATGCAGCCAGTGGCTTGGACTGCTGTGTCCTTCATGGGGCATTCTGTTTGTGTTAGTACACTTTTACTAGCAATGGCTTTTGATTGTTTGAAAACCATTTGTGGCTGCAACCCTGCCTGCTTTCTTGCCCTGCCTATGTGTGCAAACTGCAGTGTAAGCTGCCATGCCATGCCCTCACAGACGTGCCACACCCCTGTTTGCCACAGTCTGGGTCACTCATGCTCCCCATGGCCTTTTTTAAATTGCCTGTAATGGCCTGGAGATCGCCCTTCCCTTTGCCAGAATGGCTGATGAGAGGGCCTCCTTTCCTTGATTCCCTAGTTGTTGGGGGCTTGGAGGGGGTTGTCCTTGAATATTAACAAGCTGTCCTAGACCTGCCTTCTTTCCAGGGCTGCATCCCACGAATTTTTCCAGGCAGAAAGCGTTAAAATTTTCTTTCCTGAGGTCCACAGCTGTGGCCCTACTTTTGCCTTGCTATCTTCTTTTTAGTCCTGAGTTCTGCTTATCATCCTAGCTGTAGCAAAAGGTCATGCTGACTTTCACATCTCTAGCCAGTTCTTCCTTGTTCAGGGTCTAGCCATGCATGTCTACTTGTAGGCTACTCTATAATGTGGTTTCAATTTAGTGTGTAGTATGAAGTATGTAGTATCAGCTCAAGAAATCAGAGTCCCAGACCTATCCTTTCACTGTTAAGTGTCCTAATTACTAAGAAACATATTCTATCCCCCAACTTCATTGAAGCAAGGGGGGCAGCAAGGCAAACATTCAGTTAGTCCCTAACATAGTTTTCATTTAGGGAGTATCTTTTTGAGACATTAGGGTCTGTGTAAAACCATTCAGAATGAAGAAGGTCTTGAAATGCCTGTGCTGCTTTCTAAGACTTTTCTGATGCTATAACCTATGTGCTGGCTATAGACAAACTGCTCATATTAACCTGCATATAGCCTAAATAGACCTTCTTCCATGAAACTATCCCATATTCCTGGTACCAGGACCCCAGGTTTTCCAGAACCGCAGATGTGGGAAGAAGCAAGTAAACAGGATCTTCCAAATCGTACTGTGTGTTTTGTTTTTGTTCAGTCCAGAAGGAAGTCACACTCATCTCCTTAGCCATCCAGTACACTATTTTCCTGGACAGTCTTCAGCAAATCTTCAGTAGATAATTAGTCTAATGAATTTGGCTGTCTGGTATTATTATTAGTCTAACATGAAAACAGGAGCACCCTGACCACTTTCCCTGATTACATATATGTATAAAAGTGGCCTTGTCTACTTGCTTGCCTTAATGATTTTGAGCATATCCTGAGCATACTTGTCTGGACCCTTAATATCACAGCACAGTTGAGGAAGAAGCTTTCTATTCACCTAGTCAGTCAAGAGCAGACTGAATGAATGCAGACACCTGAATTAAGGTTCATAATACCCAGCTCCTCCAAGAATCACCTATGGCATTTTAAACATCTGCAGGAATAAACAGTGATGAAGAGTTTAGAGATCACTGCCTCAAAATTCAGATTGGTCTTTCTCTTAGTTGGTATCTTTCAGTTTAGTACCTAGAAATACAAGTGTACCAAAGACATGATTGAAGTTTGGGTTCAGTTTTCTGCTGGGAGGTCTTTTCTGATGTCATCAGAGGTGCTACTTAGAGCAGAGAAATAAGATCATTACCTATAACAAGTCACTGAAACCACTATGAATATAATATTTGACACATTTATTCCTATTGTGAATTATTTATGCAGCAGTCCAGAAATCTTACAACACTAACACTATTTGAAGCCATCCACTTGTAGATTACTATGTAAGCTAATTTCGTGAGTATTTTTGCATGCTATTCACTACTGGTCTTGCTGATTGCTAAGATGCTGTATCTGCCAGCTCATGATTACCTTTCTGAGAAAAAAACACCCCAAATATTTCGAAAGCAATAAAAGATGAAGAGTTTCCAACGTTACTCTGATCTACCAACACACTAAGAGGTTTTGACACTGTGAGAGAAAATTTTGGAGTTGAGTAATAACTACAATTGCTAATGTTCATTAAACATGTTGAATGAATAAGAAAAAATATTGCCGAAAGGTCTACAATTGTCAAAACTTCCCTAAATTCCGAATAAGCGGCAGAAAAAAATTGTGTCCTTACATCACTACTATTTCCCCACTCTTCTGTGGATCATATTAATTTGCTTTAGGAATTGTATCAGTGATGAACTGTACTGATGCAGTGCTTAATACTAGGTTTTGATTGAACCAGGTTTAGTAGGAGATTTAATGACCAAGATGGTTTTAAGAAAAAAAATCTCTTAAGAACTAAATTCATATTAACAAAAACTTCTTATAGCAGGCAGGATTATGATTAGCCAAATCTAAATTAAAACCTGGTGTCCCTTTTTCATACCAGTACCAATGTTTTTAATTTATTTCTTTGGAAGGATTATGTCAGATATCAAATAAAATTAGATTAGACACATTTTTCCTGCACATAGATATAAGATGATAATAACTTTGGTAAAAATCATCTTCAACAGACGTATCTTCTGGGACACAGGAGAGCTCAAGAGTGGTGGGGGGCTCCCCATGGTAGGGATTGGCAGCTGGATATATCCCTCTGCCCCAGCGAGGAGCAGGTCAGGCAGGAGCACTGGAGCTTGCAACTATCTTTCAGATGATTATTTAAGTGCTGTGCATTTTCAGGGGGCTATTTCAGGGGATGTAGATCTGGAGCATGCACAGGGAACTGGGTGCACAGCACAAGAGACTTGAGACTGGCAGAGTAGATTCAGGTTTGTCATGAGGAGCCCTGGAGGCCAGGTGGGCTAGGGAAATGATGGTCACCATGTACAAGAAAGTACTCTGCTGACACGTCTGCATGCTTTCTCTTCAGAGACTTCTCTTAAAGGGTATTTTAATCAGTCATAACATGTTCCTCTCCAGATACTAAATACAAAGTGCCAGAGCTGGGAAAAAAATGGTCTAACAATGTCTTTTTACTCTACTTCAGCTGATTTTTCTTGTTTTGGTTTTCTTTTCAGGTGTGAAAATAAAGCCAATATGCTGACATTTTTATGACACTGCATTCCTATAATAAGTAAAAAGTCACACTAATACAATAATTTCATTTTCCAGTTCACTGGCCCGTAAAGTGGCTTATTGCAATTGGGTATTTAATACAAATACAGAAATGTTTTACTTTGATATATTTTAATTCTATCAAGAGTTGTGGTGATGTTTTAACAATAAGAAGTAGCAAATGGGTTGTTTGGACTATTCATTTCCCTTCCAGATCAGCATTAAAATCCAGCTGAGATGAGAACACATAATATTTAAAATAGTTTTTATCCAGGATCTGAAGGACAATAATGTACAGAAAGCTTTATTTAGAAAACGCTTGCTCCTTGGAAAGCTTAGGAGATACCACTGTCTCTGGATATAGATGCTGAGTGGCCACACAGGGCGGGCAGAGGCCCTTCTTCTGCAGTTCAGCTTGGGGAGCTGCTCTGCTCTGCCCACACTGAGCTGCTTCTGCCCCGGGGACCAGCGGAACAGTCACTAATGTGATTGTTGCACACCCCCTGTGGTCCCCAGACATTCCAGCCCCTCCTGACGTGTCCCCTCTCTCTCTGCCTAGCTATCCTTTTAGCAAAGTAGGAACAATTTCAGTAGTCAGAACTAGCAAAAGGACAGGAGAGAATACAATTTTTATAGAACAATTGGCTCAGAAATCCTGGACTCTCACATGTTCAGAAGCGATACATGGAAACTCTTGAGCATTATTGCACATGAGGTCCATTCCTTCTCCCCTACTCCCCAGGTATTTAGCTCTCCTTGAACCCAAAAGTTTCTCTTAAATTTTGTGAAAGTAACACTTTTCACAGCTAAGTATGAAATGCAGGTGTTTCCAAACTCATTGGCATGCCAGCTTTTGCAACTATAAAGCCCCAAGACAAGTCATTTGGTAGTTTTTGCTTTTCCCCTTCTCATACAATTTTCTGGCTATGAACAACCATTACAATGAAACAGTAATCCCATCTTAACTGCCCCTGGAAGCTAGTCCTATTTTCTTGAATCTGGGCGGAGAGAAGTTTGAAAGGTTGTGAGAGGCTATGGGTTTGAACTGCGTAAGAACCTAGGAAGAACCACTCTTCTGTAATGCTGAGCAACCACCGTAACAAAGCGGTGGGTGCTGTTATGAAAGGGATCACACTGCTGTTTGTGAGGGGCTCGTGTTGCTGGCAAAGTGCACAGTATGTAGTGAGCATCTAGCAGAATGGTTTCCGTTGAGGAAACTTAGGCTGAAGAATGTCTTGATTCCTCCTCAGGATGTGACAGATGGGACAAAAACCTGTGCACACCAATAATGCTATGTGTACTCAGAGACATAAATCTCCAGTTACGAGTTAACAACTTCAAAAGACAGATGTTCTTGAGAGATATACTCTGTGCAAAAACTAGGGTGAAACAAAGATCTAGAACTTCTGTGCCAAATCTGAGGGGGCTTCTATTTTGACTCTGAAGAAAATATTTTTCATAATCTCATTTTAACTAATATTTTTCCTAAGACTTTCTGCTGCTGATGTTATAAAGCAATACATCTAGCTTTACAGAAATTAGCATATCCTGTTTCATATAATTTAGTCAGTATTTGTCATATAAGCCAGGCCACAGGAATGGAAAAGTCTTACCTTATATTTTAAGAATTTATTTAACCTGAAAATAGTTTATATTCTTTAGTTTACTTTGTATTCATGTTTGTTGCAATAGGTAATTTGTCAGTCCAAAATGGAATTGGATCATGTGATTGAAGCATTAATGATCATTTTTCCTGGGGTAATAGGCTTCTCTTGGTGAAAGAAATTATTATTATTACTAAATTATTATTAGTTCATATGGCAAAAAATTTCAAATGAGAGTAAATAAAAATACCTTCAAAGAAGACTCTAAGTAACCTTGGTTCCATAGTGCAAAAAATCTAAGATCTGACTTGTCAGAAGATCTTTCAGCACAATAAGTAATCTGGGTATTTTCAACCAGATAAATCTGAAGTAATTTTTTTCCAAGAACAGAAAATTTTTAAACATGGCTCTAATATTCAACTCGGCCAGGCAGAACTGCAGTAACGTATAAAATTTCTGTGGCATTCTGTGGGAAGGAGGAAGAGAATGACATGTTGATGATTTTCACAAATTCATATTATATTGCTTCTTCATTTGCCTGCTTGCTTTTTATTCTTTTTTTCTTTCAAAACTGTATCAGGTATGATCCACAGAGAAAGAAACTCACCACAGATGTAGTGCCTCAGTCATAACTTTTCAGTCAGGAGATGTCCTTGCCTTCTCTTCTAGTATCTCACCTAATCCTTCGTCTTGCGCAGTCAACCCTCATTACTCCTGCTGGCAATGGGATCCTTTGATAAGGAGGATGCCCTGCCTTTACCAAATGGAAATTAGACTATAAAAATAGCCTGCAGAATCATTCAGGTTGTAAAGGAATGATCCTTTTCTTAAATGAGGCATACTTATTTCTTTCCCCTGACCTTCCCCTTACAAAAGTAAGTAAATGAAAAGCTGTGATGTTTCACTTTGGACACAAAAACAACAACAACAAATCAAACAAGAAGAAAAACAAGGAAAAAGAATTATTTTCCTGTGTCATGTCAATTTGGTTCTCACTTGTTCTGTTACTTTTTTTGTGGAGAAGTTTTTATTTTGGATTTTTATCCTTTTCATCTGATAGTGACACAATTAGGTGGCTGTTCTTCACTTGAAATGACTTGGCTTTTCCATGTTGTCTTATTTGAAACTCATTGTAATTAGCAAATTTACCCTTTTTTATGCATCTTTCATCTCTTTAAATCTATTTATGCCATGAAAGAATAGAATTTAATCCTCAGAATAAAGTATACAATGATTCTCCTGAAAAAAACCCAACCAATCAACAAAAAGAAGAAGGAAAAGGGCAAAAAAAATGTAGTGCAAAATCTGAAAGCATATTAAAAAGATATTTTGAGTGCTCTTTGTTTTTCTTAATGCTTATTTATGCATTTGTGGGATGGGATGCCTTTATTTCTTCATTTTCAGCGCTGTCATCAGTCTATTCTCACTAAACAGGTAACTTTTATCACTTCCAGTGAATTCAAAAGTAACAGCATCTTTGCCTGTCATTTCTCACAGAAAGAGATACACTCGACCTCCTTCCACTTGCGTCATCTGTGAGTCACAGCACTTACAACACAACTTGCCTTTCTTCTCGGTGAAATAATCTAGTCATACAACACACAGGAAACTACTGATACTTGAACTGGTCATCAGGTAAAGTTTGTCCCATGATGACCTCTCTGTCTCCCAGCTAGACCATATTTCCCAGAAATAAGAAAAAACCCAAACCAAACAAATGATGTAGTCCTGTCCCACCTGTTTCTGTGGAATAGCTCTCCGCTTTAGTTGTTACTGAATGTTGCACTGGAAAGACACCTGTTTCACCTGATACAATGAGACATCTAGACAGATAGCCATCCCTTGCTGAACATGTTGCCATGTTCTTGCTCATATTTGTCCAAAACTAGTACCAGTTCAAAACTCACATATTTTTTCAGTCTATGCAGCTGACATTGTACTAGTGATTATGTGAATCTCCAGCTTAAGATAATAACCTAGGTTAAGAAGCCTGGAAGGATCTTTTTGAAAATAAGTGCCTTCAGAAGTTCTGAAATGAGTGCATAAAGTTAGCTATAAAAAATTCATGAGACAAAAAGTCCTCTGAAAAGCTGAAAAATATCAGTCTGTGTTTACAGACCATACTCCAGAATTTCAAAAAGGAAAGTGAAGATCAGTTGTGCTAGGAACTACTCTTCCATGTTTCAATGTTGCATTTTCATTATCTTCAAGTACAGACATGCAAGACAAGCATGTGTGTCCTAATGTGGTTTTGGAAGAGTGAAAAGTCCCAGTGGAGGAGAAGTTCAGGGTGGATACTGTTGCTAGCTTCTCAAATTCCTGGATTATGCTACTTCTAGTTGTTACACATATGTGGATCAGAGATCAGAGCTTACCCATTGTGAAAAGCTATTTTACATCCATATAAAAGACCTTATTTCACAAATGAACAAGCCAAAGGTTTAGCTTATTTGAATATCTGAATGAGATCCAAAACAGATTTAATTGAATATTCATTTCACGCAGCTTTAGCCAACTAAGTTGCTTAAATGAATTGATCCCTTGAATAACACTCTATGTATATGGATACTTAATGAATGCACTGACAGAAGACTTCAGCAGTGTCCTGCATAAAATGGCAACAGAGTGATGAAAGACTAATTTGTACCCTAACACGCAACAGTTTTACAATACAGTATGAGGATTGTGGAAGTAATACATGACAGTTATCTTTTACAAGCTGTCAACTTGTCTTCTGTCTACTGAGGCATCAAGCCTTGCCATGCCCATATTGAGCATAGGCATGCCATAGAGATTCACTTCTTTTCAGGTGCACTCTAATTTTCTCAGTGGGATTTAAGAACAGCTTCCCATTCCCTGTCAGCATACTTCTGAGCTTCTTTCTTCATCCAGATATTTGCAGTCCCCACCATGGAGCAGTGCAGCAGTGTCCCAGCCAAAGAGATATTTGCAAGGGAATGCATGAAAACTCATTTCTGAAATTTTCTGCTATCATGACTTTTGAGCATCTTCTTTTGCTTTTTTAGGTTAATTACTCTTCTCAGATGATTAAGATGAGAGTAAATAAAGACCTTAATCTTCCTTAGCCTTGTGAGAGAAAACAAAGGGGATGTACTTCATAGTAGTGGTGTTCTTCATACCATGTGATTCTCACCTTTTCGTGCTTACTACAAAATCTACATGGCATAAGACACAGTGTACTTCCACTATGAGTGAGTGGCAAAACCCAAATATTTCTCATTAACCTATGTAGTGGGTTGACCTTGGCCAGCTGCCAGACACTGACTGTCAGAGACTGAAAACAGTTCGTGCCTCAAACACTGATACAAAGTTTTGCTCATTATAAAGAAGCTACAGCCAAAGAAGCTTCCCTGAAGAGTGGGACTTTGAACTGAAAGTCAGACTGCTGATTAGATAAAGGGAAACCCATTGTTCAGTCATCTCAGGCTGAGGGAAAGGTTTGCATCCACAAAAGGCCAA
>NW_008237890.1:1904678-2016271 GCF_000691975.1 Corvus brachyrhynchos
GTGGGAGAGACGGACCCCCACCCCAGGGGGACATGGCCGGACGTGCCCACCCAGCCTGAGTATGTACACCCATGGGACTCTGTGCCTTCTGGGGGACCTTCACCACCAAGAGATCAGCTGGAGAGGATCAGCGAACATCACTGGGATCCACGGAGTGGTGATATTTTCCTTATTCCGTCCCTGTCACTCTGTCTGTCCCTCCCACCTATCTTCTACTTCTTTCTTCCTTCCTTCCTTTCTTTCTCTCTCTCTCTCTCATATTTACCATCAAATAAACCCTTACTATTGTCACTGGCATATGGTCTCATTTGCACCTTATTTCAGGCAGAGGCATTTCTGAGAACCTTAAATCTGGATCATAACACTGACCTAGCTGCTCTGTCACTGCTACTCCTCCAGCAGGGCAGAGGAAGAATGTAAGATGAAAAAGCTCATGAGGCAAGGTAAATACAAGAAGATTATTTGTCAATTACCACCACAGGAAAAAGAAATTCAAGCTGTGGAAAATTAATTTAATTTATTGCTAATTAAAATAGTTTTGGATAGTGAGAAACTAAGACAAATTAAAACCACCCTCCACACATACTTTCCCTGGCTTTTTTTCCCCAGGCTCAACTTCACTCCCTCAGTCACAACTCCTCTACCTCTTGTACTACCCTGGGAGGCCAGGAAGATGGGGAATGGAGTTTTGGGGTCAGAGTCTTCTCTGCAGCTGCTTCCTCCACCTGCTCCAGTGTGGAGTTCCCCATGGGCTACAGGGCTACAGACTGTTCTGCTCCAGAACAGTCCTCTCTGTGTCCTGCAGTGGGACCTGGACAGAAGGACCTCTTCCTCTAGCTTCTTCTTCACTGACCTTGTTGTTTACAGGGTTGATCGTTGTGTATTTATTTTTTTCCTCCCTCCTCACTTTGATGGCTAGAATTTTGCCCTTTCTTAAACACATTTTCACAAAAGTGCTGCTTCCCCATGCTATGAGGCTGATGGCCTCAGCTGTGTCTTGCATAGGTTTATTTTGGAGCTGGCTGGAACAGGTTGTGTCCAGCCTGGGTCCCTGGCCTCTTGTCAGAGAGGCCACCCCTGCAGTCCCCCAATACCAGCACCTGGATGCAGACACCCACATCATCCTGACTTTCTGTCTGTTGCATGCTGTTCTACTTTCAGATGTAACAGCAGTCTCTTTTTGGGAGAGTGTTGGTATACTCCAGGACACTGTGTCTTTCTAAAACACAGGAACATGCTTGTGAGTACTCAGAAATGCTAACTGTAAAAATAGAGATTTTTTTTTGGTACAATTGTATAAAAAATAGACATATAAAAATAGACATAAATAGAACATGAACCCTGGAAAAATGTGGCTAAATGAGCCTGAGGTTCATATATTTCATAGCTGTAGAAAGAACCAGCAGAGTGAGCAAAAACTTTCATTGGCTAACCGAGGTTCAGAATTTCAAGCAGCTCCTGTGTATCTTTTGTTGTTTCTCCTGTTAGGTTTTGTGCATTTACTGTAAATATAAAATTCCAGATTTAAAAATAAGTGTCTGTTTTTTCAGTTTTTCTTTTAACCTCCTTTCTTTTTAATTCCTTGATAACAACACTGCTCCTTTGTAAATTCATGCTGACTACTCCCATCCATTTTCTTATCCTTCATATGTTAAGAAAAGATTCTCAGGGCTATATGCCCCTTCACTTCCTCAGGAGTTGGTGTGAAGTTGGCCAGTCTTTCAGTCTATTTTAATTCCTGCAGGCATGATTCTGCTCCGCTGGATTCCCACAGTGAGAAGAAAAACCCTGTCCTATTGTATACTCCACTGGTGAAAGAAATAGAAAACTTTGGGTCCTCTAACTGGATCCATTTGGATTCATTTCTACAGATCAGTACAGTTTAGGGCAAGGACACTCAGAAATAAATTAATCATGATGATCCTTCTTTTTCCATGAAGAAAAACTAGAAACTAGGGTGGAGAGTTTTTTGCTAGCTACCTGTTTTGTACCACGCCTTCCCTGTTGCAGCCTGCTGTGTCCAAGCTGGAGGTTACCACTCAGCAGTTGGAACTTGACAGTTCTCAGCTTTGTGGGACATGAGTCCATGCATAAGCTGTCTTGGCTAAGATAAGGACTTTCTAATGCAGGTATCTAGAAACAGCCTGCTCATGTGTTCTTTCATTCCTTCCCCTGAAATTGCAAGAGATAGACACTTCTCTCCTTTGAAAAAAAGAAATAAAGACAAAGACTGAAAAGAAACATAATCAATGTATACATTTTGTGCACTGAATTAAGACCATGCTGGGAATGCTATACACTACAAAATCTGGATAACACCAGATCCACATTGCTCTGGGAACTTGTTTGTCAGAAGCATTCAACAGTGAAAGAAAAACAGTGCAGATGTTTTAATTAAGTGGCATAAGACTTCGGCTTGCATTAGTCTTGATTTTAGCCTCTGGACATGGCTTTAAATCAGGCAAATACAAAAACCTATGGGTGTTCAACTAAGGCAAAAAATACACCTCCAAGTAGATTGCTTTCAATTTTCCCTCTCATCTGAACAGGCACAAAGCCAGAAAATGGCTGAAGAGCCACTGAACAAACTGCATTTAAACCACCAATTTTTCTGGAAAACAAATAGCTAATGAGAACATGAACAGAACCACAAAAGGGAGTTCAAGGGCTGAAGCATACCCCATTTCCCCATGCTCGTAAAATAAGAAATAAGTTTTTTTCAGTCATAAAACTGTCTCTCCAACTGGAAAAACATTAGAGGAACTATAGCAAGAGAAATAGAAAATTCTGGGCAGATGAGAAATTGAAAATTAGGAAAATTATTTCAGTTGTTTTCTTAAAAATACTGAATCATTTGTGCAAGAAATGTATATAGAAATGTTAGTATTGGACTAATTTTCAGAGGTAAGAGTAAAGATAGTACATAATCTGTTTTACGTTATGTGGTTCCACTAACCTCACCTACAACTGAATCATTACAGAAAATATAAATGCCTTCTGAGATGGAAAATTTAGTCAAGGGTTTGACAAGATAAGAGATTTTCCTTTGTAAACACAATGTCTCTCAGAACCAAGGAGAAAAGATGAAATAAATGTTCTAGCTAAAAATAATGCCACTAAAATGTCCTATTCAAACAAATCAAGAACCCAAAAAGAAAAACATCAATGATACATTTTTTTCTGAAAAGCTGAAATAAAGAGAACATCTTTGAGTACAAATTTTAAGAATGACTGTACTGTGGTCATGTATACACAGTAAATATGTATTTGTGTAGGTATATATGCATGTATGTGTGGCTGAAAATAGTCAAAACTCATTTCTTGAGAAACAGAAATGTGTGTTAAATAAAAGTTTCTTCAGATTTTCTTCTTACTTTTGATGTTCAAAACCTGAAAATGACATTGACTGAGATAAGAAACCTGGTCTTAGAGAACTTCAGGCTCGTCTCTAAAATGCAGATTTTATGTTTCATATATAAATGGTTACAGTTGGAAGGGACCCATGGATGTCACCTGGTACAACCTCACTGCTCGCATATGATTACAATTAACATGTTGCCCAGAGAGGTGGCAGAACTGCCATCCTTGGAGATACTCATCTGGATACAGTCCTGTGCCAGGACTCAGTCAATCTTACCATGAAAAAGTGTTATCTGACATTCAGACAGAATTACCTGCTTAGTTTTTTCCCCTTTGCCACTGGTCCTGTCACTGGAGCACCACTGAGAAAAGCCTGGCTCCTTCACCTTTGTCACCATCCCTTCAGGAGTGTATATGCAGTAGTTAGATCCCTTGGAGCAGTGCCAGTTCTCTCAGCTTTTCCTCATAGGAGAGATGCTCCCGTGCATCATCATCTGTGTGGCCCCTTGCTGGGCTCTCAGTGTGCCCATGTGTCACCTGTACAGGAGAGCCCAGAAGTGGACAGAGCACTCCAGAGGGTAAGGATCCCCTCCCTTGACTTGATGGCAAGACTTTGCCTAATGCTTCTTGGGATACTATTGGCATTTCTTGTGACAAGGGCCCATTTCTGGCTCATGTTCAACTTGGTGTCCGCCAGGGACCCCAGGCCATTTATGTAAATCTGCTTTCCAAATGAATGCCTGAGATTGTTCCTTCTCAAGTGCACGACTTAGCAGTTCCCGTTGTTGAACTTCATGATGGTCTTGTTAGTCCATTTCCCTGCTATGCTGAGGTTACGATGAGCATCACAATCACCTGGTCACTACTCCCAGCTGGTGTCATCAGCAAGCTTGCTGGAGGTGTATCCTGCCTCATCATCTAGATCATTAATAAAGCTATTGAACAGGGTTGGACCCAGTACTGACTGAAGTCCATAATTGGCTACAGGCCTCCAACTAAATTTCAGTAGTTCTTCTGGAATCAAACTGAGCTGTAATTTTAACAGTATGTAGCTCCTAATCACCTCTAGCCAAAATTCCACCTGGGAAGAGCAGTACTCAATATCTTGGGTGCCCTGACACTTGCTGCAATCCTCAGCCATGAGTCCAGTACTTATGACTCTCCTGAAATATATCAGCTTAAAGCTAAACCATGTCTACAAGAAAGCATAAGCTTTGAGAGGAAATTTCCCAAATTCATCTGAAAACATGAAGCAGGTTTTCCTCTATTTTATGCTTATCTAGAAAGGCCCTTATGTTTCTTCTAAGAAATGGCCTGGTATTAGTAATTAGTATTCCCCTCACTTGGACAAAGAGAATGGTGGAAAAATAAGTTGCAGCTATCCCAGAATTCTCAGGAACCAGTTTGCCACTGGGGATCTGTGCTACTTGTCAAATCGGCCCTCCATCTCCCACTTCAAGGTGATTTTTAAAAATTTGTTCTGAACTTACCTACAGTACTGGACTGAACTGGAAAAAATAGCAGGGGAATAGTCACTTTGAGAATTACTCTGTACAATTCCCAGTTTGAGTTTGAGCTGCTTTGTTGCACTAGAGGTTAAACACACAAGCATCCAAAATAGCTGACAACTGAGTGTATTCTTGAAGAAATTTAAATGTTGACTTAAAATATCAAGTAGACAAATTGATATGTGCATGGATAGGCCAATATTGCCCAGTTTAAAGGCACAACACACAAAAAATATCTTAGCATATCATAGGACAGTTAGAGAAAGAGCCATTATGGACTGTGAGGTACAAATATACAAGATGGAAGAGGCTGAGAAGCCTGTAATAATCCTATAATGAGTGAAACCTTGTGTTTATGAGAGCTTTCAGCTCCACCACAGAGAACAGATACACCACAAGGTTCTGTTGTGTCAGATTTTTGGTTCAGATGTAGTCTCTTCACATTTTCCTGACTCATGGGGCCTGTAAGTGATTCAGCAGACGTTTTATACCACTTAGAGAACAGAACACACTCAGCTTCTGCTTCATGAGAAATGTTCTGACATCCGTTCTTTTTACATCTTTTGCTCTTCTGGAAGATGTTGCTTTCCTCTTAGAAAAAGTTATTTGTTTTGAAGTATGTTCATGTCAATGGATAAAGCTTTCATCAGCTTTTTGAAACCACTCCATTCTAAGTATTTCCATAAAGCCTCAAGTTACCAGGTTCAAAGCTTCCTCCCCAGCTTCCTTTTCAGCCAGATACTGAGAGCCACTAATTAACTAGTACCAAGAGGAAAAAAATTCACTACCTGTTTTTTTTTGTTTCTCCCTTGTCTGTTTAGTGTGGTCATGCTAAGATTGTCTTTTGTTACTTATCTTTCTTATCTCCTCCCCTTGATAAAATAACTTGCTTCAATAATAGTTTTAGTATCCTATTACATTGATGAAGGAGGGAGGGAAAAACTTTGTGAAGTTTGTGTTGGCATTAAATTTCATTGCCTCTCCATTTTTAAAGGATTTATCTGAGCTTGTTGATTCTGAATTTATGTTATTTGATTATGTAGCATCCCATGAAATAATAATTTTGTTGTATTTTATAGTGATTGATGCAGGTGTGTGCTTATTGGCAAGCAAAATCTTTGCCCAAAGGAAATTTCTGTCAAAATAGCCAAAGCACATTGATATTAATCTCCCTCTTATAGCTATTAAAAGGAGGGCAAGGTCGAAATATAAATCATACTAGAGTGGTGCCAGCAACTACCTAGAGTGGATGCCATCAACAGAATTTATTTCACACATCTCTCTCTCTTCCTTTGGAAAGAAAAACAAAACAAAACAAGCAGAAACCCAAGTGTGTCATTAACTGTACGTTGCTTCTGTGAGCAAATTCACTTACAAGCAGAAGTTTTCTCATAACAGGACTAAGCTTTTAACATTCCATTTGATGAAACAGTCCCAAAAGCCTGTAATACAAAAGCCTAACTTTTTTCCTGCAATATCTTGTGTAGAACAGAGCATGTATATACATAAAAGAACACAACTTTCAGCAGGTAATTAGCCTTTTAGCCCTTTCAGAATTTACTCCTAGCAATTATGAAATTAACACAATCACACAAAGTATTATTTACTTGTTTAAAAGAACAATTTTGTAATCAGGCAAGGGAGTATGTCCAGCTGGGTCCTCAGAAGGCATTGTCAAGAAACAGTAATGTAACAAAACACTTCTAAGGAATAAATTAACAGCATTTCTAAATCCATTCAATTGCCATAATTTTCAGTTTGAGTACTGTTAACTTTAAGAGATAAAAATCCTGTCTGTGCACAGAGCCCCGATGTTCATTTTCCATTATTTCTAAAGAGCACATGTGTTAAATGAGTCAGACATAACAAGTCTACACAAACTTTTTCACGCATCCATAAAAAATTACCAAACGTCAGATATTTACCAAACATTTTTCATTTGCTATATTACTTATTTGATATTACTTAGCTAAAATCACACTAGTAAGGAGCTCAAAATAGGAAATGAAAATCTTCTTGAAGACAGGATTTTGTTTGCTTCTAGATGGTTCATTTATATCTATTTAAGAAAGAAATATTCATAATTTTAAACTTACTAAAAGAAAGGCTTGAAATGCATTCCCTTATTGTAAATGTATTTGTACATGCATTTGATCTAAGAAGTAGCATACAGGAAGGATAGTAGCTCTTTCACTTCTTTAAAGAGGCTTTCAACTTTGGATTAATTCATCAATTAGCCAGACAGACCAGTGCTGGTGATGCATTCATGTGAGTACCATGTGTAAGAGCAAGGTCTTGACTGAAGCTCCAATGTCTTCATCTGTGAGGTTTGTTTGTAGACTTTTTCTATAGCATTTGCAAAAATTGACTTTTCGTCAATTAATGTTGATAGTGTTTATCCCTCACACTTTATTATCCTAGTTCTAGACAGTAACATTCTGTTTCCCATTTTGTAATAACTGTGCTTGACAATAACTCTGCTTGTAATAACTGTTTTCTTTCTGCTGCTTCTGCACAGAGTCTGCAGAAAAATTTTCTCTGCAATTGTGTCTCCAAGAAGATCAGCAAAAATTTCTGGTTGATATCTGTCTTGGAAGTTACAACTGCCAATAAAAATCTATAGCCAAGTGCTGTGGGTTAATCCTAGGCAGCAGTTAAGCTCCATACAGCCATTTGCTCACTTCACCCCTCAGTGGGATGGGGAAAGAATCAGAGGGGCAAAATTAAAAATGGTTTGAGATAAAGACAGTTTCATATGCAAATTAGATGGTGCATGTGAAAGCAAAGAAATTAATACTGCTTGCCATCAGCAGGCAGATATTTAGCCCTTTCTGGAAAGCAAGGCATCGCATGCAATGGCTACTTGGGAAGACAAATGCCTAACTCTGAACATCTACCTTTTCTTCTTGCTTACCCCCTTTTGTATTGATGAACGCAACATCGTTTGGTCTGGGATTTCCCTTTGGTCAGATGTCCCAGTTGTGTTCTCTAACAGCTTCTTGTGTACCCCAGACTAATCGCTGGTGGAGCAATGATCTCAACACCCTGAACACTGCTTTGCTGTAAGTAAAACACTGGTGTGTTATCAAAACTGTTTTGGTCAAAAATTTATAACATTAGCATCATAAGAGCTCCTATGAAGAAAACAAACTCAATTCCAGATAAAACAAAAAAAAACCCTGAAAAAAACCCAGCTTCTGATTTTGAATAAATATTGCCTTTTATAAAAAAGCCCTACAACCATCAAACCACAATGAACCAAACTCAAAGCACCCCAAATACCACTTGGAATATGGTTTCCCATACCTATATAAGATTTAAATATAAGTCCAAATTTTTCCTCTTCTTTATCTAAGAGAGAGATCTACTTCACCATGCTGATATGCTGCTCAGATGCCTGCTTACTACGTGAGACTTACTCTGCAGCCATATTCTACAATGTGGCTGAATGTGTTTCTCCCTCTAGGCTGAGTATGTAGGTTTGGGTCTTAATCTGTCATTTCAGTTTTCTGCAAGGTGCTGTAAATTGGGTAGGAGTTCTCTAAAACTGCGAGGGACTAAGCTTTAAAGGAAACAGTAAAAGAACAAATATAAGCATTTTATGAACATGGAATAGGAAACGTTTACAGACAAAATGGAATGAAAGGAGTTCAAACAGGACGTGCAAATGTGTGAAATGCCCACAACATAATCTTTGGAAGTGTGGACTAGTGAGAAGATGTTCTGTTTCATATGTCTATGAAACAGAAGCAAGTGGTTTTGCTGTTGCCAGTGAAAGATGACTGTTTTGCCACGCCTGTATTCAATGGGTACTATACTCAACATGAAGTCACTATTTCTGATGGTTTCGGTGTGCTTAGTTTGAAGTACCACAGTGCCTGAACTCGATGCCTTGCAGTGGTAGTGCAAGCTGGTTGGTTTGGATTTAGTGTCAGTGATGATGCTGATGTGGCTTGTGAACTTGAAAACCCTACTTAGAGATTCTTGATGATGTTTGTTTTCTTTTACTGCATGGATGAGAACTTGTTGTGTGTTTGTAAATTGCCTGCTACAGTAGAACGTTAGGCTCACACAACTCCTCTAGATTTCAAGAGCAAACTGGATTTTTGAAGAGCAGAATTATAGAAACTCTGATGTGTTTTCAAATAATTTCTTCCAATGAAGAAAATCTTATATTCAGGTTCTCTTGTTTTTATGTACGAGAGAAGGAAAGGCATTTCCAGGCAGTTTTGACTTTAAAGATTTACATTCCATATCCAATAAGGCTGTTGAATATATAATGACGTACTTTTATTGGCAACGAAAGGTTGGTTGCTTGTTCCAACTACAATAATAAAGACTTCTGCTGACAGAAGCAAGCTGAATGCATTTTGGGTTCAAAAGCTTCCTATTTATAGTCTAGATGCAAAACCATCTCTATTCACTACAATGTCTCATTTGCAGGTTATCATTCTGCTTTCCTCTGAAAGCTAGTCAGCAGATGTTTCCTTCCATCTTGACTCATTGCATTAGTGATAGAAAAACATTTTGCATCCCACTATGGAACTCTTCATAAGCAGATCTGGAAGACAGAACCAACTTGCTGAAAACACAGGTCAGTGTAAAGAGAAAATTCTCTTGAATATTAGTACAGCTATGATATTCAAATCCTTTAGGTTTTGAATCAAGTAAATTTCCAAACAGTTGCAGTAGCACTGCATTAATATTCCCTCCTTAGAAAAAAAATTAAATAAACAGATAAAAATGTAGTAAAAAAAGTAAACAAACCAAAATTAAATAATAATAATAATAAAATTGCCACAGGTCTTTAAATGAAAATTTGCTACAGCCTCACACCGCATCAGTGTTTTATTTCCCCATGTAAAGTGAAAGAATGACAAAAATACCAGTCTTTCAAACTTCTGAAACTGCTTTAAAGATATTCTTTGACAGTGCAAGTAGTATTGATACCATTTGGTATCTTCTGTGGACATTTTTGCCAGTTTGATTCAGTGCTAGTGTTGAAGTTTGATTATCTAAAGCTGTCATATTTCAAGGTTACAAAACGCAAAGCTATTTCATAGAATTCAGCAATTCCATGGGAAGATACATCTTTTTATTTCATGTTAAGTGTTGTAGAAGAGGAAGTGATTTATCACTGGTATGTTGGCTTATACATCAGCAAATTTGCTGGTTATTTTCTTCAAAATTCCAAAGTCTGTGAAAAATCATTTAACTTCATTCTGCTTATAAGACTGGTTAAGAGGGGGGAAAAAAAAGGGCACGTTTGCATCTGCAGTTAAAAAGACACAGCAATTTCTAGGAAGATTTTTTCCTGGTCCTTTTTTGACCAGTGACGGCTATAATGTTCTTTAGGGATCACTAAGTGCTGATCCAGTTGGTAGTGAACTGAACTCTTCTGAGCACTGGTTAATGAACAATTTCTTTTTATACATTCCTTATCAGTACTTCTTCAGTACTTTGTTTATCACATTAACAATAGCTCACTTCTCTCCTAAGCTTGCACAGACTGGGAGAAGCAGGCAATGGGTAAATTTATAGATGGCAACACCTTATTACCCTAGAATCAGGACTGACTCATTTTGAGAGATACTAGCATGAATGAATACCAAAGATTTGGGGAATCCGGGAATTTGGTCCAAGAGATTGTATAATATGGAAAAGATGTAAATGTTACTCTTTTTGAAAGTCTGTAGCTACTGTTTTGCTTTGAGATGGGTTAATTTCACATCTCAACAGAATTTTTGAACAGTAATGATCTTGAAGTACATGACATCGTTTTTCTGTGTTAATCGTGAATTAGAACTACTTTTGTTAAAACCCCATTAACTTAGAAGTTATTAAGCCATACACAGCCAAGTATTTTTGTCAATACTCATTTTCACACTTTATTATGGTCCATGCTAGACGCACAGAACAGGAAAATCCAAAGAAGTCAATGCTGACATTAAAGGATACCATCTTAAGCCACTCAGATAGTTAAAGAAACCCTTACATAACACAGCTCTAAACCACCTTGCACAGACTACGCAAAAAAGGTTCAAGTCAAAGGCAGCCTGCAATGCAGTAATTGTAAAATCCACAGAAGTCAGTGGAAAAACATTAATAGGCCTCTGTAAGAATACCAAGGCTTCACATTTACACTATTATCACCATCTTAAAGTGGAAATTAGGCCAAGAACAATACAAGTTCTTAGAAATCACCCTAATGTTAATGTCTTGCACATCCTTCCAGCACAGAGAATTCTTTATTAACACGTATTTAATACTAATTGCTAATAGACTGTATTCCCTTACAAAGTAATCTTGGAGACAGAACCTGCCTTCTTTCAGAACAAGCAGACAGAGCAAGACTTGTTTTCTTTAAGTAGATTGCCATGCCATGCCCCTTGTAGCTTGCCTCAATATACCTGGTGTGTTTATTAATCTAAAACTTTTCTAGTGTGTTTAAAAACTTTACCACAGTATTTGGATAGTAGCCTCACAGACTCACATTTGCACTCACTGCATATGCAGTGCATAACAGAAAGCAGTCAAAAGTCATGACTGCTTGCCACAATTTCAGTAACTGAATTTTGACAAGTGACTTTGGATTTACCCCAAAACCTGCCAAATCTGCAGGAATTAAAAATGCGCAATTCACCTCAAATATGTGGATATTTTGCCCTCTTTGAGTTGCACCTATGAATGGACAGAAATCTACTTTCTCAGTGTAGTGATACAGTTCTGAAGCACAAAGGGGAAATCCAGAGGCATGTAAAGTGTGGTAATTTCAACTAAGCTCATGAAGCTATGAGAATTTATGCCAAAGGGTTTGCCTATTCTGGCTCAAAACTTGCTGCTGAAGATGATATATATTTGCTAACCTAAGAATGCATTTTCCACTGTCCAGCAGCTAGTTAAGAAGATTAATGACTGTTTTGTAGTTCCAATTAAACTCCTTTATCACCAAGAGGGACCAAACAAGTTTTGATTTCAAAAGCACTGCTTAAGAAAGAAGACCAGGGCTGCATAACACTGACATTTTATTAGAATTCATCTGTAACAAATGGAACTTGTGTCAGCAAAGAACTGATTTTCATACAGACTTTCTTTTGCCACCAATGTAACGAAGTAAGAAAATAAAAAGCAGGGCTTTCATTCTGTAAAACATTTACGCGTACTACTAATTAGAGGTAATTGTATCTTTTTTAACAAGCCATTTTACAAGGTAATTTTTTTAAGTTTTTCAGTCTATGCATCCAAAACAAGAGCAAAGAACACAAGTTTTTATTATCTTTGTAAAGACACTCCAAGCTTGAATGGCAAAGCCACATAACGGATGGTTATAATGAGACCTGCAGCCTTCTGATATCTGTGGAGTATCAGGGCACCAAGGGAAAAAAAAAAAAAAAGAAAAAAAGAAAAAAATAGAAAAATAAACATAAAGAAAAATGGGAAAGAATAAAAGGAAAAAAAAAAAGCAGTGCTTTTTTTTTTTCCTTTTTACATGTTCTGTGTCTTTTAAATACATACAAGTGGATTTTGTAAGCAATTTCTTACAGATGGGTTCAAGTTATAACATTATTGGGTGTAGAATCAATAGGGCAGTGCATAGTACAAAGGTATATATAGAAAGTGCAAATCTCCTTAGAGGGTCACTCCTTCCCCCAGCCATCTTCTCCACTATCTAACCACTCAAATAATTTTTTTAAAAAGAGCTAAATTAAACTTCTGTATAAATCATTTTTATATATTTTGTGGTTTTTTTCCCCCATTGCAACTAATTACAAAATTAGACATAACTACACATACAAACGTAAATAATAGCACCGTACTGGTTATGCTGATGAAACCAATTTTAAGCTTGGAAATGTATGATGTATGTAGACAAAGATGCTCACAATTTAAATTGACTGCAGAATGCATATATAAGAATACAGAAAGTGGAATGCACATCAATGATGCTAAGAGCTATCTTAAGAAACAAAAAAACCTAAAAGGAGTATTTATTTGTACAACAGTTTTTCTCACAAATTGGCTCTGCTTTTTTGTATTTCTTTTACTCCCTCATTTTCTTTGGAGCTTGCAAGACAATCTGCTAGGGAAAATGCACTGATCTTTGTATGGATCCAGTGTGCAAGAACCTTCCTTAGTCTATGTTTTCAAAATGACACTCCATTGTTTTGTATTTCTGATTTCCTATATTTGAGTTGAAGAACATGACCACACTACATAACCTGGCACTTCAATCATTATTTCAAAGTATAACTCAAGAAAGAAGAAGAGAAAGAAACATAGTGCACATTCTTCTCTGGTTCAGATGTAAGTTATAGAATCTCATTCTGAGGTAGCCTTCTATAATACTTCTATTCCATATATATATATTTATATTTATGTTTTGATTTTTTTGGTTTGGGTTTTTTTTTTTTTTTGTTTCATTACAAAAGTGCTCAAATACAATTGTTGGAGTTTGTTCTTTCATTCTCATTTCTTATAGGAATGGGAAAATTGGAGGAAGAACAAAAAATATTGAGGCCATATTGAGAAGCCATAGCAATGCTCCTATTTGAAACCCCAAAGAAAGCATCCTTTGATGCTGATGTACTGACAGTGGCAGAACACATGGTGACCAAGGTCAATGTAAATGGCATTCTACAAAGAGTCTCAAAAAGTAGTTTGTGCTGTTTACAGAATTTTCCTTTTTCCTGGAAGAAAATCTGTCAATCTCCAGTATGTCATGTGGGCTCAGTCTCGCTAGTCTTACATGAACTTTCCCACTGAAAGCAATGGTTTGACTTTAGCAATCTGTTGACATGAGTGAATGAGCAGGACTTGCCCCAAAATAAATTTGAGGGGGGGAAAAAAAAAAAAAAGCATCATAAGCACTGCTGATGTCAACTACTGCTACTGTGCTGCTACATCTCTTCAATGACAGATAACACTATAAACAGTGACACAGTGGGTTTGTAAAGCCAACCAGAAATAGATTTCCAATTTGTGGGCTAGTCTGTTATTAGAAATATGGAAAGATAAAGGGCCTTGACTACCTATGTGTTTTGGGTTATCATTTATTACCATCCATACTTGATTAGAAACTGGAAATGCATATTTTTCAAAATTGTCTGGTACATGTAGTAAAATGTTTGAAAAGAACAACAGAGAAATAAACAAACTAAACTAAATACAAATGAAGGCTAACTTAAAGAAATACTATTCAAAATAGGCATCAAATATAAGGCACTCTAAATGTAAAATTAAAATAAACCCCAGCATCCCCAAACAATGCTGTATGCCACAAAACATTTGATTTCACAGAGCAATGTGTGTTTGGCTTTGCCCTGTTACATACGATAAATGTAAATTATATAGCGCACACTATAGACAGTATACTATTGAATACAATTTTAAAACATCTTAATACCTAGTATATTACAACATTCTCCCCTCCTAAAGGGATATGCACTGACCTTTCCCCCATGCACACCTCCTACATTTAATAATATGATTTCTTATTGCACTATAGTGTTACAAATATTGAACTTCACTTGAAGCCTAAATCACATACTCTGTGTGCGTGTGTGCATGTGTGTGCTCTGTATGTGTGCATGTGTGTGTGTTCAAGTGGAAATGTGGATAGAAATATTGTTTGGGATAGAGATGGCGTTTAAATATCAATGATGTGCATTCCTCACTTCCCTTTGAAACAGAAGTTTATGGACCTTAAAAATGCAGAGCTGATCAAATAGTAGTTTGATATAATTGCAGTATGCAGAAAAACTTTCCCAATGCTTTGATAAATCCAGATATGTAAGAATGGATATGTTTATGTGCATGTGTGTCATCTATCCATCTGTATTCTCTGCAACTACACAGAGATTCAGAAAAGGGTAGACAGTAATACATACATATATATATATAAAAAGAGAGAAGAGTGTGAGTGTGCATGTGCATATGTGTGCGCGTGTGTGTATGTGCTAGCAGCATCTTTATACTTTGCGCCTCCCTGTTGATTCCAAAAGAAACCAAAAAGCCCCATTTTGATTTAACTGATTACAATGAATATTTTCTTAAAGAAAAAAAACCCCAAATAAAACTACAAAATTAATACTAACAAGACTGTGGTACTGTAGGACTGCACAAAAATGTGCAAATTTTCAAAGTATCTAACATTTCTACAGCACAATATTACAGATAACAGTTCTACAGCTTAAAAAAAAAATCTACATTTTTTAAACAAAAATATTAACAGTTATGCAACCTTTTCTTTAATTCACTTCATTGAATGATAAACTCTTGTTAAAAAAAGGAAAAAGTTTACACAGTTAAAAATGAAGCACAGGTCAGCAGTATCTTTACAATACTAAAAAACTAAATCAAGGACTTTCTTTTTAAACATTCCCACATTTTCCCTAAAGTGTTATGATGAGCAGTATGATGGGAAAGGGTGATGTTGAAGAGTCCGCTTTGTTTGAGAAGCCAGAACCCAACCTTGCAACAAACATCTTGCACTGAACTGCAGTTCTCAAAACTCCTCTTTGCAAAAGCATGTAATCCTGAATAAGATGATCACTCTTTCTGATTAATTTCCTCTTCCCTTTAACTTCAACCAATGTCGAACCCTTGAGGTATCTGTAAATGAGATCCTTCAGACGCCTCAGTGGTCAGGATTCTTTTATTATGGTTAGGTTATTAAACTGTGAATTCTTGGTCCACATGGAATACTTCTTGTTGGGTGGGGTTCTTTTTTTGTTGTTTTTTTTTGTTTTATATATCCCCAATATTTTTGTTCATTTTTTTTTTTTAATTATTTTTTATTTTATATATCCCCAATAATTGCTCCTTAGCTAAGAGTTAAGAAGTACTTCTAAAGCACATCGTATGGCTCAGAAGCGGCTCTCTGGATCTTAAAGGGCCTGCAATAAAAATCCACAATGGGTTTTTATGTTGCATAGTGATCAAAGCTGCCCAGATACTCCAGTGCGGCTCGATAGCAGAACTGGTATTGATCCTAGAGAAAGAAAAACAAAAGCATCAAAAATTCAGCTTGTTGGTTGGTTTCTAGTTTCTTTCAAATAATAGTGAGTATACTGTAGCTACAAACAAAGATACTGCAAAGGCATCTGCAGTTCAGCAATATTCACTTGCTGACACCGACAGAAAACCACTCTGAGCTACCATAGATGAAGACAGACACTCATTTAATGCAACAACATTTTCCACAGAATGCAGCTTGTTTTTGTGCAGAGACCATATACCCACCTACTGACGGTCCGTTGTGCTGGATTAAAACAATATCAGCATAAAGCTTTCTTCTGATAGGAACACGCTTGAGTGCTTTTCCCCCATGTATTTGAAAATAAGTAGCAAAATGTATAATTAATGCCACAGCTAATACACTGAGTGAAAAAGTCCATCATAGCCTTAATATGGAATGCTGTAGGTGTTGATGAAAATGTGAAGATACCTTACACTGTGGCAAGAAAAGGGCCTAAGTGAGAAATATGGAACTAAAGCACCTTATTCACATGAAACAGACTTCATTTCAACCTACACCTGAAAGCAGAGAGAAGTTTAGTGTGGTGAGAAATTTGCTTATACCTCTGATGAATCCAACATTTGTCAGTTTGTGTTACTCTCATCCCCATAAAGCAGTCCTTTTGCACATTTATGTTATGTTGCACACTTACACTAAAACGGCACATCTGTGTACTTATTTCCAACTGCAATTCAGGATTTAAATGGTAAAAAGTAAAAAAGAAAACAAAAAACATTAGAAAAATTGCTCAGGGATGTCTGTTTATTTATCTGATAGTGCTGTAGTAACTGCAGAGGTTGCACTTGCTAAGATCGCAATTAAAACTCTTTTGGAGGCCAGGAAACTAATCAGATAGTTGCTTCACTGAAGTGGTGTGATCACGAATAGTTTTTTTCTGTTAGTCAGAATAGTTAGAATAGTGGCAGAATACATTACACGTATGCCTGAACTTTAAGTGTATGTGTGGTCCACATGAAAGTGCTTTGTTTAATAAGGATTAGATTTCTTGGCAGTTTATACCAGTGAATGAGAGATTTGTTTTCCACAGAATACTGGAAGAAATGCGTACACAACACTTCTGCTTTCAGCAGTGGGGATGAAGGGTAGCATACAGAGATAAGTCAAAGCAGGGGGAGGGAGCATATATTGCAGAATTGAACTCTGCATTTGTCAGGTAGGCTCAAAGCAGCATAGTTTTTCAGTATACTGTAGTTATTTCTTGGAGCCAAAATGACATAAAGCAGTCATTTTTCATTTTGCTTATCCAGAAGAATGATGGTAATGGAAAAGAAATGGAATTAACTCTTCAGTTTGGTCACAGTGATTTACTTGGCTAACTGACAAGATTAAAAATAAATATCTGTATTTTTCATATAAGATTCTATGAAGTTATCTTCTTAAAAGTAAAACTACCCAGCTTCTACTGAACAAGTTTAATTTTCTTGTGGAAAATGGCAAACTCTGGGGAGTCATTTTAAATTTCACACACTGTAATTTAAAGGCCAGTGTCAATCAAATTATACTAAATAAATGTGTGACCTAAAAAGTTTCCCTTCTCTTGCCCTTTTTCTTGGTTCTCCTAACCTGTTGGATCTGGCATAGTTCAGGTCGTCTGCTCAGAAATTAAAGTAAAAATTAAGCACAACATTAACTGATAATATTTAAGCATTCTTTACGACATGACAGAGTTCCAAGCACACAGGCCCAGGTAACTGGTTTATACTATTTATCCCTCCCTTTATTTCTCTATGCCGCACTTGCTAGCATAGAAGTTATTTACACTATAGTTATCCTGAATGCTGAATTTACCATTATGATTTTCAGGCCAAAAAGCCACTTGCTTGGTGACACAAAGTCAAGAAAAACATGAAAATAATACAGTGGCAGTCTGAAGACATGATCAAGACCTTGCTCCCAGGGGAAAAAAAAAAAGGAATGGATCCACCTGCATAAGCAATTTGCCTGCTTCTTCGTTACCACACATTTCTGCCAGGAAACAAGGATCAAATAAAAATGGGTGATGCTTTACAAACAGATTTGCTCAACTACCATAATTTAGGAAAAACGATTTTTTTCTTCCTCATCCTACAGTAACTACTGCAGTAACAGGAAATAGTCCTTGCAGTACCTTTATGGCAGATTTTACACTATAGTCACAGGGCCAATATGTGACTTCAGATAGAAAAGTAAGCATATTTTATACAGTCTCTATCCATGCATTTTTTTTGCTTGTGTAAGTACTGCTTCTTTTCCATCCCATGGCATATGGATACTGTTTTGCTCACCTCTGTCTGTACCATGGCTGGCCGCTGTGTCCTTAACATTTTGACAGTCTGGAAGATGTCTACAACACCTTCATATCTCATTCTTTCTAACACAATGCTCAGGGTTATGAACACTCCAGTCCTTCCAACACCTGCGCTGTTGAAGAGAATGAAGAGAAAATAAAATGTTAATTGACAGTTAATGCTGAAAGAATTGGCTGACAAATTATTTGTGGTTACAACACACCATATGTGTACAAATTTCTATATGGGGAAAGGCTCACTAAGCAAAATTCCCCAGAAAAATACCACACTGCATTCAAAAGAATAACTGTGCTCAAGCAAACTTTACATGCTACTGAATACATCCTGACTCTCCAGTCTTCCTTGCAAAGTGACTTGGTTTGTTCATCCAGATATACAAAAATCAGTGCATGGTGAAGGCAAATGTTAATATTTGTTGCCAATAACATACATTGGAACTGACAAGAGAAAATGAAGCCAAAATGCATTTTACTGCTTGCTTTACTTTAGTTTGTCATGTATATGCCCTGTTTTGTACATCTTCACTGTGCTATTTTACCTTCTATTTTGAGTTAGGAGTATGGATGTTCATTTAATATTGAACTTGTTAATATATGCTTCAATTCAAATAACGGATACAAAAAATCTCAACTCGAGTCTTATTCAAGTCTGGCAGTCTGGATCTTTGCTTTCCAATGCTGATATACATTTGCCATGATTGTTTACATTAGTCTTAAATATCTTCTTTGAGTATATATGGCTTGTTTGCTCTCTGTCCTGTCCTGGGTTTCTGCCATTAGCTTTAACCCTCCACAAGTGGTAGAAATTCTTGCAATCAATAGAACCAATAGTTGTCAGCTTTCAAAATTAAACAAACACTTATTCACAAGGATTATCCATGGCTAAAGACACAGGTAACTGCACAGAAGAAAAGATTTTCTAAATCTGAACTTCTATGGATGGAAACTAAGCACCCTGTCATCTCACTGTTGATGCTAATAATTTCATAAGGTTTTCCCCAGCCAGATAACCTTGGGAAGGTATTTATGAGACCTATTCACCAGACAAGCAAATGGAACAGCATGAACAACAGGGAAAACCTGAAGAACTCTGAATGTTCATATGAACTATGACAGAGATCCAGCAAATTTATGAAACTAGTGTGGAAATTGAATGCTCAAACTGTATGATGGTATTTTAGTGCTTGGTCTAGGTCAGTGCACTTCTAGGGCTATTAGACATACACAATTGGATTTATCAATTTTGCAGAGGCTGGGTGCCCTCAGATTGCTGAAGCCAAAGGACAGCTGCCACACCACTTGACAGAATATCATGCTGTCAGTGATGATTTACCTATATGGAATAACAACAGTCCTGGACATCTAAAGCAATTGTAGAGTAAGGTACCTGATGAGGTAAATTAGACAGCTAGTAATTAAGAAATATCCTGAAAAATCCTGGAACCTGCTCATTGGAATGTGCTTGGACTTTACAGAGCTGATGACAGTGTGATCTAAACCAAGTAGCCCAGAAAATGATCAGCAGAATGAAGGGAGATTACCATTTTACATTCTCCTTGTTCCTGCTCCTGCTCTGCTATTTAAAGATTAAAACAAACAAAAAAACCCCAAAAAACAAAAAACCAACCAAACAAAAAAAAGCCAAGTATGATTTTCCAAATACGTGAGACGATTTCTGGCCTCATACATTAGACAAATCTTTGTTTAAAAAAATAACTCGGAAATCTCCAGCAAAAGGAAGAAATTTATTTGTTGTCTTGTGTACTTAGGAAATCAGTATCTGGAGACACTACTTAATGAGGAAGAGAGACTAATATGGAAATATTTCGATGCTTGCAAATCCTAACTAGTCATCAAATGCAATGTCTTGAGAAAAGCCTGTAGGAAATGGATCCTGTTCCCCTTAGAGTGGCAAGAAAACTTTTAACACTGTAATAATTCCTACACAAAAATGCTAGGGATTTCTAGAGTGAAGGTAAAGCACTTCTTCATGATGCTTTATGATTCACAGTGATTTATTATTTAAACTAGAAACTAAAGTTAGGATGCTTTAATGAACCATGAGGAAGTACTGATTTGTTGCAAGAGAGAGGAGTTTATCACTACAAATACATCTTGAATGCATTCTGGGAAAGGTCTTCTGCACTCTTGAGCTAAAAGCTGGAATAAAAAGACTATAAATATCTAATATTGGTTGAAGTGAAAACTTTGCTTCAAGGTGAACAGTCCTTTGCTCTCTTAAATAGTTTTAAGTATCTGCCTCATGGTCATAGGGTGTGTAACAGAGAAAGCAAGCTTGTCAAAATTGTGTAGAGTGTGAAGGAAACCCAAAGGAAGTAATGCTAGAGGAGTTTTAATTCACTGTACAACTCATCATGGTACAAACTGGAGGCATTATTTCAGTAATTCCTCAGAGACTAGGAAAGTGCAGGTATCCAGGATCTTGTGCTTCCTGAAAGAAACAAACTTACTAATTTGCTAGGGACACTTCCTATTCATGTAAGTTGACTAATGCTGACAATGATGATTAGCATTACCAGTCCCTAAATTGTTATTACAATAATAATAAAGACATTTTAAAACCAAGCCATGATTAGTTACACTGAAATTAACTTTGTTTCTAGCAAAGTCAATGGTAGAAATCCATAATTTTACCACGAAAGATCACATCCATTTGGGAGGGATATACAACGCACTGTAAGCAGTATTCACTGTAGTCACAAGTGGACATGTCTGCATGGTACAAAGAACTTAGAAGAATAATATCACTTTGCTTTCTTATCTGCATAAAGGCATAAATATTGCTTATTACTCCTGTCCTCTCAAAACTCATTAATGTTGAAGAATAAGGCTTATTCTTATCAGGATTGTCCTTCATTTTCCCTTGTGAAATGAATCCCAACCACTGCTCTGCAATGCTATTCTCCTCAGCAGGCCATAAAAATTTTTAGGCACACAAAAAAAAGTAGGATTCAAGTATTCCAATACATTTATTTGTCAGTCTTTCAGATTAGGGGATAATAAAGAACTCAAATTCTGTTTACTCCTCACTTTGGAAAGATGAGAATTTCTCTCTGCTTACTAGGCTCTAGTAAACTCATTCATTTGTCTTCATGCTAGTATTGAGGCACTACTTGGCTTACAGTAAGGACTTGCATCTTGTGCCAGTATTTTGCATCTCTGTTACAATAAATAATAATAATATTTAATCTACCAAAAAAAATTCATATGACAAAAATGAGTCTCTAAAATCCTAATGGAATTTATAGAAAACAATTTATTAAATAAGAGAAAAAAAAGATAAAGATATTATTTTTGGCCATCTGCTATAGACTAGAATATTGTAGAGAAAATAAATAAAAAACACAAGAATATTAAAAAGCCCATGCTGGATTATTCCTATCCACCATGCAAGCTGTTTTCATCTGCATATCAATTGCAAAGGAATTTAGGGTACCCATCACAAAAATGAGCACTGAGTTCTGAAGTTAGAACTCATCAACTCAAACCTCAATGATTTTTTTGACAAGCAAAATTTCTAAACACCACTTTCTATTCCATTCCCTTTCTTGAGATACCTACTTTTTTTTTGGTCTCATCTTGATTGCTACTAATGTGCCACTGAGGTGCAACTAGCTTGTTGGCAACTAATAATTCCCACCAAAGTAACAGCCTCACTTTTAATTTCTAGTGGAAAAAATATCAGATGTAGCAGCCTGTTATAAGGGTCTTCCTATTCCTTCTGTGTGCAGCATTGACCAGTTTGCTTTTATGCTGCATTAGAGACATTTAAAAGTAAAGAAAAAATCATGTGTTTCCAGATATTTCTGAAGAACTGTTTCTGTATAAATGGAGTATTACAGAACAGTTTCCACTTCATAAAGCAATTGTGTTCCTTTTTAGATCTTCTATTTGATTACATTTTCTGATAGTTCACTTCTGAAATGTTTAAATATACACCTTTGCCACAATCAGCAATCAGCTTTAGAAAAAAACCAAATCTGCATATAATTAGTTTTTAAGCTTTGTTTACTTACCTGCAATGAACAGAAATTGGTCCATCCTGACCAAATTGCTCTTTTGTTTTATGCACTTGGCCTATGAAGTCAATAAATCCTTCTCCAGACTTTGGCACTCCTTGTTCTGGCCAGTCAGTGAACTGGAACTGCCTCACTGTTCGGGACTGACCATCCTTTAACAAAAGACACAAATGATGCATCACAAAAGCATGTTGCTGTGGCTTAAAGTCGGTCAGCCAATAATCATAAAGACAATCACAAAGTAAGGATTTTGAGAGGAGCTGAGAATGGCTAAGAACACATATATGAAAATTCTTTTAACTGCAGTACTGGCTGAAGCTTTTGCATTGGCCTGGAAGTGTCGTTTCATTAACAATATTGCATGGATTCTCTTCCACACTGCATAGGAGAGCTGTCTGGCATTCTGACGGTGTGAAAAGGGTGTCTGAGGCCCAGGGTATATGACTTTTTTGGTATGTTATGTTTTGAATCCTGTGGACTACAAAGTCCTTTCTATACAGATCAGGTAGAATAAGGTCATCTAATCTGACTTTTCATTTCTGAGATATGCTCATCCACTTCACGGCAGGAATATCCTTACTGATAAGACTTGTTTACTCATTGCCCTCCTTGCAGATGCTATCTTTAATAGTAAGCTGTTTTCTATGAGGTGAACAGTTTTCCTGGAAGAAGATGGATCAACAAGCCAGTTGTTTAACGTATTTCCCTTCAATAATGGTTCATTTAATTCACTAACATCTTGGAGTTAGTTGAAATTGAGAGGAAGGGCCTCCTTTCTCAAAACAAGCCATCTAAAGCTCTTCAATCCCTGTGGTTAGGAATACTAACTGCATTTCTTTAAAGTGCAGAATACTGCATCATAGTTATTTTTATAATGAAGCCACTGTAATTACTAAATGACAACTTCTGTTATATGCCTATTTAATGTGTAAAAAGTCAGAACACATAAAAAATGCAATACAAACAGATAAAGCAAATTTGTTCTGCATTTTCAAACTTTGTGCTTGATGATTTTGACACTGTCAATCTGCACAGCTGAAATGTTCAAAATCATGGCAATGTGAGCTACTAATGTTAACTGGTGCCTCTAGACATCATGTTTTCTAAGCACCCACCCTGCCATGTCTTCAAAACGGTCTTCTATTAAGTGAAACTCATGAAAAATTGAAATTTCTTCTAAGTAAAACTCATGAAAAATTCAAATCATTACTGGAGATTCCCCTCAAAAAGCAGCAAGTTATGCTTGGAGGCAAGAACAATCTTTCTCTCTTTATCCTTCTACCATAAGCGCTCAGCTGTTACAGACCTTTGAAATGATACAGAAGTGATTTTAAATATAACCAAAGGATACCCCAATGCTTTGCTTTTATATTTCCTCTGGTTTTGTGGGGTTTTGCCTCCCGTATCTCAGATGAGTAAGGAGAACAGAAAAAACTGTATGTGTACCAGCAACTACTTTGAGAGGACACACATACTGTCTTCTTCCACTAGACCACTGTGACAATTTAGTAGTCTGTATCTGTGAAATGCTTTTTGCCACAAACAAATATGTAATGTTTGAAAATATTCACCCAATTTGATTTCTTATGGGCATCAACACAAAAAACTAAATGTTTCCTTTCAAAATGGTATTTTGTTAATACAAACATCTCTGATAATAGTCTCTGTAATCCCATTTCCCCCCAAGAAGACATAATGAAATTGCATCCTCCAGATAGCCTTAGGCAAATGATATAAATTCATCAAGAAGACACAAGTATAGGTTGATTTCCCTCAAAATAACCTTCCATTCTCCTAAAGTAAAGAAAGAAAACCTGAAATCTGACTTTCAACATGTTCCTAAGAAGATGGAAACTCTTCAGCAATTTCTGACCTTGATAGGACTTACACTAAAATAACAGTAACTTTTCCATGTAGAAAAAGTAAGAAAGACGCTACTTTACATAAGTGTGGTCTGTCATTGGAAAGATCACACATTTTCGGTGTGTATATGTATACAACTGTATTAGTATGTTTCATGACTTCAGTAATGCAGTATTCCAATGCAACTGTGAAATGACAATAACCTCTCTTATTTAATATTATTTAATGAGCAGAGGAGTAAAGTTCCTTAGTCTATGTTAGACTAGCATTAGAGCATATTGGGAACTGATCGGCAATTTCTTACAGTTCCCTCTGCTACCGACATTATAAACAGTGCTGATTTCTTTTGATGAGATTCTTGCCAACAGCAGTCCAGATACAAATGCCAAATTTTATTAAAATCTTTACTTTCAAATACTGTGACAGTTTGCACAGTTAGTTATCAAAATAAGTGCTTTCAGATCCCTATGTGGCACAGAGGGCTTTTAAGGTATCATCCTATATATTGGCTGACCGTTTGGATTTCTTCTTCCTTCTCACAGGGGATATTCAACTGTCTTTTGATTAGGCTGTAGAATTTATAATACTCTCTTACAGCCATCACTAATAGTTTAGCCTTAAATAAGACTGGCCCAACATATTGACCTCTTGAGTTTCCAGAGAAAGTGAGAACAAAGTAGTCAGAAGCAATAACTTGGAACAGTTAGAGAGGTCAATTTCACTGTACAACAACTCACAGTTCAGTTTCAGAAATAACAGAGAGTTCCACACCAGACACTTGCTGCTGGCACCTAAAAAGATACAATGCCTCATTTTTTGTCCCTGTGGAATAACTCGGCATCTTGGCTCTGGCAGAGCATGGATGGTATTGTAACAGTATAGATGGATTTGGAGATGAGAGCAAGAGAGGATGTTTGCCATCACTCCAGCATTTACTCTTCTTTGAATGCAACAATTTAGTCAAACTATGTCAATTACTGGGTGTGACAGCCACAAAAGCCTAACTAGAGGAAAACTATAATGTACATTTTGGTACGTATTTCCCACTTCCTCCAGTAAATTTGGAAGGCGTTATAGTTTCCCAGCATAACTAGAAAATTTAAGATGGTGCTGTCAGCTCACTGATGAGTTTAACAAAACTTGGACCACCAAGATAAAGAGATTTTCAAAATTTGAGAAGCAACAATACATGATAGTCAAATGTCACAGTAGGACTGTCAATGTGATTGATGCTTTTTAAAAGAGGTTTATTAATATCATGTCAAATAAAATTAATTATGGAAAATTTAATAATTTAATTATTTGACCCTTTTTTACTGGTTTGATAGCTGTAGGTAAGCAGAATTTCTTAAATATCCTATTTCAATATAAAATTTTGAAAGAATTTTTTTTGAATATAAGATGTTTGGAGACACGTCAATTACAGCTATGGCTTTTTGTTATAACTGGAATTTTGTGATCAGAGCTTTGTAAACTATGTCATATAATAACTCTTCCAACTTGAGATAGATTTTTAATAGAAAATCAATTAAAACTGTAAGCATATTTGGAGTGAAATTGGCTTTGACTATCTCTGCTTACAAGTGTGTTTAAAGACTGATGCTAGGAGCCTGCTCTCCACTTTTCTTAAGCACAAATAGGTTAGAGAAGCGATGAGTCATATGATACTACATTTCAAATAGAATGAAAATCAGACCCAATATATCTACAGTTTCTTTACAAAACCCTACACCTAAATCTCATTTGCCAAACAAAAGGTCCATATGCTGACTTGATAGTAACAATACCGTCCAATTTTAATTGAAGTTCACGTTAAAAGCAGTAGTCTCGCTAACTATGAGGAAGTCTAATATTTTGGATGCTGACAGGCAATTCTGAGCAGCCACTCATGTTATCCCTGGACAGTACATCCTGCTATTTTGCTTGAGCAAGTATTATTCCACAGTGCCTACAGAAACAGGCGCTAACAGAATGTCTTCCTGCCATGCAGACTGAAGTGCTAGAAATCAAGTCTGAGAAATGCCAAATATATATTAAAAGTTTATATATGTTTAATCTTATATGAGTGCTCAGTTTTGGACTTGGGAATTCAGATAAGAAATGCAGTATGAAAATGAGGATGCTAAGGTCACAGCTGCATGTATCTACTCTGCAGATATACTAGAGAGCTGAAAATATGCTATATGAAAAATCAAATTATAATGTGCAAAGCTTGTCCAGCTTTTCTTATGAATGCCATTTGCTCTGCAGTTTTCAAATCTCAATGTATTAACCTTCACAATCACTCAGCCTCAAGGGTGGTGCAAAACAACACTCTAAGTGGCAAAAATTGTACCCATTATTGATCAAGGGAAAAATGAGAAAAAAGAGGAAAATGGCCCTCAAATAATCTAATGTATTTTGGCACAAATAGTTCAGAACTATAAAACTGTGCTTCCCAGATGCCAGATCTGAATGAAGTACATTGTTCTTACAGAAAGATGCCACTTATTTAAAAATAACTTCATCTGCTTTTTTATTATTGCTTGTAGAAAGCATATCTGTAGGGTTTTCTTAATAACAATAAAAGTTTCAGAAACCCCAAACATAGAAAAAGAAACACATAGACATTTTCTTTTAAACTTATGAGAACAAGTGTAATGCTATGTTGACTTACCCTTGCATCTGTAACCTTGAATTCCCTCAGAATGTACTGTGGCATGTTGTACTCTGCCATTGGATCTACCACAAAATACTGGTATCTGGCTGAGCGCTCCGCAGGCCAGTACTGGTGGCATTTTTCCTACAAAATAACAAAATACAATACATTTCCTGTTACTTGAGAGCACTACCATAAATGGGTATAAATCCTTTTTTACTCAGCTAAGTGTGATATTCATGGAAGGTGCCAGTAGTGACAAGAACATGAGCTGCTTGTGTCGGTATAAACATTAAACTCAGAGAGTAAAAAATTACCTTTAACACTGCATTGCCAAGGGTTTCTCATTGGTTGCTGTATATCGGAGCTTACTTATACTTCTGCTCAGTTTTATTATCTATCAGTGACAAGAGCTATCCCTAGCCTAATTTTCAATGGTGAGTTTTTATCTCAATTTAAATCCTGATGCTATCTTCAGTTTTCTTCTATTTGGCTTGTTGGAGCAAGTCCCCTCAGCCTCAGTCACGATTCTATCTCTGCATCCACTAGCCATGTCCTGAACAATCTCTATTCTCTCAGACACCTGCCCTAACTCAGATTTCACTTATCAGATGCCAGCTTTCTCTTGACGTAATCCTGTCCAGATAGCAGACTGCTTCATTCTTTCCAGTAGACGGAGTATCAATGAAATGAGTTTAGAACTGTAAACTGGGGGCTGAAATTTTAATATGCAGGACAGAACACATAGAAGACATTCAGATCTTGAAAATACCACACTTTCTTTTAACATTTTTACAAGGAGATGCTGCAAAAGTCAAGTTTCCAAGTAAGAGATCTTTCTTTTTCAATAGACAGCAGTGCTCCCTCCGCATACTTTGAACATCAGCATGCAAACCCACTTGCTGAATCTCAGCGTGCCCCACAAAAACATGCCATGTCTAGTTTGTCTATTGCAACACAATAACAGATTGAAAAAATTTATACCTAGTGGCCAGGAAGGCCACTCCTATTTCAGCAGAAGAAGGAACCAAAATTCTCATCTTTAGATATTCCTAACCATGAAATATTTTAATATAAAGAGCTGCTGTAACCAACATTTTAGTAAAGGAATATTAGAGCAGTACTTACTCTGCCCATTTCTCGTAGCTTAGTGAGCATGACCACAATTGTAGAATTATGCTCCCAGAGCATTCTCCAAAAGTCTTCAGTTGTTTCTGCTAAAGGACCCTGTGTAGCTATGTAAGCTTTTTGTTGTCTACATAAAAAAAAAAGTAAATTAAGAGTAATACTTTAATCAAAAAGTGACTTGATTCTCATATTCTCTGTTTATATGTAAACATTGTCTAGAGGGAAATTGTACATACTATTAATAATGAGCACATTAAAATCTTATTATGATTGTTTAATCAAACTATGGCTTTTTATTTTTAGAACTTTGAGAGGAAAATTACTCTGTTAATATTATGATGTATGATTTTATCATTATTATTTAAATTTTAATGCAACTCTAATTGCTCAGTTTTGTGTGCTGTAAAAAGCACTTAAGAAACACTTAGTTGTGCTGGTTCATTTTATAGAAATAACTGTCTAACAATCTATTAAGTTTAGGAATTATAGCATCAAGCAGTTTCTTTATTAACTTCTCTTCAACAGTCTGATGCCTCCAGCAAAAGTAAGTCAGGAAGAAAATTTGGGAACGGAATATGTATTTCCAGGCCCTAATATCCTGCTAGTGGACGCTGCCACCAAACTGTTAAAAAACTGGATGAGCAGCTTTATAAGATGATGACCAGTTTGTATTGGTGCTTCTTTCAAGCAACAGAAACACCTTTGTGGGTGATAGTGGAGATGAAGTTTATTTTCAGTTATGAGTGGAGGCTCATAAAATTATCCCTGGGATATGGATACCCAGGCACACCTGAACTGAGTTAGGCAAACTATCTCATTTCCCTGTCATGCCTTTTTCAACCAGCTGCTTAAGTCAGCTGAGGGCATATTGCTCCATATTGTCATGAAGAAGCTGGTGGGCTTTTTTGTATGTAAAGCCTTACATACAAAAGGCTTTTGGTGGTAAGGTCAAGTCTTAGTCAGTGCTCCAAGATCACAGATTATCACCTTGACACACAGAGTATATCTCCTGTATCTTATTTCTAGATATCCTTTTAAGCAGAAGAACTGTGAAGAAATAGGGATCCAGATCATGAGCATGCTTAAAATCTCATTAACTTTCAGCATGTAAAGCATACTGAGAGCTCTCAGTGGTTTAAAGTCAGGTAAAAATATAATGTTTAAGATTCCATGTAATTTGCAAAATTTTTCTATATTACATGGTGAAAAAATATAAACCCTTTATTAAAATTAAAAAAACCACCCAAACATGCCCTGAACAGATAACAAATACCAGATTTCAATAATAAGCTTTGTTATTTTCAATGTAATTACATAAACAATTTTGTAAACTTTTAAAGCAGTACAGATAAGAACGCATCACTGTTTGTACCTGTATCCATCAATGAAACTGGCATTAATATAATCAGAGCCTTCGACTCCTCGGATAGGCTGCAAGCATACCCTTGTGGACTCATATGGCATAATATTGACAAGGCGATTTTTGAATTTATTACATGGAAGATTGGCACTGATGAATCTTGAAGTGTGAGCCTTAGAGCTAGCAAGACGCTGTAGAAAAAAATTAAAATAATTAAGGCCAGGTATAACAAAAACAAGTGACACTATCAGGTTTTATAATCTCTGGTCAGTATCCATTAATGAATAATTTCAATTCCAGATGCTTACTTTTCCATATTCTATTGCATTATCCAAATATTTGTAAAGCTTCTTTTAACACCTTTTACAAGTACAATGTCTGCTCTGTTAGTGCATTTGGACAAATTCCAGTATTAAACTTATCTTTTTTATCTTAAAATTATCTTTTTTAGAAAGAGCTGTCTTCCTAATTTAAATATGTAGTCTAATGGTGTCTCTTATCTTCTGATTATTGGAAACAACTGATGGAGAACAGAGCAGCTTTAGTGTTACACCATTTGGTTTTGGTTACCCACAACATAAAATCCCAGTACCTTAAATTCCAGTTCCATTCCTGTGACATTCTCTCCTGTTTCTATCTGTGTCAGCTTCTGGATATATGCATACAGGTTTCTGGCTGGCACTTCGGTATTTCCACATGTCACTGCTTCCAGCAGTGCATCATGGATAAAGATGTATTGGTCCTCAGTTTGAACCATGTAATTCCTCTGTGCTCTCATTAGAGTTACGTGGCCATAAATATCTACAGTCTTTTCATGCTTTATTCTCTCTAACATGGCATCTATCACAATGAAACAGCCAGTCCTGCCGACTCCAGCACTAAAAGAAATGAACACGGGAGAGAAAACATGGACTGTTTCATTCACTGTGCTTACTTTTATGTCATTCAAGTTTCAAAGTTTTGTAATGCTGATTTAAACAGCACGTTTCTGAATATGAACATAAAAGAAGTTGGTGCCCTGAAATAAGTAAACTCCTTAAACATTCATTACAAGCAATTGAGAACACAGAATGCTTTTATATGAAATCTTTGAATCTTGCATTTTCAGGTTTGACTATAATAGAAATAAAACACCTTGCAACATGTTCTTAAAAATGGAAATTGCTGGAGATGATGAATCCTCTAAGAATTCAAGCTTTATTTGTAGCATGATTTCTAAGTCATTAAACATGCTGTTGCTGCTCTTCTCTTTACAGAGGTAAATTTATAGGAAAACAATAATCTTACAGAAAATGAGTCTTACATATTTCTATCATACTTTGGCGGTAAACTTTCCACCCCTCTCCCAACTCTGCTGATGGGGCTTCTATTAACACAGTTTGTTCTGTCCTCTGCTGTTTCACTTGGCTAGGACATACTGTTAGTCTTTGCAACGCAGACCCATTACTAGATAGCTGTGCTAGCTGTAGACTGGGGAAAATCCAACTGTTTGGACACCAACTGTACTGAATCAAATCAGACCATCTTTTTGCAGCCATGTGTATGATTGAACTTTATGAAGTTTTGTTTCAACTATCTGGATACATGTAGCTAAACAAAGCTAAAGTGTAACATGGTTTTGTTCATCATTTTTCTGTCCAGGATCACATCATGCCTGTAACAATGAATGATAGTTTCAGGTCTTCTAAATGCTTAACTTTTTTCAGTTAGTGACACGAAATTAAATACACAGTATAGTAAGCAACAGTTTATAAACTCTCAAGACACTGAGATTAGCTAAGTTAAGAATAGTTAAGAACCCCACAAACTGAAATTTTTTGAATAGAAAGAAACAAAAATAATTATAACCTAGCCTCTAGAGGACAATTATATTTTTTGTTCTTGTAATGGCAATGAAATCAACAGAAGTAGCACACATTTCTATGTCAGATTGGTTTATATCAAGTTTTAAACTATTCCTTCAATGATTACTCTTCTCATTCAGTTTTTATCAGTTTAACAAGTGTGAGCCAAGTGAGAAATATGAAAGCTTTGCAGTGAAGATTTTCTCTGTATCCTAGAATATTGTTCGTTCCCTATAATGTATTAATGAATTGCTGTTCCAGCACTGGATATGCCATTTTTCAGATCAAACATCAAAAAGTTCACTGCTATCTGCAGACCACAACTGCAAAATCCCAAGACAGTTAAAAGCTTGCACCTTCAGCTGGAATGAGTGATTTTCAGTTCCTCCTTTCATGTCTTTTATTATAATTTACAAATTTATTTTTTCCATGAGCAAACTCAAAGAAGAATAGTTATTAACATACTCTAGCACAGAAGATACGTGCTAGTCTATAGGTTTATGCAGAAGTTGTGAAGATCATACCATCAGATCCAAACACATCGTTATACATTGATTTCATGGTAAGGATGGAGGGACTGACACACTTCATTTATGGAGGCATTTGGCTTCACTGGGCTCCTGACACATCCTCTCTGGATCATTTTATCCAGCAAGATATTTTACTCCTTTAAGATGTTCAGTACATTCTAATTCTGCCCATTAAAAATGAGCTGTGTGTCTACCAAACTACTCTCTTCACTTTCCACATAAAAAATGGAACCAGTGTTACGAAGATTTTAACTTAATTCCTCTTTGAAACATGCTCTTTTGCCCCCAATACCTTCTAACTCCAAACTCCAATAGCTTATTATATGAAAGAAGAAACTATCCTATCCTAATTTTTTATCCCATTTCTCTTTCTCTTCTACTATCACACAGCCTCTTAATATGGTATGATACGCTGCTGGGAAGCCATACATTTTGAATCCTCACTAATAAGACACTGAAATACTAAAAAAAATTCCCTGTATTTTTTCTGGTAACCATGCTAATTCACCTAATAAGAATAATTTCACAAATTATTTCTAAGCTTGTTATTGCCTTTCTTGCCCTTTTGTTTTGCATCTTCTGCTGTTACTGTCAAACTTAGAATTTTTAAAAAAATTATTTCAGCTAGTGAAAGATGCTATTACACTTTCAAGCTGAAAACCTAAGATATCTATTAAATAGACATGCCCCCTAGGAAACTGCTGCTGCTTCAAATATTATCATTTACAGTACTATAACGTTTGTTTTCAATTTCTAAAAACATGACTGACTCAGTCCCATGAGCTGAAACATGTTTAATGTCCTGCGATGCCATACAGCTACAATAGCTACAATTCAAAAAAGGAAAATGAAGAGGCATAAGGGGGACATTCTGAATTCAAATCACTGTATGGATGTGCTAAAGGTTGGCTTTTGTGATTAATTTGTAGCTGTTTAAATGATGACCCTTTATTGATACTTCAGTGATTTGGCAAAGGAAGGCAGTGTAATTACCAGTATTCACAGATCATTTAATTGGAAGCAAAGATAGTAAAATACGGACCAAAAATCATGTAGGACATTTTTGACTCATATCAGGGGAAAATTTTATTGAATATTACTGTTTCAGATTGAATGAAGCTTGCATTTATGAACTGAAAGTACATGAAATTGCTTGTGATATGGGAAATATATAAAAAGGTCTGGATTTCATTGAGGAACTTCATATGATTAATTAGACTCCAAACCCACAGAAATTCTGTGGTAGCTCTGACAAGAGCAATATTTAGATTATTTTCCCACTTTGCCGTTAGGAAATTAGAACAGAGTAGAAAATCACCCCTCTGTCCAGGAAGCAGCAAAAAAAAGCCCCTTATGAAACCACTGAACATCCTTTTGAAAAGAAACCTCTGATCAAAATAACATAAAGACCTTGTGCAAAGACATAAATTGAAATTTCGTTTTAGAAGAGATACTGGACTGCTTCAAGAATTATGTACCATCTTATAAGAGACCTTTGAGAATTTATCTGCAAGTGTGGTTATGGTTGGATACCAGACAACAAGGATGGTATACAGCACTTTCTTAGGTGCAGTGCTTTACCAAATGGAAGACTTTACTGACTGAATTTTGTTCATCCCTAGGCTATGCATGGAGGCAAGCATATTTATCACTGAAGCCACATAAAATGTCTGAAAAAGAACATGAAACAAAAAAAATCAGACAACAGAGTATTTCACTACAAGCAGATAAAGCTCAGTCTAGAACTCTCCCTAGTTTTCATAGGTAGTGGACAAAAGCATGGGACGGTCACAACCCACAAGCCAGCCTTATATCTTTCTTCCTTTATGGAGCTTTAGTAAGATTTTTTCCTTTCAATCTGTACATTCTCAGAATTCTAGTATTACCATAAATTCTTCAAATATAACTGCCCCAGATTTAAGCCCATATTTTTTTGTAATAATGTTCAGGAAGTAAATTTGTTCTCCATCTAATCCCAAGTACAGCTCTGGAGAGATCAAGGACAAGAAGCTGTCTTACGAGATTGTAATTTGAACACAAACAAACAAACTCTCAAGCATTAAAACACACAAAATCAAAACTCCCAAAAATTTCTCTTAACAAATCCCATGTACAGGGAATAATTGTTCATTAAAATAATTTTAAAAGCTGAGTTTTCCATGCAGGCTAAAAATGCAGCATTAGTAATGTTCAACAAACCTTCAAACAATGACATTCCATTACAACAAATCCTCACACAGGAATAAATTAATGTTACATAGAGGAGATGAAAAGAAAATGACTATTCGTTCTTTACTTGCCAAAGAAGAATCAGGACTGTGAAATGAAATGATGAGAATTTAAAACAAACAGGAATTAATTTTTAAAGTGGTACATAATTAAATTGTGAAACACGTTGTTACAGAATACCATGTATCACAAAAAGAAATTCAGAGAGGAAAGGATCAATTAAGGGGTATTAACCAAGATGTTACAGACACAACTTCCCCTACAGAAATCCTTTTATTAGATTTCGCTGGAATTTGGATAGAGACTCTGAAAAATAAGATTCTTCTTTTGAATCAACACTTCAGCCTTCAGGTACCTGACACCTTTAGGAACTCTACCACTGAAAAGGCACACCATTAATTTTGATAACTTGCTTCTTCTTTCTTAAAAGGGACAAATTATCACAACTATTCTACCTGCTTCTTTCCTGAAATCATGAATTGTTGGTGAAAAAAAATCTCTTATTGTTCTGCTTGTGAGATGGAATAGCAGAAATTATACATAACTGAAAAGTTCATTGACCTTATTTCATACCACTTATTTTTCTTATCATGGTTTCCCTTCAGAAATGATTGTTGATTCTATATAACCATACATGCCATAATCCTGCTTTTCATAGAGGACTTTTACATATGCACCTTACTTAATCACTATGTTGTCTGATTTCTTCAATTACTCAGACATATAAGGAAAAGAAATTAAAATAAACTTATTACTCTGTACTATTTTATCTGTGTAAAAGGATTTACTATGATTTTTTATTTCAAAATTAATTCAGTTCTCAGATATTCTCATTATTTTCCTACTCTCTAAATACAATCTTATATATGCAATGTACTGAATTCTGTATTTATCATCAAAGAGTAACTATCCTAAATACATCTTCCCTGTGATATTTGTTGAGTTTCAGTGTATACTTTACATTTTTTGTACTGTACAATGCATTCACAAAGCCTTCTTGACATCATGCATTCCACCAAAGAAAGAATGATCTAAAATTTACTGAAATAGAGTTTAGAAAAAGAAAGTATTTTAAGGTTAACTTTAAAAACACATCTTACTATGACTTGTTACCTTCAATTAAAGATAGATCTATGCCTGAACAGCTGTAGATACAGAAAATGATACTTCTGGGTAATTTAGCAGAGGAAGTACACTGCCATCATATAGTCAATAAATAAAAGTGAAGATTACAGCACAGCAGAGAAGTCAATGAACAGAAATTATGCTGCTTGCTGCTAACAACTGTTTTTTGCTTTCTTTGCAGTTCAACCTGCTTTGCATTCTCAGGGTGGAATGTTTTGAGAAGTTGCTTCATACTTTTGAATATTTCCTTCTGTGCTTGGATTACATTTTCATAGAGAAGAGCTATTAGCCTATCAGTGAGAGTAACAGAAGGTGAACTGATGCTATCTGATAATGAATTAAAGAATGTGGGAAGAAATGTGTTCTGTAGTACTGGAAAACTGGAAGACCTTGAAAGTACTTGCTAGCCACTAAGATTCTGATTCCAAGGTTCAGAGTCCTCTGGACCCTTCCCTGATTCTAGGTGTTTGCATTCCTATTCCTACTGTGGCCAACAGCAGCTGCCCTTGGGATTTTTTCTGTTTGGGTTTTAGACTGATGGAGCAGTAATGAAGGCTGAGGTTGTCATCCAGACACAGGACTTCATCTGGCAAGTACAAAGTAAAAGGAAAACATATCACTAGGACTCCTCAGTCCACATCAGATTTTTTTTTTTCAGTACCAATCACAGTTCAAAGCCCTACATGAATCTGTCCACAAATCTTTTTTTTTATCTTTTCTCACTCCCTTGCTCCCCCTTCCCTACTCTGAAAACTTGGAAATAACCAGTAAATTACTCCTGAACCTTGAAGCTGATACGACTTTGGTAGTAGGCCTATTTTTTTGGATCTCCATCTCAGAATGTCTCTTTCTTTTCAGTTGAAAACTGATATACCTAGAAAATAAACTCAGAGGATGAGACAAACATGAAGTTGCCACCTCTAGATTTAGTTTAAACTGAAAGGGTTGCAATACAGTATTAATGCAGTGAGATGCTACACAGTAGAAAATTGAGTGAAAAAAACCCCTGAGGCTTCTCTGATGAGCTCATATGAAGGCTAGCCCTGTTTTTTTAGACCAAGTGGTGAATAAAATAAATACCCTTTTTAATATCTGACAATACTCCACTGACCACTGAAGACCTTGGTTACTAGTACTCGTTACAATGTTTCTTAACCTCTGCAATCTTTATACCAACATGAATTCTCTGTAACATAGACAATCAGGTTGTGAAAGGTTAATACCACGAATCATTTCACATTTCTTAATCATGACTTGTCATTTAGAGGTTAGACACTAATCTCTTCCCTTTTTTTCAGGATTTTGAACTTAAGAGCAAAAATTGTGGACAAGTTATAATGAAAATAATGGGAATTTTAGTGTAGAAGTTTCAAGGTACATGTAAAATGAGCTTGGATATTTTTGTGACATTAAAAATTATTTTTGAAATTCAGGTGAGAAAAAAATAGACATCACAATGCAGAATTCACTTGGAACAGCATTCACTGATAAAATCTGATAGTAAGTGATGAGACCCTGAATAAGTCTATAAAAGTAGGAAAAATGAAGAAAGATTAATATTCAGGGCAGAATACTGATTGGAAAGCCTCCATGAAAAGATAACGGGACTATTTTTAAAGCTGCATTTTACTTCTAGAGACATGGGGAGAGGATCTAAAGAGACTCTCATGATGATTACTTTAGATAAAAATACAGCCTGTTCAAAGTTAGCCAAACACGCTGGGTAGCCAAGTTGATGCAATGTGTTCCAGTATACTCCGTGTCTATGGATATTCCAGAATTTAATGTAGGTACAGCTGGGAAATCTCAGAGATACCCCTTTCCAGAATTCAGCTATTGGGTTATAAAAATATTTTCACATTTCCTGCAGATGGCTGGATTCTTTTCTTCACTCATAATTTTAATTCAGAATTCATTACGGACAGCTGCTGGCTCTGATAGAACCTAATTGCTCTTTTACTAGACTCAGCTGCAAGCAGTCAGATTTCCTTTTCCTTTGTAGAGTATATTATATATAAACATGGGTGGGGAGAAAAATAACCAATTAACTAAATACATATGGATAAAATGACTCACTAAGAGTGCTGATCAAATAATGTATCAAACTGCATCTTAGGTCAAAGGAAATTACAGGCCTTGTAGGACATGATAATATATATATGGAAATAATCATCAGCACCAACATATTTTTAATTTGAGATAACACATGGAAAAGGCATTGCCTTTGTTAAAAAAATCTTACAGACAATTATTACATTTTAATGAGAGGCAGGTTATGTCGCTGGGTGAAAAGTCATCAGTTTTCAGCAGACCTGCTCAACTGAAACCCTTTGTCGGCCAAATCAAAGGCCTCAGTATGTCCACAAAATGCACAAATTAGAAGGAAAAGTGGCATTATATATATATATATATATATGAAGAAAATATCCCCAGGGAATAGTTACTGTTACTTAGGCTACCAAAAAAAGGGTATGTCACAAAATAAAGGAACAGAGACAGACAGCAAAAATGTCAAGGGATATGACAACTCACTTCCATCTCCCTCCACATGACAAATACTGGAATGGGTTAGAATATTTTGCTACTCCTGTTTTCTATGACGGATGAACTCAAGGAAAAGTTGTAGACATGTAGAACATGAAACAGCATTAAATAACACAGTTTTAATCCTTTTGTCCAAAGACATTTAGTGAAATGAAGTGACACATAATTAACTAAAAGTAAAAAAAAATCTTCTAACTTAATGTGTGAAACAACTTAAGGAAAAAGGTCAAAGAGAGTTAATACTGCCTGTTTTTTTCTTTAAAAGGTGTGTACAATTACGAATATAAACAAAAAAGTATACACCAGTTTCTCTATGTAACTAAAGGAATAAAGGGGAAAAGAATCAAAAGCCTCATGAAGCAACTACTCACTAACTCCTTGCTGCTGGAGAGGAAACTTTATTGAAACATTGTTGACATTGGAGTTTTGTACTTCCCCCTGAAATTTCTGACATTTGCCATTGTCAGAGACAGGCTACTGGCCTAGATAGAGCACTGATTCTATCTAGTAATAGCATTCCCTATGTTCCTTTACAGATTTCTGACTACTACCAAAAACAAATCTTACCCTATGCAGTCACAGCAGCTTTTTAGGATTTCAAAAGATAATCCACCAGCCCTGAGTCACACCAGTGGGGGGTATAATACCCTGAACCACAGGCTAAGTGCCAACCAAATATGGCTTTATACACATATGACTGATTTAATCAGAGAGGCCACAAGTAGGTGTTTTTCATTATTTGAATCTGCATGATGATATATTGCTATTACTTGTTATTTATATGTTTTTGAATTTTAATAATGGTTCCAGTGATACTTTATGAGTTTTAATGCTTACAAACAATGGAAGCATATACTGCACATACAGCTGCTTCATTCAGGTTTTAGAAAGGGCTTGTTTGCTCTGCAGAACCAGTTTCTAACTCGAAAGTGGATCAGCATCAGTTTGTGTCTGACACCTCAGGGAGGATTTCTAGATAAGACAGCATAGTATTTTCCTACTCTAACAAAAAAACCTATCAAGGCCAATTTTAAAAGATCCTCCACACTGTCACATTAGCTATGGTATGGTAGTTCTTGTCATGTTCATACTTCCAGGTTTTCATATGCAAGTACCTAAATTTAAGGAGAAAAATTAGAGACCTAAACTAGTAAGACCCAGACTGCTGTTAAGAGGGATTGAGCTGGGGAATGGCATCTTTTCTATCAAGAGGATTCTAACTAGTGACACTCCAATTTGAAACAGAGGAAAGAAAATCAGCATTACCCATCCATCACTGGCTCTATCAGCATACAGATGGGAACGCTGCTTTTTGTCTGTATAATTGCATGAACATGTCTCAGTAATTAGGTGAGAGCTCCTGCACATTCAGCATAAAATATCCAGGGTCTTCAACTGCAAGGTTTCCAGAATCTACCCTTTCACAACCTTGAAAGTTTTATGGTGAGAAAATGAAGGCAAATCAAAAATCTCTATTTGTGACATCTGTGACATCTCCTGTCCATGTCTGTAACACCATACATTACAAAATTACCAAGGAGTTTCTTGCTGTACCAATTTTTTCCATCTAGCCTTTATCAACTTTTCTTCTAGACTCTTTCTCTTTTTCCAGTAGATTCTGCAATTCCAACAATTGATCAAAGAAAGAGAAACCATCCAAAAACTTCTAAATCAAGTGAATCCAGTTCCACTTTCCTAAACAGAGATGAAGCATCCACAGCATAAACTCTGCAAATCTTGGTGTCATATCCTTTATAATATACATGTTGAAATGAAATAACTTCTAAGAATAAAGGTATGTGTAGAAATGAAATTACTCTCAGTCAGTTACTCTGATTGCACGGACTGAGTAGCTGAGACTATTAATACAGATGGAAAAGGAAAAACATGGACATTAACTCATTGCTGTATTTTTATATTAAGAGGAACTAAATATCCTAAGCAGGATCACCAACTATACATTTTTTCAATATGAGATTCTAATAACAATCTTATCCCTCTCTGCTTTTTATTAGTGAGCAATGACTATGAGAAAAAAAAATTTATGAGATGTACAGTGATCCACAGCCAACAGCTGAAGAGTAAATAGTGTTATAGTGTTTTTGTATAGGTATGATACCCAGCACAGTTTATATACAGTAGCAACTCAATAACTACTGGACAAAGACATGTGGGGAAAGCAGAGAAAATTTAAAATATTTATGATATTAAAATACTTGTCATACTAAAATGCTTTCACTGTCTTTTCCTCTCTAGAGCTTTCAGCTGTCCAAGGAAGCTAGGAAGGGTCCTGGATTGAAGGATCCCGGGAAAGGATGAGGAAGATTCTAGTATTTTTCAATCTTATTTGTGATATTTCTGAATATGTACTGGGGAGGTTTTTTCCCCCACCGTGAAAAAGGATAGGCAGTCATCTGCAACCTACTCACTGCAAGGATTAAAAAATGAGCACTTGTAAGGCCTATGGCAAGAGAAGCAGTTCAAACGATAGAGAAGTGAAATAAAACAATCCACTGGAAAATCATTGCCTTTGATAAGTATTTTATTTTTCTTAAATGTTCTATTTTTTATTCGCAAACAAAATTAGGTTTTATTCACTGAAAAAAATTAGGTAAGTATTATACTTTAGGAAATAGAGTATCATATGGTGGTTTGTTATTTTTTGAAAATAATCTTGTTTTTTACTCTGCTAACTGGTTCTGTTAGTGTAGTCAGGCACAGATTTACTTAAAACACTCACATTCCTCCAAACATCCAAGCTCTTCTGTTTGCAATACCACCATTAACAGTACCTGCCAAAGCTTGACAAAGTGTCTTAGGGATATGCCCCTTGGTGGTGGTATTACAAGAAAGACTTAAACATATGGTATTGCACTAACATATTAAGCTTTTAGGTAGCATTACTGAACCAATGACTAAAGTTTCTGTCATGTTTTGAAAACATAGTGGCATAAAATTCCAAACACCCTCCAGTGCTGGTTTATTGTGATCTGATTAGCACCTGCTTGCCTGCACTAATCCAACTTCAAACATAAACGTGTGTTTTCCCTGCTATCATTAGACCACACATTAGAGTCTCACCAATGCAGAATCCTAGGGTTTAAGCCTGCATTTTTTCATTAAAGAAACAAGTTTTTCTAGATCAGCTCTGCAAATTAGGGCAAGTCATACAGAGACACTAGTGGACTGTGGTATTACTCAATTTCTGTGCAAAGAAACTGAAAGGGTAGTCTTAAAATATAACTTTAAATGAAAAAAAAGCATCTATGTGCATCAACTATTTCAACCACCACAGAAAAATGCTCAGAAAAATTACTCTAAATAAGCCAACCAAGATTTGAACACATTGTGTAAGGTACCTACAAACAGGATGGGATTGCTAAATTTCATTTGTGGATTTTTTTTTTTTTTAAATATAGCTTTAATTTTTCTGTTTTTCTCTTACTAATCTCACACTAAGAATAAGGATCACGGAACACTTTAACTCAGCCTTGACTGAGGCTCTACTGAACTATTTTTCCCAGTAGATACAGACCGAAAACTTTATATTTTTTCTTGGGAAAAGAGTACAGTGGCATTATGCATTCATGTTACTTCAGCTATACTTTGTCATGGAGGTAGTCCTTCAAAAATATCTGATTACTTAAATTAAGAAATCTGCATTTAGATTAGGCCTTGATGTTTCCCTTGGTGCTCCATAATTCTTTTAGCAACAATCTATGCTGGTTTTCCCTTGAAAATAACATACCTGTGAATATATTTTAGCTACCTTTTCCACTTAAAAACCTGCCAACTTTTCAGCACAAGTGTGCTGGTTTTGGCTGGGGTAGAATTTATTTTCTTCACAGACTTCTTGCCTCTGTTTCAGTGTGTGGTGCAGCTCAAGGAAGCTGGGGTGCATGTGAAGTTGGGAGGAGACATAGGTGACCCAAGCTGACCATAAGGGATATTCCAGAACACATGGCATCTGCTTAGTATATAAAGTGGGGAGAAGAAGAAGGAAGGGGGGGACATTTCGAACAATGATGTTTGTCTTTCCAAGTCACTGTTACGTGTGATGGGGCCCTGCTCTTCTGGGGATGGCTGAACACCTGCCTTACCGTGGGGAGTAGTGAATAAATGACTGAATTCCTTCTTGTGTGTGCAGCTCTTGCTTTCGCTCTTAAACTGCTTTTATCTCAACCTATGAGTTTTCCAGCTTTTACCCTTCTGATTCTCTCCCCAGTCTTGCTGGTAGGGGAGTGAGTAAGCAGTTGTGTGGGTCTTGGCTGCAGGCTGAGGTTAAACCACAGCAACAAATAAGAGCTTGGACTGGTAGAATATACTTATGAAATTCTCAACATGTTTTTGACTTCTATATTAGATTCATATTCAGTACTGTACAGGTAATCAAATGGTTATCAAAAGTAATGTCTAAATGGCATGTAAAGATGCCTGTTGCATATACATTAGTAATAAATAATTACCAATGTTTTTTTGAATTCTGATCATATAATTCTATATTTCTTTGCTATCATCACACAAAAATTATTAAAAATATTTCCATTTGCATATCTTTGACACACATTTACCAGAACTTGTCTTATCAAGTTCAGTCATGTAGAATGGTAAAATGTACATTCTCAGTTAATTTCACTAGTTAGAACTATGCTTTCTTTTTCTGGTCACTGTTACGTGAAGAGAGGGCATTCAAGTATCTACAGAGTGGGTTCTTCAGTAGTCAGGTGTTTTCAGCTTAGACTTCCCACTAAGCACATTGTAAATTATTAAAGAAATTCTTCACACATGCAAAAACCATTTCCTAGGAACAGGATATTAAACTAGCTTACCAACAAATGAGGCTTTGATACAAACTGGTCTGGGGCCACTCGTGAACCAGGTCTCCAGCTATCTTGATTCTCTATTGGACATTCAGCTGTATCCCAAAACCATGGAGCAAACTAGAAAAACTTTTTAATCCCTTAACGGGAAATGGACTGAAAGGCAACTGCTGGCCAGTATTAAGGCAGATGAGTAGAAATGCAGTAAGGAAAAGCTTGGGCTAAACCTTTCACTTGCAATATGTACCTATAAATACAAAATGAATAGGGGGTTACTCTGTAAGGATCAAAATACAGACAGCTGGCTCTTGCAGTCCTCACCCACACAGGGTGAGAAAAATTCTCCCTGTACTTAGTTGTCTGACAGCTTTTTTTTTCAGTTTCTATGGTTTAAAAGTTTGCAGAAAAAGGCTTCCACAGATTGTTCGAGGCTACTCTTTCTTTTTGTCCAACGCATTTTGAAAGGCAACTCCCATTCTGTTTATACTTATACAACATGTGATTATTGTGATTTTTTGAGCTCTGATACTTTGGTAGGTACTGGAAGAAGCAAGAAAGAAGGTATTAGTGATGTCTCAGATGGCTTACAATTGCCACCATGAATCCTGTGTTCCTTCTAGAAACTAAACTGAAATTACTCCTTCAATGAGATATTGTTCAAAAGACTGCTTACCACAGCCGAAGGATATAAGATACGATTCTGTGTTATATTGTTTGGGTCTAGTCAGGAAAGTCTAAAGTACTCTTTAAAATCTGGATGATGAAGTGGGTGAATTTAATGAAAAGAGATTTAGGTAGTCCTGAACGCAAAATAGGAGACAATGACAGACAAGATACAGAACAAGGACAAGAGAAATATTAAAAAGGCTGCAGATGCAGACTAGGGGACAGCCAAGGAACAAATGAAAAGCAAGAAGTTTGTCAAGAACAGAAAAATATCACAGTGGAAAAAAGTGACTAGTAGAGGGCAGTAAAAGGAGATGCTTGACAAAAATCAGTAGGAGAATGCTACCATTAGAATGACAATCTTGCCTCAGAGAAAATACTAAGAAAGGTAGGAACATATTTCATTAAATGGTTCAGCAATGTGATATTAACAGTAAAATGAGTTTGAGAAACAATGGAATTGGAGAACTCAAATAGAATATATGTAGAGGGGTCCAAAGAATAAAGATCAGTCCAGACTTGAAGAGAAAATAATTGATAAAAATGTAAAATGACTTCTAATAAGCAAAGGAAAGATTGGAATGGAGAAACTTACAAAGTAAGCAACAGAGAAGAGAAGGAAAAAAACTGGAAAGCAGGTTCTAATTAAAACCAGGTAACATGCAGAGCTTGTACTTCAGTGTTTTAAATTACTTTTTTATGAGCTTGAAATGAAACGTTTGTGCATGTCCAGTACTTAAATTTCAAACCAAATGGGAAGTATTTTCATGTTGCTGTATGAAAAACATATCCTTTAGCCTAAAAATACTGTGGTGATGCTCTATAGTTGTTCCTCTTTTGATTTCTTTAAACCAATTTAATAACCACAGAATCACACAATATCCTGAGTTGGAAGAGATCCACAAGGATTATTGAAGTCTGACTCCTGGCCCTTCACAAGACAGTCCCAAGAAAATCATGTTGAATTCAAAATGATAAGGCAATACAAATCTCTGAATATAATGTTGCTACAATATGCCTGGAAAGTGACACTCACATTAACATTAATATTGTGAGAAACACTTCTAGTAACTTCTTGTTAGTCTATCAGTTGGATAGCCAGCACATTACACTGATGAGTGAATTAGCACATTCATAAACTTTGGACTGTCCAGAACACTTGCTGCTAAATGTGCAGCCAGATAAAATTTTTAATTACAGAGACATAAATTTTTAAATTTTTCAAAAACTTGGTTTCATTAATTCTGCTCACAGACAAATTGTTAGCAGTGGAATTTAAATACCTTGCTAAAATAATAAGATACGTGAAAGTCTTTTCTAGATGTTAGGTTGTATGAAGTGACTGAAATCTTACTGTCTCAAGTAACTATACATAAGGCAAAAAGCTTATGTATAGCAGATTATGCTTACTGCAGAGTATTGATAAATAAATTAATAGGAATTTGGGAAAAAAAAGTCCCTCAGGCATAAAATCATACTGCCTAACATGACCACCACTTTCAATGAAATCTACATGCAAAACTAATGACAAAGAGAAAATAATGGCCTTGTTACTTCATCAGTATCTCTGAGTGATAACAAGCAATGTATTTTATTTCATCTTTTCCAATGACTAGCCATAAGAACTGATTTATTTTGCCTATTTTTGCATTGAGGTAATTTAGGCTATTATACTAACTTAAGGTCTTTCCCAGAGTGGGAAGATTCATTTCTTCTATTAAGTTTGGTTTTGATTTAGAGTATAACATCTTCACTGTCGAGCAACTTTGGAGGTATTTTATACATGCATCAAGCTAATGAAGTTGTTTCTGAGGAAATCTAAAATCCTAGACAATAATCAAAATGTTTGAAGACCCTGTAAATGCAAGTACAAAAAGATTTGGCTCCCTTCAAGAAATACTCAGCAAACATTATGAATATATTTGTGTTATTACTTATAATTATTCCACATTTTTAATGCTGTTTTTTCAATAAACATTAAATATCTGTGTTCCATGTTCTCTAGTATTTTGTAAACAGTCTGTGCCTTTCAGCGTTGAAGTTCTGCTTATTTTGTTTTCCTGTTGACTTTATTTTCCCGTCTTGTTCACAGGAGCCTCTTGCAATCACTTTAAAAGTGTTGAAATTACCAGATTCCATGGTTGGGTTTTCAATATGTTAAGAAGTCAGAACTAGACATGGTGGTATGCTGTAACTACTATTCCTCAGGTTTTGGATGAAAAAGCAAGACTGGTTTTCAAATATGCTAAGCATTTTTAACTTCAGTCATCAGTGTGTAGTAGCTCTTAGCCTTACTAACTGAAGGTATTCCAAAATGAAGTTCACAAAAAACAGTGATCTTAGGAACTTGCTTTGAAAGGGGCTACACAGCAAGCTATACAACATATGACAACATACCCCTGGAATGAGGGAACCCATCTTGGGGTTTATTTCTATCTGAATTGGTACATATGTTCTGATAATGTCCTTATCAACATGATTTTAAGGCTTTCTCAAAGATCTGTTCAGCAAATTCCAAAGAAGCCATATCTCTTCCTCTTCGTTCTCTTTAGTCCCACAACATTGAGAGCTGCTGACTTTTTTTCTTCAGATTTTATTAATTCATACCTTATAATGCCTGAGAAGGTTTGCTACTTTGCAAAAAGCATGGAGCACTCATTTCCCTGGAACAGGGTTCAGCTTGCTCCCCAGGTAAATCCTTTGCACTTTCAGCTCCTCAAAGTCCTAAACTGAGGATTTAACCTTGAATACAGATTTTAGGTCTTACCTATTTTCAGTGAAACTTTGAATTTATCTATCTTAATTCTCATGTTTGCTACTTTCCCACACAATATAAGTAATAATTTCAAAAACTGTTTCATTGCTTAAAACACACTTTCTTCAGTACTTAGGCTCTTAAGCCAATACCATCCTGTTCCTTTTTCACATCACATTCTGAATGCCACAGATACATTTGTATTTCCCTGCGCACATCCTCCCTGGAGATCATTTGATGTTCTAAAATTAAATTAATTGTGCATAGACCAAATAAAATAATTCTAGCCTACCCAAGTTGGCAGTGCCATACTCAGGTCCTTGATTTGCAATTCAACCATCTTTTTCTTTGACAGACTCAGAAGTCATTTGAAAGAAAATCATACTTTTGTCTGCAACCAAACAGAAAGCAGTAACCTTGACACACAATGCTTTGAAGAAACTTTTGGGCTTACCTGCAATGCACAACCATAGGTCCGGCATCAGGTGGGTTGCAAGTCTTGACTCGTCGCAGGAAAGCTAAGAATGGTGTTGGGTGTTCTGGGACACCATGGTCAGGCCAGGCAGTGAACTGGAATTGCCTCACTTCCCTTTTCTCACTTGAGCCATTCTACGAAATTTAAAAGTTTCATGACAAAACTGCCACTTGAGATGGTATTGGCACTTTTCAATGAAACAATTGCAGAAACATATACACCAGTGAAAATTATTTAAATAGTATTCAGAGCCAGAAAGAAAAAGAACTCAGGCTATGGAGAAAAATCCAAATTACAGATTCAAACAATGTAAGATCATTAACTGTAATGCACACTTGTGCACCACAAGTGCCAGCGACTTAGTATTCAGGTTTTTCATGGTGACAGCTCTGCATTAACTTACAAAACTTCATGTTATAAGGAAAATGTAGAAGTCTCAATGTTCAGTGCTGTTAGAAGGAAAAAAGGGAGAAAAGTGAAAGGAGGGGAAGGGGAGAAAGGGAGTAAGAAGTAAGGGGAAAAGGCACGCAGGGAAGGCAGGGAAGGCAGGGAAGGCAGGGAAGGCAGGGAAGGCAGGAAGCAGAAGGAAGAAGGAGGACAAGGTGACAGGAGGGAGATAGGTGATAGGAAGGAAGGAATGGGAGGGGAGTGAAAAAATAGCCAGCCTTTCAACTTAAAAGTATATAGTAAGCATATGTAAGTATATATACCTTGTAAAGTGCAAATGTACGAACACAGTAGGTTGCCAATTCAACAGTGTCTAGAAGGGTCACTTGGATTAGTCCATAAGTTTCTGTGCCTCTGCTTGGCCAGTATTGATCACACTTCACCTGCAGTGAAAAAAGTTAACATTTAATACATTTAATGCTGAAATTTACTACATATCTGAGTGTATATCACCATAGGTTTTAAAAGTATGTGGAGATAGAATGGCCAACTTCCAACACAAGAAATTTATTTTATCATCCACAAGAACTACTCGTCTGGTAGTAGTTTGTGTAATGTCTTCTTCCATAATGGGTGAGTTCAGTAGGACAGATAATAGGGAAATGCTAGTAAGCATAGATACAATGCAGAAAAAAAAAATTTAAAGTAGCTTAAAATATGACCTATATCTTCACCTTTCACAGTCCAGAATTTAGTAACAGTACTAATCCCTTTGACATAGATGGAACTTTTTTTAACATCTGATATATTTTACATTAGTCCCCAAACTTATAAAATATTGCTTGGATGTTAATATTTATTATCTATAGAAATAGCTCAGTAGAAACATGGATTTTTTAGAAATAATTTCAGTACACTGATAAATGAAAGGGCATCATATTAAGTGGACTGTGAGAAAAAAAATTCCTTCTGAGATCAGTGTTCATCAGAAAAGAAGCATATAATGAAATTGGGTCCACAGGCATTTAAAAAAACATGGTTTGGTGTTTAAAAATTTTAAAATTTTAATAAACACAGAACATTTCATTCAGAGGAATCTTCATTTTAAAGTTCTATAGTTTAGAATATTAAAAATGCAATAATTCTGTATACGATGACACGTAAGAGAACCATATTTTTATCATCATTTCTAAGGCTCAATAATTTGTTACAGTTAAAAAGGGTATTTACAATGAAAGCTGTTAAGAAAATAGAAATTATGAACCCTTAAACCCATCAGAAAATGCAGTACAAAGCAGTATGGAGGTCAGGTAACTAAAAACATTTTACTTTCAGTGGCTGATAGGTGAAACTGAGACAGTCAATCTCTATTCTATTTATAACAATACATTCTTACCAATTAGCCCTGCCTACAGTACAGAAAAGAAGTTTAAACTGGGTCCAGTAATAACATTATTTTTTTTAATAAATATTTTCATTAATCACTCTAAGCCAGATTCATACCAAATTCAATGAGAAGATAATAAATGTAAAAAACATCAAAGGCAGAATATTGCACAATATTCCCAGAAAAAAAAGTGAATTGTCATGCTAATCCACGAGAAAAACTGATTATTTCCTGAAAATGGAAAATTAAGATATGCATCTTTGAAACTCATGTGCTCTCCAGGTTTTTCATTCTACACAGTACTTATTGAAAAAAGACTTGGTATGCTTTCCAACTCTCCAGTCCCAAATAGCTTTTGCTCACAGATCATTTTATTTTGAGGCTCAGAGGTCACAGATCATTAACGGTTCACAAATCAGAGTCTCAGAAGAAGTAATCTAGATAGAGAGGAAAAAAAATTCTAGCCACTGAAGCAGGTGATAAGAATTCATTAGTGGCAAAATAAAGGGAAGCAATTTTTTACAGGAAATGATAGTTTAATTTATAGATAGGGAATTGCAACAAAGTAACTAAAAATGTTTACTGATACTGCCCTGTTAAAAAATGGGATTCATAGCAAAAAAATTCTCTTATTAAGAGGAATTAATTACTTACTTGTGTCATTTATTGAAAGAGTAAGTATTGCAAATAGTTCACAAATATCGGTGATTTATTTGCAAGTTTCCTAGTACTTGCCCCCTTGGTCTTCATAAACCAAACTAAAAAGCACGTTTTCAATTGAGACATTTAAATATAATTACAGTAAATCTAGTTTCACTTTATCATTAATATAGAAACAATGCAACATGTCTATATTGGTTACCTGTATTTTAAATGAACAGGTTGCGGTTTATTGTTTATTAATTCCCATAGAATGACATATTTTTTCATGGAAAATGTTGATACATAATAACTGTAATTTGTAATCTTAGTAGCTATAGGTTTAGTATAAACCTCTAACTAAACCTGGTTTTTTTGAAGGTTTTTTAATTAATAAAAACTTATTTTTAATTAAAACACGGAAGAAAAGTGTAGCTGTGCCTTTGCATGCCTAAATATGTAGTTCTTTTCTTCACCCTGCAGTTCTCACATATAAATTGTATGCTCATAGAAGCAGTACCAGGTTCCAGAAAGCATTCCTGAAAAATTAACCAGCTTGCAGTTTGCTAACAACAAAATCTGACCATCTTGAAAAGGACAGAAAATGTTTGTTTTATTTTTATTTTGTAGAGTAATCTAAAGTTAAGAATATACTTGGACTTAGAAGGCTATAGACAACCTCTTTTCAGTTAGGCTGGGGAAAAATAAATGTGTGTTCTCCTTTAGGTGCAGATTTTGTTTGGGGTTTTTTAATGTACTAGTTTATCTAACATAAACTGCAATTATGGTATAATTTTTCTAAAATACTTTCTGTGAGAGCTACATGATGCAGAGGACTGCTGCTGGAAGCAGCCACTAAGTGTTCAATAAGAAACTCAATTCGAAGAGTAGTATATATATTATTTGAAAGTGGAAACTGATGAAAATAGGTATCAATACTTTTAGAAAGAAAACCTGATTTCAGGTTGATGTGGATTTGACCTTCTGGAAGAGCACAAGAAGCATAAGTGGATTGAAGTGCACCTTTTGTCCCTTGTGCCTATTGATTTTTCTCAGAATAAGAGGTCTTCTTCAGACATGTGTCCTTATGTGTCTCCTACACTCTTTTGCTCTGTGATCATAAACCTTATATTCCCAATACTCCTAACAATTTAGAGTCCAATTTATCTTTGTGAGAGATCAAACAATGTTTTCTATTGGACTACACTGGCAGCAGAGGACCAGATAATACAAGTTAATTGGTAAGACACTACTTTCTGAGACAGAGTTCTTTTCAAATATTTTATTCCATATTCAGATCCCAGTCTTTGGCTCTCGAAGTGGGAGAGGTTACATATTCTATGTTCTTTTCAGAAAAAAATTCTCAACCCCCTTGAGTCATCCAAAATTTAACACTAAATGTCAACAAGACAGTTTTGAAATTTTTTGCCAAATGTGTTCTTGCTTTAGCTTTTTGGTCTGTGTTTAATTTCTCCGTAGTAAGGGCCATTTCTTCCTTGCTTGTGTAAATTGTTTGGAAAAAAAATTAACATGGCAAAGCATGGTGATGATAATACTAGCCCTCCCCAGACATACAATTACAGTGTTTTTAATAGTTTTTTTCTAATATACCTTTGATGAGTCCTCACCTCATAGTCCTCATCTTTCTCTTATCCATGTAGCTCCAAGTTCTAAGTGTTGTTCTTTTCCCTGGCAGACTATATTCACCTGCACCCAATGAGAGTTTTTCTGTGCCACTAACTGTACATGAGAACAGCTTATACCACTAATTATCTAATGTTCTCTTGCCTGCCCCCAAAGATGGCAAGATGAATGAAGCAGACACGAGTGTGAAATAATTCACTGGTGATTTAAAAGAGTGTTTTTTAAAGAGAAATTAAATTAGAAGTACTGACAAGCATGCCTTTTACTACTATTTCGCTATCTCATGATCATAAGTTGCACACTGCCAAAACCACTACATACAACATCAGAGCAGCTCTCAAAAAACTAATAAGTTATATTAAGAAATCTTTTTAAGTACCACACTAGTAGATGTAACTATAATGTATAAGTAGTGATAGGCACATTCTCTTAATCTGCCTCTCAAACATACACATATTTTCTTTCTTTACATTTCTTCCATTCAGAGCATGCAAATCCTTGCTCTTCATGGAAGCACAAGTATTCACTGAAAGCAAAGCTGTAAGAAAATGTAAATGCTTCCTTTTCCATTAAAAATGAGAAGCTTGAGACATTTCCAGACTTGAAGGGTTTCAGCTACAGAGTCCCTAATATTCCTGGATATTCACACTTCAGCAAGTCATAGACACTAGAGAACGTGACACTAATGCATCAACAGAGCTGAAGGAAGTGTATTTCCATATGAACATATGAATACAAAAATTCCTGACATTCAAGGGTAGAGAAATAATTTTCTAGTATAAAGTTCCGTCATTCAGGCTGAAAAGCTACTTCAGGTGATTCTTATCACATGAACCAGCTGTTACAGGCTATCTAAGATTATAAGGACAAAACACAGATCAGGAAAGAGACAGTAAACTAGTATCAGGCAGACACATATAGCACATTATTTGCTAAGAAGAGCAAATTAGGAACAGAATTATGCTGCATCTAGAACACAAAATATCAGTAGTACGTAACAAATTTCTTGCACTGGTTTTCTTACTAAAATAAGCCTTTTGCAGTCAAAAATTTCGATAGTATTTTCAGATGATCTTCCTTCACTTAAGGAAGAAGAATAAAGTGTCTCTCAAATGATGTTGAATGGTAATAATAACTATGCAATAAGAATGGTAGTGCCAGTTGTTGGTGATGGAGCCTATCTCAAACCCTATCAGGCTAGTTTACTGCCTCAGACATTTCAGCTAATGTTCTGTCTCCAAACAGATGTTACTCTGAAGCCATTTCCTTTTTTGCAACAATGCCTTGCCACCTAAAGATTAGGCTGATTTGACTCTAAAGCTCAGAGACACTGACAATAGTATTTGAGATTATAAAGCAAAGATAAAAAAATAAAATCAGAATATAAAACCACATTTTTAGATCTTATTTGAAAAAGATTTGCTCTAGTGTCACTCTCTGACTTCAGTCTAAGTCTAAATGAAAGATTAAAATATAAACTCATAGTGATAAGTAAGTTTTAGATTTTGGTCTTAATTACAGTAGTCACGAAAAAAAGTTATAAGCAGAATTTGGAGGCAACATAAATGAACCATAGACTAATCAATTCACAGCAAACTTTAGTCCTCTACGAAGGCTTCAAATCCACCCTCAGTACACCCCTACTTTCTGAAATTTCTGAGATACGATTAGTAGGCTAAAAGTTAATATTGACACATAATTGATAAATTAAAGAGATTATCCCCAAACTGTTTCAATTCTGATCCTTATGAAAAAAAGTGTTCTCTATCTCAATTTTTATCTTCATCTATACAAGCAAGGTACAGTTCAAAACTGTATTGCTGATATCAATGTGAGATGCCCTTTTTGAGCTCTTTCTAACAGCAGGGAAGCCATGGTTTTAATGAACTCATTTTGAAGGATGAGTCTGTCAAACAGTTAAGTTCAGCAAGATTTTCCAAAAAGGTCTTGAAAAGGTTTAAATGAATGGACTGACTGGAAAAGTGAATGTGCTGACTGCTTTTTGTTTCATCCTCTTGTACTCAAGGCTGATCACTGTGTGCAGCCTGAATAATCCTTTCACTGAATAAGATATTACAGGATGAAGAACATATTGAACAATTCCAATTCAGCCTGCTATTCAAGTGCTTTAATAAAGATCTAGTATTTTCCATAAAAGAGAGATATCTCTAAGCTGATATGAGTATTATATAAAATATCAATGAAACAAAAGGATCAAAAGAAAGAAACAATAGATCAAAAAAATTCTATTATTCTGGTTTTGGTTCACTTAAAACAGAACTAATACAAGGAAAGGCACATTGGAAAGCATTTCAGGGATCTAGAGGTCTTATTCTGGATTTTGATTCTTGAATGGAACTTCAAGTCATGGTGAGCTTTCTATAGCTACTTTAATACACAGATAAAATTCTTAATCTCATAAATGTATTTCATACAGTTCCTGTTACATTAACCAGAAAATTACCCTAGCAAAAGCATTGAATACCAACCTCATACCCAGCTGCATCCATTAACTTTCTTAGAACATAGGGCAAGCTCTATAAATGATGCAAAGTATAAATCATAATATTCTCTTTCAGAGACATCTGTTGGAAGAACTTAAATTTTCATGATTTATTGCTTGCCAGAAAGGAGAACTGGCCTTGAGTTTTTCACCATAATCTGCCAGACAAGGAAAAGTAGGATTATTTTTTGATAAACAATACTAAAATCACTCATGGACGTTTTCAAGCCTCAAACTGCTTGACAGGATACCGTGCCCTGAAGTAACACAGTACTATGCTAAACCAAACATGAACTAATTATGTGTCCAGAGAAGGGCTGCAAAGATGCTGAAGGGTCTCAAACAAAAGTCCTATGAAGAGTGGCTGAGGATACAATGGCTGTTCAGTCTGGAGAAAAGAAGGTTCAGGGGCTACCTTGTTGTGCTCTAGAACTACCTCTAGAAAGGAGGTTGTGGTGAGGTAGGGGTTGATCTGTTTTTTCAGGCAACTAGGAACAGGACAAGAGGAAATGGTGTCAAACTGCACCAGGGGAGGTTCAAGTTGTATATCAGAAAAGTTTATTCACTGAAAAAGTGATTAAGCACTGGAACAGGCTTCCCAGGGAAATGGTGGAGTCACCATCCCTGGAAGTGTCCAAAAAACGAGTGGACATGGCACTTTGTGATATAGTTCAGTGGACATTTGGTAAAAGGTTGGATTTGATGACCTTGAAGGTCTTTTCCAACCTTAATGATTCTAAGATTTTACAGTCACTGAATTTTGAAAACAAATAAGCAGAATTTTTAATCTTCTAACTCAAAATGCTAATGGGCAATTTCTACATGTGGCATACTCTGTCTGTATTAAGAGAAGAATTATGGGACATAGTAACATATGTCTAACCTCAAGCACAAAGCAAAGGAGCTAAGAGAATAAAGTCAAATTACAGAGCTAGAATATGGTTTCGACTCAACCACTTGCTATACAGCTGCCTCATGGAAATGGTATTTTTATAGAAAACCATCAGTTTACCCTAACAGCTAAAAGAAACCACACAGAGTAACACAAAAACCTAGATGGTTGCCTTGAAAAATACTTTTGGCAATACCAGGTATTGCCAGCTTGAAATAATTTCAGGTAAGACTCTGGTGCAAACAGTTCTTGAAATCTTACAATGGAAGAGACTGCACAAAATATCCTACAAAGCTTCCTCCATTCATGACATTACATTTTGGAAGTTCTTTAATAGTTCAGAATAAATCATCTTTGCTGCAAAGTTTATTTCTTCCTCCTTAAAGCCCCACAGGCAGGGAAAATGGCTGATTACTATGAAATTTTTTAACAGCTTTTAACATGCTGGAAGGCTACTGTGATTTCCTTCACTCTCATATATATATAGAACAAATAAAAATATTTCTGACTATTTCTCCAACATCTGATCATTACTGTTCTCTTCTAGATTCTCTGTAATTTACCAACATCTTTTCACATGGGGCATTAATTCTGGATGTTCTCAACTTCAAATAACCAGACTTCCAGCCTATGCAGTGTGTAAAAGCAATTCCTTCACACAAAATTAACCCTCCTTAGAGTATGGCATTTCCATAGCTATTTTACTGGATGATATTAACAGTCTGAGTTTTAGCTGAGGCACCTTGGCACAGCACTTCCCCTTGAAATGTGCCTAGAAAATGAACTCTAAGCATTTTTGGGTTAGATTCTTACATACATTAAGCACCTATGACTGACTGCATTTCAGTGAGAGCTGACCATGTTCCTGCCCTTGTGCCTCTGAGAATCCTTCCATAATAAACAGTTATGGTTAAGTGTTACAATTCTGACATTACAACTGGTGACTTCACCCCGTACAATGGTGTAGGAATTCTTGGACTGTGGCCATGGCATTCTGTTACAGTGAAAAAAAAATCAGTACAAACCTACACATGTTTATTTTTATTTTTGTAAATCTGGTGAACACATGGTGTACTTGATTTTGTGTTTTTCTTTTTTTTCCCCTCAGTTCTCTCATTCATTCTTCATCTAACTCATATCTTAGCATACAGTAAGCACTACAGAAGTGAAATAAAATTCTGATAGTACATTATTGATACAGAAGGTATTAGTTTGCCATTAAAACTAGGGAATGAAAAATTACAAAATGGCACATTTAATTCCTCTTTAGTAAAACAATACAATTCAGTATGAAAAATGCCATCTGCAACCTGTCCTATCTACTGATATCTGCTGACTGATAAGTTAACTTACCACTTACAAGATAAAGACATGTATAATTTTTTCAGTTGCTACAAAGCATAGCTAAAATTTCTTTTTGTATTTTCCTATGTTTAAATACATTTCACAACTTAAAAAAACCAGCACACTTTTACACGCCTGTGCTGCCCAATAAGAAACATCAGTGAAAGTTTTCTTCAAAAATAAATTACAATTTGCCTAAATACAGTGGAATACAGGTGCATATTGGGACCGTATTGATAATATTGTTAAAAGAATTTTTAAGTGCACCTACTGCTGACTTCTCTACTCCTTTAGTGAAGACATCTTATTGTCACTTATTTTTGATGCAATATTTTGACAAGCAATACCTCCAGTATTACCCAAACATATTTAGAAGGAAAGACCTGAAATTTGCTTCAGAAGCTCTGCAAAACAAATAGAGAACTAACTTCATCACAAGGCCGTTCCAGCCTGCCGTTCCAGCCTGCTGTTCCCGAGGGTCTGGCCGGACACTGGGATCAGGGGTTTGTGAAGCTTTTTTTGTTCCATCCTTCCCCGGGATCCCAGGGCGCCATTGCCGCGTGCTCCCCGAGCTCGCTCCGGAGCGCCCCCTGCAGCGGCGGGGGAACCATCGGACCTGCCCCCCGGGGGAAAGGGCCCCGCCAGCCGAGAGGGCTGGCACTGGGTTTGTGATTGCTGTTACTGCCATAGTTATTGTTGTTTGTTTGCTTGTTATACACGTACAGATATATAATAGTAAAGAACTGTTATTCCTATTTTCCACATCTTTGCCTAAAAGCCCCTTGATTTCAAAGTTATAGTAACTTGGAGGGAAGGGGGGTCGCATCTGCCATTCCAAGAGGGGCTCCTGCTTTCCTTAGCAGACACCTGTCTTTCAAACCGAGACAGATATTTTTTGCTTATAATATTGATGATGATATCTACTTCATGACAGTCAAACAGGTGTTTGGACCAGGCTAACAGATTGCCACAAATGTAGTTTTCTCATGTATTCATTTACTCATTAGCAAATTTTAACGAAGCTGATAGTATCATTATGAAAACTAAAGCCTTCCTCTCAGTATTTGAATACTTGATATTGACATTATACTGTCATTTACCTGTGAATATTTGAATACTTGGTAGTGTCATTATACTGTCATTTAGCTGTGACCTGATTGGGTTTTTTTGTCAAAAGATTTTAAACTGAGAAACTGGGGTCCCAATATAGAAAATACTGTAATGAGGTTAAGGAACAAACTATTTTCTATCAGTTCCAAGACAACATAGCAAATGTATTCCAAATACAGAATTACAAAACAAAGAAGGAAAGGATTGTATTCTCTTGCAAATGGACAATCTACAACAGTATCCCACCCTGAAAAAGGTGGCAGGACTAAATGTTTCTGGTTGGAGGCCGTGTTATCTTTTGCTATAAAAGGAGATTTTTCAGCTGATCATTCATAAAATTCACTATAGCACATGAGTACTCAGAACATTCAATTAGTTGAGAGGAACAAAAAACCCCCAAAAAACAACAACAAAAAAATCTAGTCTGCACTGCTTGGGGTAGAAGACAAGACAGAGAAGTGGGAAAGAGAAGTATCCACATTAAAGCTTTACATGTTTTACATATTTCCTTAGTATAACACAGTACTGCTTTTTTTAAATCTCTAATTTACAACCTTCAATATTGTTCTTTTATTTCACAAAGATTAAACTCATATCTGTGACAAAAATGCTACTAACCCTGTTCCAGGCACTGCCAGTGTGTATAATCCTTTTTGATACAAATTATTTTCATGGTAGCTGAATGATGGGACTGACTTTCTCGCTGCAGTCTGGCTTAGGTCAAGGGAAATTCAGGTGATGACATTTAATATGAAACCAAGTAAGTGTGAAAGGTTAGAAGTGAAAGATCTTTTTTTTCCTTTAGCTTCCTTATAGGCAAACAAATAATGAATTCACTGTAACATCTTCATTTGATCTACTCAGCTGTAAAATATGAACATTCTCAAATCTGCAGTCACTCAGACATCTAACACATGCTAATGAACCAACTTTGTTTCTGCAGATGCAATTAAAATCCTCATCTTTATCTATGCAGTCCAGGTTAAAAAGGCTGATACCAGGCTGCAGGACTACATGATGAAAAAAAGCTAGCTAAACAGAAATGACGACATGGAGATGGAAAGCAGAAAGTCCCAGGGAGAAACAATCTTGCCTTGCAGCAGAAATAATGATCAGGCTGCCAAGACACAAAAGCAATCAAAACAGAATCAAAAGGAAAAGAGAAACAAAATTAGCAAAGCTCTTCATCCCTAATGATATGTAACAGTGGTTATATTTCATGTTTGAAATCTCACTTGTTTTTCTGCTATAAAAATATGCTATATAAAAATGATAGCATGAGGAAAAAATAGCAATGAAATGTCATCACTGGGTTTTCTTCCTACACAGGGATTCCCACTGCTGTCTCACCATCAATACCATTAATTACATTATGTGCAGCTACTGTATTAGAAGAGGTAACTGGTATGCCAAATTTACAGAGCTGCAGACTCTGAGTGTGGGAGCTGAGTTATGTACTGGATAGGTGGTATGCAATGCTCTGCATTGAATGCATCAAATTCAGCCTATGAACACAGAAGGCGCTAAATTATGCATAAAAAAATACACAAACATAAGCATTGAATGCAGGAGCAATCCATTGACTAGAATGTCTAGCTTCTCATTCCACTTAGGGAACATACTGCTTCTGAATGCTAATCACTTCTGGAGGTGATTACTATTCTGATCAGTGTTTTTTTAGGGTGCAGCCAACAAAGGCTAGAGTTAGCTTAAAACTCTGCTAGGCAATTATTGGAGAGAATGAGAAGAATTTCATTTAGTTACATCAAAATGTCTTTCTAGACAGTGGTTGCCTGTGGCCTGCAGTATTAAGACAAACTCTCAAGTACTTAAGTATACCTTTTGCAATGGGCTGCTTATTATAATCAGATTTTTTCTTTGATCTGGTGTCATTTAACAGCAACTTTAAAGAATTAAGTAGTGAAGAAATGGGAAAAATTTCATTTTTTCAATTCCAAACAGGCAGTTCCAGGACTACACAAGGCCTGTAGACCCAAGATAAAATTAAAAATTCTACTAAAATTACCCACTGCTATGTACTAATTGACATAAGGTATGTAAAGGCAGTGGTGTTAATGTGGGTTGAAGTTACACGTGGGAAGTGATTCTATAATTAGAATGCTATACATTGCTTGAACTGCATAAAGCCTACTCTACTTTTAGAAATGATGGAAAGGGTAAAAGAATAGATATATATGTGTTTTGGTAAGCCTCCAGAAAGGAATGACTGCTGCCAAGAGGTTCAAGTTATGTAATCATTGCAATTACAGGTATCCAAGCATATGAAAAAGACATCAATGCCAACACAGTACGGCATTAGGCTTTACGGTGCACTCCACCCTGTTCCAAGCTTACACATGCTAAAACATTTTCATTTTGAAATGGAGCTCATCCATGAACTACTGAAATATCAACTACTATCTAGTTACCTCCATAAGATACTTTTACTGATTTAAAACCTTTCTGGATGATAAATCTTTGATCCTCCTCCCTAATCTCTTTCTGTATTACTGAACTGTTCTTGATCCTCTGTATTTATGGCACTTTTTAACTCATTGCACAGAGCCTTCAATACCTTAGCTTTTCCCACCTTCCACCTGCAGTCCTGCAGCCTGCTTCCCACTTGCAGCTTCCTATCCCTTCACACAAACTTCCAGAACAGTGTACATCAGAATGATTGTGGCAGTGTTTTTCCTGTGACACTCCTGTTTGTTATTCATCTCCTGGATTTGAAAACCCTCCTACTGTTGTTATGGCAGGGTCTCAAGGGAAGTGATTACCACTGATGTTAGAATCACCCCTTCTTTCTCCCCCTTTCTGATTTCTACGTTTTGTTGAAGTTTCTGGCTAGTGATATAGGACTCATAAATGTGTTTGTAGAAAGCTCAGCAATGAACCAGCTGTGTAGCACTCTCCCTAGCCAACGTGTGCTCCCAGCAATGGTAACAGCATCATGAGCACAAACAACCCATGAAGACTGCAAGTCCATCTCAACACAACATACAGTTACTGTGGAAAAAGTTGGGTGGAGGAACACGACTGAGGGCAAAGTACTCGTTTGTCTTCCTGATTGGCTGCTGAGGATGAGTTTTCCCATTTCTTTTTCTCCCCATCTTTCTCTTCTTCTTCTTCTCTTTTATTTTTTCCCCTTTTACGCTCTCCTCTCCAATAACATCCACTCTTAGAACTGATAAATGCCACCAAATATGGACCCACTAGTAAATATTCATGCAACACACCATGGTCTGTTACTACTCTTTCTATCACCTTTTTATCTTATAACAAAAACAAGTTACTATTTTTAATTTCCCTTTACATATAGCACATATTTTATTATAACTCTTCTAATAATAGAATCTATGGTTCTATTATTTAAATAGTATCCTTATGCTATTATCAGAACAATATCCTTATGTTTTAGTGCTTTACTTTCCTATTTTTACCTTGGTCTGCAAAATTGAATTTGAAATACCACAGATAATTTTGTATTCTTTTATTGCATTTGTTATTGTAGTTTTCCTAGCTACCAGCATGTGCTCAAAAAAACCCCATTTCTCAACAAATCCAAGTCCTTGCTGATGTTAAATAATGCTGAATCTATACCATTTAAAATTGAGAACTGAATGCTGTTGACGTACATTCACTTCCTCGTAACAGGATGGTACGATCATATTCCTATTACTACAGAGGAAATAACTCTTTTGGTCACCTCCTAAAATTTCCAACATGATTAAAACAGAAAACAACCCACCAAAATCACTGTGATCAAAAATTTAAAAGTTTTCCAGAGTATAAAAGAATACTAGATAAGTGGCATGACTTTGTAGTTTCATAGTGAAAGCAAGATTTCCTATATGTTAGTGATTTTCATAGTATAGACACTTTTAACTCGTGGTAACCTAAAAAAAATCAGTTTTTACACATATAAAGAAAGCAGGCAAACATACATGAAGGAAACAAAAAACTTAGATTAGTGGTAACTCAGGCACAATATTATTAGCCTTGCTTAAGCTTTCCTTACCCTGGACCTCTCCTCTAGTTTTGTCATCATGACGACAGTTGCACCTCGTTGTTCCCACATCATTCTCCAGAAGTCACCAAAGGTTTCTGGCAATGCCCCCTGCGTTGCTATATAAGCATTCTGCTTCCTGTATCCATCTATGTAGTTGGCATTGATATAGTCGCTGCCTGGTATGCCTGCAAAGAGAGGAGAATGAAAACACAGGGCAGAATTTCTGTGCTGTCCTATTGTACAAGGGCTGAAAAATCCTGTGACACAGCTGATTTGGTGAATCTTGGCTGGCTCTGTGCCAGGTAGTGCATGGGTACTTACAAGTGAGTGTATGCCCTTTGTGGAGTCAAGAGGCATGGTGGTCTCTCTGAGAATAACTGTTCTTTTGACACAGGAGACTTTGTTTGATAAGAAGTATAAAAAAAGCTGGAAAATCTGTATCAGGTGGAGAGACCTGGGGGTCAACACAGCAGCATTTAAAAGCTGGTCTGATGCTGCCTGCAGACACCCAACAGTATGGCAGTCTCTACCTGGGACAGATAGGGAAGATTCTTGAGCAGATGCCCTGGATAGGCTCCTTCAACATTCCTGTTGAGGTTATTCCATTTCCTTTAAATACAGAAGGAAAAAAAAAAAAAAATTATCCAGGACTACTAATATCACTGCTATACTCATTTTTCCCATTAAATGGGAAAATAATTATTGTAACAAAACACATTATGTAAGTCAGATGTAAGAAACAGTGAAATTTGCTATATGGTGTCTGCATGAAATAAAGACCTCTGCAAGACTGAGTAAGAATTAAAAGCATGAAAAGAAGGTGGGATTCAAGACTTGTGTGCACATGGGACCTACATTGTTAGTTGCTCGAGGCTCAGGTATTTTGGACAAGATTTACACAGGGACTTTGGCTGTGTCTACCAGATACCTGTCCATTGTTTGAGCTCCACAGGAAGCAGGCCAGTTCCTAGCTGCGATCTATTTAACTCATGGTATGCAGTAGGAAGCCTGTACTGAGTGTTGGAACATGCTGCCTACCAAGGTCAAGCAAGTTTATTAGCTGTAACAAAGGTCACATTTCTAGTCTGCACTAATAAGGCAGCCATGCTAATGGAAATGGTAAAGGTGGACTTAAAAATTCTCAGATCACTGCTGAATTCAGCAGTGCAGTGCCCAGCTTTCAACTCGAACTATGTGCATGTTGAAAGATAAAGCATGGAGGGATCAGTTTTTATGTCACTGCTTGCTTTTTAACTGATGACTAGAGAAAGAAAAGATACTCATGTGAGATCTCAGCGCTGGCTGAATGGCAAAGCAGTGTTAATTAGCTGAATATAGAGCTCTGTATCTTAATAAGTTTTGTTTAAGTAATTGACAGAAGTTCCTTCTTTGAGCAGAAATTAATTATTTATATTTATGCAGCCAATCTGCCATGCACAAGTCTAAAACACAAGACTTTCAAACTCTTTCAAAAGAGAGTCAAGGTGGTAATACCAGCTCCAGATTTATTGTAAGGCAATGACTGTTTTCACTCCACAAAGCAATGAAATTGCATTTCTTTGGCTGTGAAACAGAATAAATTGTAAATAAGTACTTCCGAAGCTTTCTGTCAGAAACCAAATCTTCAAATCTATTCTGATGCGTTATCTCCTGCCAGTGATCCCAAACCAGGAATTACGGGAGCTGTACACTCCTGTCTTTCCTGATTGTAACACATCTGAAAATGTCTTCCAAAATAATTTGAATTTGAATGGAAATTAGCGGTACCTCTTTAAAAGTGACTGTTCGTTTTTAGCTACAATTTTAATAGTTGCCACACTCATTCTGGGTAAGCTTAATGTTTCATTCCACTACTTACTTAGCAGTGAATGAACCCACAGACTAAATGTCACAGTAAGTAAGATCCAATACAATCTGTAAATTATTCAGATTATGGGTTACTGCAGCTGTAGTCTAGCAAAAAATTTTGCCTTCATGCCTAGTAAAATTCCATATATGTTCTTGTTATATATGTTCAAATCACATTTAAAGTAAAATTTTAATTTGATTTTACTTTTTTTACACAATGAGAAGAAAAACCGGACAAAATATTTCAGAGGTAGAAAGACCTTGTAACTTCAGGGTCACAAGAGAGGCAGAAAATGGCACTCCTCAGGCAAGATTAATGAATGGACACAGGAAGACTGACTGTCTGATTTGACCTGATTGAAAGTCTCTTCCAGGAGAAAAACAGAACAAAATAAAAAACTAGTTAACCTGCATAGTCTATAGCCAAAAAACCTGATTTCCCTCCATGAAAGGTAGAAATTAGAGTTCGAAAGCATCTACTCTTGTAGACCTGAATCAGTTTTACGTGACACTTCTTATTGTGGATATTGGAATTAATGATATAGAAAATACAACTTCTAGGCACAATGCTGTATTTTCTTCCTTTCTCAAGATAATAAAACCTTTTTTTCCCCACAAAACCAATGAGAAAGAAGAATGAAGCCAACAGGAGAAATCTACACCAGCTGGGTATTATTACCAAAGGAACTGAAAAAGCTGGAAAGAAATTTTTTCTGCATAAATTAGAATTATATTATGATGCCTGGTATCATACTTTGAAGCACATGTTATAAATAAAAGCCTGAGGGAAAAATGAAAAACAACACTTTGTAAAGTGATTAAATGATCTTCTGGGAAAGCTGTCCTCTGGAACTGATACTGCACAAACTCAGTGTGAAAATTCAGCATGAGAACTATTGCAAGCTGTTCCCTAAAGAATGATAGTTTCAAATTTTAGCAGTCAATTCTAGTACCTGATATAAAAAAAATCAGAATGTCTAAATTGTAAATACTCTTTCTACTTACTGATTTCTATTAAATTTATTGATATATCATATTGAAACATGTAACTTCTAAATTAAATAAATTCTAATTCTTTAAATTAGAATGAAGAAAAGCTTCCAGATTATACTTTCCTTGATCTAAGATTCAAGTAAAAAAGAATTAAGATTAATAATTACTGATAATTGCAAAGAGGATTTCTTCAAATCTAGGTTATAGTGGAAATTTTCACTCTGTTTCTCCCCTTGATTGTCATAAAGTGGACACAAAAAATTCTGTTTGTCCTTTAGCTAGAAAAATTATTTTAAAAGGCAAGTTAGCTTCATGGCACAAAACGAGGATATACTTGGGACATGGACATGAAAATCCATTTACCACAGACCCTGAGCAACTATTCATGAATTAATCAACAAAGTTTTGAAAACAAACAAACAAACAAACAAAAATTTGTTGCTCCAACACTTGCACTGAGACTTTCACCAAGGGTTCATCTCTAGCAGAATACAGTACTCAGTAGAGTTTTATCTCTGCTGAGATCAAGAGAACAACTTGATTCAGAATGCTCAGCTCCACTGTCTCACACACAGTATCCATTAGGTATGTTCTTTGTTCTCCATCCATTCTCATAGTCCGTTTAAGTATCATACACATCGCTCACAGAGTCTCTTTTCATCACTGTTTTTATGCATGACCTCAGTTTCACATCCTGCTCCAAAATCCTTAAAGCTCTCTAGGGAAGGTATTTTATCATAAGAGGACTAATGAATTGTGTGCAGTTTAAAAATAACAAATACAAAACCTGAATATCTTTAAATATCTACAATGACAAAGCATAAAAATTTATCAAAGATAAGTAATTCTAAATATTAAAATGTCCCTTTCTGCAATGACTTTTCTGGCCATAACCTCATTCTGAGCTGAGAAAATGGAACAATTTTCTGTCAAGTCTAATAGTGCAAAAACAATCAAATGACAGCCAGTCTGACTGCAGTACAATGAAATCCTGCAGACTTTTGTTAGCTGCCATAGCTTGAAGGCAACATACCCACAAGCACAGCAGCAATTGCCATCATTACTTAAATTTGGGTTTCATAGTTAAGAGAGGTCAATTCTATAAAAGCATGGGTCAGGAAGGGGACAAAGCAACCAAATTCTGCCTACAGTAATATTGATATAAACCTTACCTAAACCTACTGGCATCAGTGGGATTTACTGTACATTTAGGATGGCACACCTAAAGTGTAAATTTAAGGTAATCCATGTAGTATAACTTGACTTCTACAAGTTTCACGAAAGTAGAGACACAGTTTCTGCACAAGAAGTCAGTTAAAGCTCCTGAACCATGATTTTACCACAAGTATTTTCTAATAGCATTTTCAACTATGGTGATGAATGACCAGAGTCTGCAATCTCTTTATTTAGCCAGACAGGAGTTGAGCACAACAGGGGAAGAATCAGATGAGTAGTTCAGCATAAAAGACAATCTATTTTCAAATATCTCAAAAGAACAAAGATGTTTAATTTTTACATAGTAAGAGTGAATGAGCAATGAAATAAAATTAGCCAATGCCACAATTAAAGTACCAAAGATTAAAAATCCCATGAAGTATATTGCTCTCAATTTATGCTGAGAACTCATGAACAGAGATGACAGTACAGCTTACTGCAACATAGACTCAGATCCACAAGGCTAATAATGTAGACCTTATGATTCACTTGACTTCCTGAAGAGAGTTATAGTCTTGAATGACCTTAATTAGACTTCAAGTTTTATTCACAAACTGAAATCAAATAATGAAATTATTTCAAGTCTTTACAAAGGCTCCATACTGAACAGCCTTTCTATTTACAACAAATTAAACTACAAAGCTTTGTTTCTGTGCTGCTTCCCTATGACATATGCTTTTAGTCATAAATAGTGTGAAGTAATAGGATTAAATTCCATTATGCTTGTAAACAAGTTGGAAAAATACCATAGTGAACTCAAGTGCTGATGAAGTTGTACTATTGATTTAAATTAATGTCTGGCGTTTTGAACAACGTCAGAGCAAAAACCACAGGCTGGTTGCGCATGTGTGAACAAAACAGTGTGAAAAATCTAATTTGCATAAGAGGTACACACCAGGTTAACTATAAAAGGATGCAGATCAGGCCCCTTGCTATCCTCTCTTTTTCATCTGTCTCTCTTTTGCTTTCTTTGTTGCACAACCCCTGCTCTGCACCATCCACGTGGCAGGAACAATGTGGAATCTAAGGACTGGTGATATTGTTTGTTCTCCCTCTCTCTTGCTTTGTCTGATAAAAGCACAGCTGTCATATTCTATCCCATACTCCATAATGAACTGTATTGCAGTAGTGAGGAGATTGTAGATGTGTGTTGTGGCTTGTGAGACAGCACCTTTGTATAATGGTGTACTATAGCTTGTTAGCCAGCACTTTTGAGGGGTTTATTTTAGGAGCTGAGAACTATTTGAATGTACTGTACAAAACTAACAGCTTGTTAGCCACCACTCTTGTGGACACAGATTGTAAGAATGTAAAGGCTTGTTAGACAACACTTTTTGAGTCTAAATAGTGGTCTGATTCCTGGAGTTAAGGCATGTCTACAATAAAAGCATAAGAGCCCTGACTCGCGGTCTGATGTCTTTGTTCAGCCTGATGAGAACTTACCATGACAACGTGCCCCCTGCCATGGGCTGTGACAGCAGCCCCAGCTGGTGATGCTGTGCCTGATGCCTCCCAGGACACTGGTGGTCCTCCTGGCTGCCAGGGCACTGCTGACTCATGTTCAACTTGCTGCGCCAGGTCCCTTTCTGCTCTCCAGCATCTCATTCCCCAAGCTGCAGGGTTGCCCCATCCCAGGTGCAGAATTTGGCACTTTCTCTTGTCAAACTTCATGTCGTTCTTGACAGCCCAGCCCTCTAATTTGTTGAGGAATCTCTGCAGGGCCTCCCTGCCTTCGAGGGAGTCAACAGCTTCCTCAATTTTGTATCATTTGCAAACGTGGTTAGTATCCCTTCCAGTCTTGCATCCATATCATTAATGAAGACGTTGAACAGCACCAGCCCTAAGGTGAAGCCCTATGGAACCGCACTGGTGACAGGTCACCAGTCTGATGTCATCCCATTTACTGCAAGCCTTTGTGCCTGACCTGTGAACCAATTGCTCAGCCATTGCATGATGTGTATATCCAGCTGTATGCTGGATGTTTTTTCCAGAAGCATACACCATGAGCGAAGGTACAAAAAGCTTTGCTGAAATCCAAAAAAATTACATCAACTGGCATTCCGTGATCAGCTTGATCAATGAACAGGTGCTAGGTGCCAGTAAAAACCGTTTATGTGGATGTTTTTATGATGTAAAATCTATATAATTAAGGGAATCATAAAATTGAAATGGTCTAAGCACAAATCTGTACTTTAAGAACCCACTGAAATATCAAGCAGCACAAGACCAATGAAGGTACTCTGCTAATGAATATTTGTAAAATGAGGCTTTTTACAAAGACTAACAAAGTAAGCTAAGAAGGAAAAAGAAATGTCAGGAAAAGAAAGCCTACATATAGCTGAACTGTGAATAGACTGTTAAGAGGACTAGGAGAGTCTGGTGAAGAGGGAAAGGATGAATGATACGCAGTCTCAAAGAGAACTGTTGAATTATAGACAATTATGGAAAGAAGGCAATGTCAAAAAGAGACAGACCAAAGATGTAGAATTAGGCACGACAAAGAAAGGGATTGTTTACAGGACAGAAGAGAAGTATTTGAAAGGAAAAGGAAAAGGTGAGAAAAATGAAATGTAGGTAGGCAAACTAGGAACTAAGAGTGTAAAAGATCTGCAGGCGAGAAGAGAAACTTGGAAGGTGACCAGCAGAAAAACATGCAAAGAAGGAGGAGCTCCTTTAGGAAAAAGAAAGGAAACATGGCTTTGTTTTGTTTTGCTCTAAAAGCTGTCCAGTCTTGAGAAGTACAGAATGAAAATACACAGATTGTTCTGCGCAGGTCCTCGGAGGCATAGATAAGAGCATTGCACGAGGACACTATCCACAATACATGGCAGTATGTGCAGATAGCAGCATGGTGTACAACACTACAAAGCAGACACTGAAATCTAACATGATCATACTGTGATTACTTCACAGCTGTCTGAAGCTGGATTTAGTGATCTCTTTAACCCCTAAACACTGATTAACACAGCAGTTAACAATCAAAGGAATCTTTTCTTGAACAGAAATATTAATTTATACTCTGAATGATGCACTAAAAGGGATGATGACTGCCTCTTCTAATACAAAATGAAATGATATCTGGTTTGATATTACCTGCAAAACCCAGTTTCAACAGGAGTATGCACAGTAAACAGGTACCAAATCTTCATTAGTCAGTCAAGAGCAAAGCCACTGGATGTTTTCTTGAAGTTTTCCCCAATGGGAAGTATGGCTACATATACAGGAAGGATTGTTCTGAGCAGATTTCAAGGGTATTAAAAATAGCAGTATTTAAGTTAATATTATTACAGTATCAGTAGACTCAAACACTACAGCTTGCCTCGGCATTGTTGCTGAGACAGCCACCATGAAGTCTACTCTAGGAAATCTACTTCACAAGCTCTCTAACACCATGAAATCTACTTCACTGATCTTTCTGTATCCCGCTACTCATCAATGAAATACTTTTGTTGTTTTTAGGGCAGTCCAAGCTTGCAGGGTGAGGGGCCATATAATTACTCTAAGTGTATGTTTTGTTAGCAGAAGGCAACATAAATGAAATGTAGGAGAGTGCAAATAATTTGCATAGGTCATGACCCTTCCATAGTTATATTGCTCCAAACAACTTCTAAATCTAACAATGATCGTCTGCATACTCAAAGCCAATTTACTGGCAAATGGCCACCAGACAAATAAGAATTTTAGCAGCTTCTTGCCTTTTCTTGCTTGACCATTTGTATTACAGTCAGAGCTTTCTAGTGTTAACAGCATTTTAAAGTTACTGAATTTCCCATAAAAAAAAATTACCCTGCCAAAATATGATAGGTTTTTTTTCTTTTAATAACTGGCATTAGACAAATACATCAACATACAGAAGACTTTTAGGCATGGCTATCTCCTAAAAGAATTGGCAACACTTTTTAAAATGCAGAATGTTTATCCATTCCTTCCCCGCCCCCCAATTTTTATTTACTTCTTAGAGGTTGAAGATCACAGATCTCACTGTTTTAACTCGATCTATTTCTCTTTTAATCAGTAGATTCTCCCTTAAATCCATTTAGATGCATATAATAAACTTCACTACATTCTAAAATTCTGTCATTGTACTTTAAAATTCCAAGTGTCCCTCTCAGAAACAGCCAAAGATAGCACAATATGAGCTGATTTCAATACTTCAACCAGATTTCAAGAACATGGGAACAAAATTTTGCAAAGTAAAATTTTCTTTTAGGAGGGAAATCAAATTACCACATCCAACCTGAGTTTTCCCTCCAAAGGGACATCTAATGTAATAAAATTTAAACATGATAAGAAACTAATTCCTGTGAAATGAGCAATTATGTTGTGGAACTCCATGCTGTATGTAATTACAGAGGTCAAGAACTTAATGGGGATTCAAAAAGAGGTTTGAACAGGAGTTATGAGAGGTACCAAAATAAACACTTTGAAAGTGTTAGTAAGCCTTGTGTTTCAGATCTAATGCAATTAAAAAAAAATTTGATATTATCAATAGTTGGAAAGAAGTAATTTCAAATCTCTGCAAATTGCTTCTTAATACTTTCTAGTAATCACTTCGAATAGGCTAGAAAGTTGTGCAACTGCACAAAACTGGCCTTGTGTCTCATTCTAAGGTACTAATTACAATATTCCATATTTCTGCAACACTGTTAAGAGGCCAAATGTTCATCAGTGTAGGATTACAGTTTGGCAGATGCTCAGTCTTCTCTTCATATATATTTGCTCTTAAGCAGTAAGAAACTGCCTAGGTGTAAAATGAAGCTCTTCTCATTAGAAAGGGCATAGTTATTATTCAAACCTCACTAATAGTATTCATTTTCTCGTGGTCACCAAAGAAATGCAGATGAGGCCTATATGTAAAATCTAACCAAATATTCTCCAAATAGTTGTAACAAAATATAATGTAGTCCAAATTTAGGTCCTGATTAAGTTGTATAGTAACATAGGTAAAGGAGAATATATTTTAAAGTAATATTCCAAGTATTGATTTCCCTGGTAACATGAAAAGAAACACAGCTGTCAACTGAATACAGTGCTGGCCAAACTGCGTATTTTCATATCTGAAATATCTACTTAAAACCTGAAAGAGAAGTATTTATTACTAAATGCTAAGAGCAATGTATTAAACTTATGAAGGCACACACACAAAATTTCAGCAAAACAATCAGGCAAAATCCCAGGAATAAAAATTTTTAAGAGGACAATTATATCTTAAATTACTTCTGGCTTTAAGACTAAATATAATTTTATAAAATGGCATTTAATATTTGATGTATTCACCATATGCTTTTTTCACCATAATCTAAAGACTTGGAAAATACTTAAAATCATGCAAATCAAATGGGTCAAAATCCCATTTTGTAATCTGATATTACAAAAGGTTATAATATTTTTCTCTGTTTAGAGTCAATGACTATGAAAGAATTAGAAATTTTAGCCTAATCATGATATTTCTTACTTTAAAAAGGGAATCAAACATGACAGTTTAACTATATTTTGTCCCTTCTTAAAATACCCAATGCTTTCCAGGTACAATGTAAATACTTTTCTGTATTTTTACTATCTCTTATTTAAAAACATAGTCCAATGTAGTGTGCTATTGCATACTTTCAATTACTTTAACTAATATTTTCTGCTTTGCCTCTTTAATTTTCTTCCTATTCTCCAAATATGTTCATTTTTTTTAAGGGAACCAAATTTCATGGGTCATTTACATAAAGAGGAAAATGTCCAGTTGTCTATTATATAAATTAATAAATAAATCTGTTTGCATGTAGTCTTTTTGCTCCCCTTCTCTCCCCCTTCACACAACCCTTTTTCCAAACAAAATCCCAGGAAAAACTTGAGTCTTCTTTTTGTCAGTTAAGACTTATTTCTGAGTTAAGCATTTTGTTCTGAAGAACTTTACGTAACATTCAGAAAGGCTGTCCAGTTTCTTTTCGTGACCTATCCAGACCATGTACTTTGACCTCTTGTCTGGACCAGTGAGACAGAAGAGTATATATTTATTAGTTATATCACATATACTGCTAATCAGAATACCCTCTCTTCAGTGTTGAGACAGGTAGTTCTACCAGGTGGTGACAGATTTCTATACAGCTATATTCTTTTACAAGGCAATAAGAAAAATTTTAGGTGATGTTGCAATAAAATCTTGTGAGAACTGCTGTATGAGCCTCAGAGGTGTAACAAACATGAGCAGATTATCTTATGAAAATTCTTCAAGGTAATCATTAAAGTTTGCTAACACATTTGAGAAGCTCTTATCTGTGTTATCAAAGCCTATGGTAGGCAGCTGCAACAAATGAGGAAAGATCTAAACTTCAGTCAGTGGGGTTGCCTTTTTCTTCACCAAGCAGCTGATATTTAAGTGGATTACACCTATAAATCTAGTGTCTTTAGGTCTGGAGTAGCCAAAGATAAGCAGCTGTTTATAACCATGAATTAAAACACCTTTCAGTTTAACTTGTAGCATGTTATGACTGAAATAATTACAACCTTGAATACACATCTCTCTATCTTATGTATCATATGTAAGTCCTGTCGGAGTTTACTAAGGACAAATCTTATTTTCATTTAAGTTGTGTCACTTAAATATATAATTTGTTTGATTATGGCCATCAGTAACACCTGACTGTCAACAACATAGAATAAACTGAAAATCTGACTTCAACCCAGGAAGCAGGTTAATGGTAAGGCAGAATTGGAAAAAATAAAAAAATCCTCTGAGTGAAAAACAGTGCATCCTGATGCTTGGTAAAACAGACACAATACCTAGGGCTGACTACCTGTAACAGTTTGCTTCAGATAAAACTCTAAAATGTCTAAGATTTTGGAAAGCTTTTTAACTAAGACAGATATAATGAAAAGCTCTCACTGTATCACACTGTCAATCTCTAGTCAGTGAGACACTTCCAACAATGTCTGCATGTGGGCATTTGTTTAAAAACTCTAGTTTAAGATTTAGATTGGAAATTTAAAAAAAGGTTTTAACAGAGTTTTTAAAATTTTCACAGAGAACATGAAGTTGAACTGATTTTTTTTTCCCACATTAAAGTCTTGAAAAGTAAAACTCAATGAACAGATATCTTGATAATTTCATTGATCAACTAACCCCTCAATTCATGTGTGTTTGTTTACTGATGCATTTGGTTTGCAGTGTTAGTATAAGTAAACAGCAATATTAATTAACTTTAGATAACTCACTGGCATATCCACAGGGACCAAATGCATTCAGTGTTACACAGGAAAGTGTGTTTAGTTCAAGTTCATAATACATTATGGATAATATGCATCAGAAGCAGACTGTCATTACAGGAATTTACTGGAAGTACTTTAATTAACACTTCTTTATATTATTATATATATTGATTAGTAAAATTATCCTAGATTTTAGGATTTAATTAATTTAATTTTAAAGGTCTCCTTACCTTCTATTGCTGAGAGTAGAACACGAGAATGGTCGTATGCAATTACATTCGCATATCTATTCTTTGGTTTGTTTACTTCCAGGTTAGAGTGTTCCCATGTGAACTGCTGACCGGGATCAATAGACTTCAAAACACAAAGAGAAAAAAAGGAAAGGAAATTTTCAGCTAGGGACTATGTAATTGTTTTATTTATGATAATTACAAACTAAATTCCCATCATTTACGCTGGAAATAATTTGCTTTTGAAAGAAAATTATTACTTCAGGACAATTTTGACATATCATATGATATCAACCATTTTGTATTTATGCAGCTGAAATTTCCATGAGGAATTTAAACGATGAGCTTTTTAAAATCCAGTTTTTTTCTTCAGAGAAAGCAAGCTATCCATCTTTTTGTCTTTTCTCTCATTTTGGCAAGTGAGGGGTTCTAGCTTAAAAAAGAATGAATAAATACCAGAAATCTCAAAAACACTGGGATGAAGGAGAATAAATATTTTTGCCTTTATTAGTAAGTGCACATGTTCAAAAATTTCACTGTACTGTTTACTAAATAAACTCCAAAGATTCCTGAAGAAGTTTTCCAGAAGAAAAATAATGTTTCTATTCTTTCATTTTGATGCCAGGCCAACACATGATACTAGTGTTGCTCAGGAAACTAGCTGCATTTCATCCATAGACAACATGAAGAAACTTGCTTTTTTTTTGAGTCATAAATACATAAGCAATTCAGGCATATTTGAAATTTTAATGATCTCTTATTCATAAACACAACCGATCTTATTCATAAACAAAACAAAGTGTTTCCAGATTCACTGTTTATTGTCTGTTTCCTCCCTGTTCCAGGGTGGAATTACAGAAGCGTGCCCCATGTTCCTTCATGCTTCACCACTAGGGAGACTTCAGACTCTAGTACCTTTACCTCTATGGTTGAGCTACATATGCAGCAAAGGGAATACAAAATAGGTAATAGATGGTACTTGTTTATGCTCACTATGGTAGTGGCTGTATGAAAGGTCATCTCATACTGAGAAGTCATGAATTATCACCTATTGTTTTACTTTCCCTTTCTGTAACTTTAGAGACCTTAAAATTGTTTCATCAATATGAGTAAACAACTATGGCTTGAAGGTTATGCCCTCTGTTTAATCCTAGTAAGAACTGGCAGCTCCCTATGCCAGCTAGTGGCAAACTATTAAGAAAATACTGATGACACAGATAAGCCGAGTTGCGGCAGTTCACCAACACTATGCTCATTTTCCATGAGCAGACCAGCAACATGGCACAATTCAGAAAATCCATACTGCCTCTACAGCATCAAGCCAACAGCTTTACTGACTCCTCCCAGGGTTACAACAGCTGCAAGTCCATTTCTTGTTAGTGGAAATAAAATATGACCTGTAATCTATTAGAGTACGTATTACCTGACGATGAGCACGTGTGAAATTAATTAATGTGATTTTGCTAGGACTTATCCCTTAGACTAATAATTACTATTCAACCAGTCTGGAAATTGCTTCATTCTCATGCACCTTTACATATTTTATACAATTTATTTATTTAATATTTTGAGAATGACTTCGCCTCTTTATTGAGATTATTCTAAAAAAATAATCTATCAGGCCTTGCTGCCTGATAGAAAACCATTTGTCTTTAGGAAAACACATACCTCAGGAAAAAAAGTACCTTATCCTATTAACCAATACCCTAGGCTCAATTAACTTTTATAACATGAAAGTTATAAAGTACTGCATAACCTAGCTATGGAGAGTAGAGGAGAGTGGTGGCTCAGATTCTGGCTCTACAGTAACTGTGATGGAGTGCTTGGCAGTTCCTCCCTCAAAAGGAAATTAAGTGTGACTTTTTAGAGAAATGAGGAAAAAATTAAATGCTTGGGAGCATGATGAAGGCCATGAAAATTCTACCTGTGCTTTGGATATGATTAATTTGAATTGTAGCACTATGTGAGTCACTGTGTGTCTTCAAAAGGCATTCTTCAATGCAGCTCTGAATGAATCTGATTTTTTAACCTTCCACTCAATATTTGACACCAAACTACTTGGGTTCACTATCTTAAAATTTCGCGTGACTATGATTAACATATCTTAAAACATCAATAATATTAGGAGTTTATTATTAAGTTAGTATCTTAACAGACTAATGAGTAAGAAATTTGCAAAACTGGTGATGGATTTTTTTGGAGCCCTACTGTATTTCGTTTGCCTATAAAGGCACAACAAACTATCTCCCTAGTGTTCTGCCAATTGCAAAGGTAGACATCACTTTTGTGCTATGCTTAAGTTTAAACACAGTGACCTCATCCAAGATTAGGTCTTCACCTTTCTCCAACAAAAATATTAATTTTTCTGACTGGAAAGTGAAATTCTTATTTATCAATAAAGCAAATGATAAAATTTTACTAATTTCACTCTGTAAAATTTTTATTCCTTTTTCTTACACTTTAGTTCCATCCCAGTAATGTTTTCCCATGCTCTGAGAAGGATGGCTGGTAGAATTTTGAAGCAGGTATGCACCAGGTATGCACTGCTTAATTTAAAAACATAAGCATTTTTATCTTTAATTCTAAGTGCTATTTATTTCATCAGAGGTGCAGAGAAAGAATTTTGAGAGCATTTCCATCAGTGCTGGGGAGAGAAGAGTTATATACATATATACTATATTTAAGACATGTAATATACCTCTTTATCAGCAGGCCAGCAATTCACTTACATCACATGACTTGAAAAGTAATAAAATTTACATAATGACTTCTCTCAGCACAAATCTTCCCTCTTTGCTTTTTGAGTTAATGGAGGTGAACAAGAAAACTTATGCAGGATATTTGCAGGTCAAGTTTTCAGAACTTTGGAAAATAATTTTTATGGATTTATCTCGGAATTCTAGTAATAATTGAGAACAGAAACATAGTACAGAAGATGCTAACTATATATTAGTGCATTATACTCTAATTAACTTTTAAAATAAAATTGATTATTTAACCAGGAATAATGCACATCTACAATATCTGTGACTACCTAGTCAGTATTTTTTGAAGGACATATACAGAAACATGCTATCTAAACCACAGTCCACTGCCCTAGAATGAGGCACACTACTCTGCATTGTTCTAGAGAGATAACTGAAGCAGACCATCTGTCTTATCTTCTAGGTTTTTACCTACACTGACAAAATATTCTGGAAATTACTTCACAATGTAAGATGTCACATATACTTTCTCTTCACATTAAACAAGAAAACTAGAAAATAACAGCATCAACTGGCTGCCTAACAAGCTGCTAGTCTTGAGCCTGGAATGCAGGACTCTGGCTTTAAATCATAAAAAAACCAAAACAGGATGTAAAAAATAATAATAAAAATACTTGCAAACAGTATGTTTAGACTGCAGTATATTTGCATATACAAAGATAATTTTGCATATACATAGAAAATGATGATCTACAATTCTTATCAATTATGAGAAACAGCTTCAGCTCTATACTATACCTATTTTTCATGTGAATTTACAGATTATTAAGAATACTTTAAATTTAAACCTTAGCTTCAATTGTTCAGTATTCAGTATTATTCTTCCAGGTTTTGCTCCTTAATGTTTAAGCATTCTAAGTTTACTGTTCAATATCAAGAAAAAACCCAAACATACACTTTGTATGATGCATAGCCAGATGGTGTAATTTAGTGGTTAATATTTAGGTCTACATGCAGACATAGTTAACATAAATTATCAGAAACAGGCAAATGGATTGAACTTTAATCCTTGCTATTTTCCTCAGCAATCTGAACCACTTTGTGGCCTTCCCATCCTCCCACAAAGCACCGTTTTGTCAAAAGAAAGTTAATCTGTATTTCCTCAGACTTAATAGCCACACTTGAACAAAGAGTTGAGTGGTATTGGCAGACACATTTCAGAAGTGTGAAAGACCAATAACTCATGAATAACAAGTCCGTACTAACAGTTTTAATGAGTGCTTTAATGGTTTAATGGATGGCACTTTAATAGGATTCCTAGTATTTTCATTCTGAAAGCTTGCCTTCAATACAGCCGTTGTTAATAAAGAAACGGATTTCTTCACAGCGTAACTGTGTGGTATGGGTGCTTTGTGCAAAAGAAATAAAAATATTTGTAATACTGTTATTTCTCTCCCATGCTTTGACAAATCTTTCAGCTATTGTGTTCGAAATGGCTGGCTGCTGAAACAAGTGTGATCTGTTCGTAGGAAAAGACTTGAGAAATATTTACTAATACAATGCACCATCCATAAAATAGTTCATTGACTAATAATCATGGTAACCAAAATTTTCTGGTGGTAACCAAACCAGAAGAATTTCAAACAATCCCCCTCCAGTTACTATGTACCTGCTCACTGTGCAGATTTCCTTTATACCAGTTAAACAAGAGGCAAATGTTCCCTGATGTCAGTCTTCCAGGACTATATCCTGGTTCAGCACTAAGGAAGGAAGGACCATGACAAAATGCCCTTCCTGGTGTAAGCTGACACATGCCTGTCTGCTCTGGAACAGTGCTCTTCCAAGGGTCACTATGGCAGCAAATTAGGAGCCAGCAGTTTTAAGTTTCTGCAAAATGTGGGGATTGATATATACTGCATAGATTTCACAAGGAAGCATGTCCTGTTAAGCATTTCCAAGCACTGTAGGTGCAGTGTTTGTGGCTTAAAATTCAATCACCAAAGATCACTGCTTCACAGAGAAATCTGGGACCAGGTAGGCAAAGAAGAATGAAAAAGAAAAATTTGAGAGCATGTCGATGCAAACAGACTCAGCGCAACTAGGGAAAGTACACAGCTATGCAGAGAAATGAACAGTTTGACCCTCTTTTACCAATGTCAGCAACTGTGATGAGAATTTCATACCATAGCTGATGAATCTATAATAAAATGCTATTGTATTATGCAGGAAACTTGCTAATAGAATGAGATTTACATACTGCATTACCAAAATGTGAATGCTAGATGCATGAACATTAATTTATGATCGTGGCAATTTGCCAACTGGCAATTTGCAGCTATGTTTTTTTAAATTGAGTCAGAGCATTTCCCATTACACTGCAAAGGGTATAATTTTCAAGAATATGGGGGAAAACCTCCACATATGGCTAAAACTTCTTTTGAGCTCAAACATAAGTTTACGTCCTGTCCTAAAAACAGTTAAAAATGCAGATGAGACATTTCTGTTAACTCTCAAAGGAAAGTGACCTAACTGTTCAAGAGTAGCAAGAAATACAAAAAGCCTTTTTCCAAAAGCTTTTGTAAACTCCTCTCAAGAAAAAAAGGTATTTCCTTCACAGTATCAAGCTAATATTCCTAAATGAAATTAAGCAAAACCTGATTCCAGTGGAATGAAACAAGCTGTATGAGCATATAGCTAAAAAAAACTTAAAGAGGAAAATAAACATTATTTGAAAATATCTTTGAAGGAGAGTTGCCATTTCAAAATGCTATAAAAGCCTTAATTTTTTAAAATTAATCATATTGGTTTGTATTTCTTTGCCATCAGTCTTAAACATAAACTGTTCATTCCCTACCTGCAATTAAAATAGTTTGACCCTGATATCATAACCAGTAGTAATGGAAATAATTTTGTGTTGAAAATTGGGGATTACAGGCAACTTCAGGTAGAAAATAAATATCAGGAGCAGACAAATGCCTGAGTAATGAAAAAAACTTGCTTTGTGTAAATATTTTTGTGGTTAAAGCCTCCTGCTGTTTTGTTTTATATAGTGTATGAAATGCAGCAGGTCTTATAAACTAAATTTTATAATTGTCTCACATGAGACACTGGTGCTACTTTAAATTTTCAACATACTTATCATATTTTTAAAGCACTGTCAACAGTTTTTATTTCAAGGAAAGATTAAAGGAGTGAAATTCTTCATTGATTCCTCCATTTTTCTCAATAAGCCCCTAAAAATACTGCAAATTAATCCTTCTAAAAAGCCCCTGCAAAACTCAATTTGATCTATAATGACCTACATCGTTTGTCCTTGAATAATTTTTCTTGCTTCAGGAAGTAGATTACTTTTCTCTTTCTACACATATTGCTGCTTTCAGTTGGGCAAAATGAAACTGGTATTTATTACACGATGGAATCATAACATTATTAAGGTTGGAAAAGACCTCCAAGATCATTGAGTCCAACCTTTGACTGACCCCCAGCACTCCAACCATAGTACTAAATGCCACGCCCAGTTGTTTCTTGAACACTTCGAATCATGGTGATTCCATCACCTCCCTCTGTTCCAATGCTTTCAGTAAAAAAAATCCTCCTGATGTCCAACCTGAACCTCTCCTGGCACAGCTTGAGGCCATTTCCTCTTGTCCTATTGCTGGTTTCCTGAGAGAAGAGGCCAACCCCTACCTAGCTACACCCTCCTGTCAGGTAGTTATTTGACTAATTAAACTGTCTCTGTGAAATCCCTTGGCAAAATAACATTAGGTATCAGGCCAAAATGCTGCATCCTAATATGTAACACAAGCTTACTTTTATTTGATTAATTATATAAGCATAAACAAATGCTGTTATCCCAATGCAGCATTCACAGCACAAAGGAAGGAGATAATACACCACTCTGAACCATGACTAGCAGGACTTCAGATTCCTGCATTATGTCTTTAAAATTCTCTACTATAACTATACTGCTGGCTCAGGCACTACCCTAGGTGGAACTAAGCACCAAGCAACCTATGTGAATGCAACAGCATATGTCCTATTAATAAGAAGACAACTTTTCATCGTTCACTGACTACGCTAATTGTTTCTCAATAAATGGAGCACATCCTATGAAAGTAAAGTTAGAAAATACCAATAAATGATGTTTGTAATATTAGAAAGAGGAAATTATTATAAGAAAAAGAACAAAACCATATTTTTGCTGAGAAAAAATTGATTTTTGCACGAGTCACTATTATCTACAATGATATAGCAGTTAAGTGCAGCTGTTTCTTTGATAGAGATTCATGCAGTGGATTATCTGTTCTTCCTGGACTTCTAAAATGTATTATATTGATTATAAATTTTATATGTGCTTCTACTGTACAAGATTTACAGTGTTTTAGTATCCAGTGTTTATGTTGTTGCAGCTTGAGATACATAAAGAGAAATATATTCAGTAAACTGTGTTCCCATCACAAATCCTACCAACTGATTCTGAAAAGCTACAATAAAAACAAAAGTCAAAATTCAACTTCATGTTTTTCAATACTCAGTGTTAAAGCAAAAGAATTGCTGCAATTCACAGAAAGAAACCTGATGAGAGAAAACATTAAATTATATGTGACTTCTTGTAACATTTATTAACCAGTGCATATATATATATTCACTGTAAATCATACAGTAACATACAGAGTCTCATAGTGTAATTTTTGTGTTGCAGTGCCAGATTCTCATGCAAAAATAGTATGAATATTAATCTGCTTCCTTAAGGGTGTAAAACTTTATGTACAGATCTCAGATGATAAATGTTAAATTATTTTACACAAGTCTCAGAAACATGCTTTGGAGAAATAGATTATTGATTCTGTCTTATAGGATGCCATGACTTTACAAATACATCAGAGAGTAGGCAGAACATTACTGGTTTTATTCAGTTTATCTCCATGACCACTTTTTATTTTTAAATTCTCAAGTCTCAGATAAGAAGGAGATACAATATAAAGGTCAGTTTCTTATAAACATAGAGTTTTTCTTAGCAGCTGTCAGTCCATATGGACCCTTACATTACACAAAAATCCCACTGGAATTGCCGAAGTCAGCAAAAGCTTCACAATAATCAGCTGGGGTCAATCCTGTCTTTAAATTAGAGAACAGAAAAGAACTATGTGACATTAATTATATGATATGTGATGTTAACAGAGTAAACCACATTTTGTTTAGGCTTGGGGATTGTGAGCTAACCAAAAACTAATGAAGGATTATGAAAAATTTATTTTGAAGTAGAAACGAGCCTCACTGAGAGGGAGCACTATCTATTTTAACACTTCAGAAACACTTTATGCAACACATGAATTTTAAGTTTATTTGAATCTTGCCGCAGTCCTAATCCTTCAGGCTTGGCTCCTGTCAAAGGTGGTATTCAAGGTAAACTTGTGAGAGAAGTGCAATGGAAGAAATCTCTGTTGTTCTGCTCATATGCTGTAAGAGATGGAGTAAGAAATGCCCTGGAGAAGACACTATGGAATAGTTTCTGAAAACTTGTAGAAGAAAGAACTTGTCCAGTTGATGACACTAAACCTTAGAAGACATTATGCAGCTAGAAGGTGCTCTACACTAGAGAATACACTCCTCTTAGCAGATCATAGCAATGAAGCAATTCCACTCTTTTCCTTCCCTTTTTTTTTCCTCTGAGGATGTATAGTTTCCACCATGCATACTACCACTTACTTTTTTACAATACCTCTTTCCCAACTTACCACATTACCCCGAATATTTCTTACAGAACCAGAGTGAAGGGAGATTAGACTTATTTCTTTAATGGCAATTTCAGGTTTGTTTTCAATTAAATTTCACATGGAATGAAAGCAACATATTCTCAGGGAAAAAAAAAAAGGAAAAATATTGAACACCACAAAAAAGTTTTGCACCAGAAACACCCTGTAAACATCCTGTCTGTGAAGCTTTCTGTCAGGTGAATGGACAACAGTGGGTTCACTTTAGGATTATTTGAAGAAAGCAATACTGTCTTGACTCATGGTCCAGGTGAATTTTTCTTCACAGAAGTGTTAGGAAGTTATAGGGTTTCATTAGAAAAAAGTGCCAGAGGGTATAACTCAGCAGAGGAGACTCTTTTTCTAGTTTTGAAGAGACAGGGAGGTTTGCCTGTCTGAAGAGAAAGTGGAAACAGGCAAGAAGTAATACTCTTCCAAAAGGAAAAAAACAAACTTGTATTGAATTTTGATCAGAAATTCTGATCAAAAGTAAGTGGATGGAACACAAGGAAGGATGGAAGAGGAACAAGTATTCAGGCACTTCTGAACAGTTGAAAAGGGTGCTTAGAAAATGAAAAGATGTGTTTGTGTGGTGAAACTAGTAATTCTTTAGAAGTGGCAATCAAAGTAGGTTGTGCTAAAAAAATAATTGAAACATCCGTTTGATATGGAGCTAACTTCCTGATAGAAGGAAGAAAAGTCAGTTTATCAGAAAACCATCAATATGTATTTTATTTTACGGTATCACAGAGTTGTCGTAACAGTTACTATATACTATCAATATATCTTTGAAGAATTTCATCCATGCAATGCAAACAATTCCATAAAAAATAAAATAAAATAACTGACTGCCAAGGAGGAAAGGGCATTACTGAAAAAAAAAAACCAAACAGAAATCATCAGTAGTAATTGATGAAAACTATTTGCTTCCCTAGACAGGAATTAATTGGAGGATTTTGTTGGTATCAATAAAGGTCAGTGGTTTCCTGAAAACCTCGAAATTTTGAAGATGAGGAGTAGCTCTTTTTCCTTCTGTCTCACCAGTTCTAGCATTATCTGAAGTGATAATAACTGAACTGTTACCATCTGTACCTCTTTCTGCCTTGCAATCAGATTTAAAAAGGGATTGTTTAAGGGATGTTGGTGAGAACTGCTGCTGAAGTAGAAGGTCCCAATCCCTGACCACAAATATACCCACCACTTCCCTTTGCTGGCACTAGAGCTTAAGCAGACATGTGGTGAGCTAGTTCAGGGACCTGATCCAACTGAAAACAGCAAAGAAAAATAAAACAATTAGTTTTCAGCTGAATCTATTTCCTGAGATAATCCTTGAACAGCTGCACATGTGCTAGTGCCAGGACTGGCACAAGAGAGACAACAGGAATGCACAGCCAAGACACGGAGATGACTTACAGTGATCATCAAACTGCAGCTTTAGTCCACTGCCTAGCCTAGACCATGAAACCAAATAATGGTGCTTTTTACTAATTCTATTTCAAAAAGGATGAATCTTGGACTAGATGGAAATGAAGAGGTATCTCTAAAGCTGCAATTTCAAAGATAAATGTTGAACCTTCTTGGGCAAAGCAACAGGAATGAAGCTCAATGTTGAACCACAGTTGCCCATATTTCAATCTTGAATGTCTGACCATTCTGCTCCAGATAGTATGTTTAGTAAAGACAAAAAGAAAAAAAAGAAAAAAAGAAAAAATGAAAGAAAAAAAAGGAATGTGAAAGTTGTCCTGTTTACATAGACTAGAGAAACTTCTGCAGGGACAGATAGTAAGAATTTAATGATTTAATGTATCTTTCAATATTGGTTATAAATTATTAAAATTACACTGTCAAGATGATTTTAATTACTTAATTAAGAAAGACATAACATAAAACAACAAAATTTTTACAGCATAAGAAAACCATGTCATCTCCACACCATGTTCAAGATGTAATACAGCTGAACTGTTTATTTGTATACCAATTATACTACATTATATGACTTGTAAATGACTTGGAATTTCCTACAAAGAAAAAACCAATTAATTTGCCCATAATACAACAGGAAATGGTTTTAAAATTTGTACCAAATGTTATCTTTTATTATGGTGTACATTCTGCTACATAAATTTCCCTGTCCGATTGTTTATATGCTACAATCTTCATACTTAAGAACACAAGGTTTACACACAGAAAATTGAGAAGGTTCTTCCATGTTTTTTGTGATTTCAACAGTAAACAGCAATCCTAAATTGCTTGTCAAACAAATTTATTTCCAGGAATTGTTGAAACTGTATTTTCCTTTTAGTATCTCATGAGATTATTTTTTAAAGCAGTCTTAACGACATTGTGAATAGTGCATTCAATTAAATAATAAGCAATTGTAGTTCTTTATCATAGCACTTAGTATTAATTTTTAACATCTTCCGTCAGGACTTTTAAAATACAATGGAAATGTATAGGGTTACTGTACCATGCAGTATCATGTTACTATGAAAATAACATGTGAAAGTCATCTTTAGTGTTTCTTATTGCACTGCCAACGTCTGTATGAACCTTCGAATGCAACTTATGTGCAGTCTTTAAAAAAATAAGAGCAACACAGGCTTTTACTTCACCATGCTAACAAAGTGTTGGAGGGTTTTAAGCAAGGATTAGTGACACAACAGACTATGAAGAAAATACTGTCAGTGATCCCTCTGGGAGCTGCTAATCCTTGGATCACTGACATGATCACCTATAGCTGATCTAAAGAAACACTTCTTCACTGATGGTTCAGTGCATACTTGATTCACGTATTTTTTGACATAGACAATATTTTGGCATTAAAGAAACAGCTATAATTTACTGGGTTTAATGGATGGCTCCCTATGTCCGTTTAGCCACAAATTACTGACCTGAGAGGCTGTTACTCTCCACTATAGCAATACCTATATACTCCACGGGTTACTGACAAGGTGGCTTGTAAATGATTACTCTCTTCCAGTTAAAATCTTTCATGCTCTTCTAGTCCATCATTCACAATTTATCAAAGTGCTATTGTTGACAGGAGGAAAATACAATGTCCTGAAACTGTTCCATTAGAAGAGACACCATGCACTTGCAAATCCTTTTATCTCATGCAAAATTAAAGCAGTGGACTGAACCTTCTTTGGAGCTTTGGCTGTATGTGTTCTCCAACATTACACTGGAGATTTTTAAAATAAACGAAGGATCTTTAAACTGCAGGAAATATAGATATTTGTGTATATTAAAACAATTAAGTGCTGTATCATTCACATACTACTTCAAGTATGTGTCCACGGAATCTGCCTGACAGGTATCCTTATAAAAAGAGACCAGGATTTTATGAGCAAAGAAGCCACCTCTCCAATGTAGTTGTTTTACAGTTTTTTATCCTGGTTTTAGTATCATACAAACCTGGCACCATATCAGAGAGAAGTCTTGGGAAAAATCAAACATGACAACTTGAGTAGTAAAGAAGTGGGGAAAATTACCTCATACTCCTGTGAGAACTTCAAATTGTCATTTGCTTTCAATCTTTCAATGTGATCTGCAAGTTCCAAGATAGGTATTGGGGGGTGACTGGCCATACCTGTTGAACAAGACAGAAGAACAAAATTTAAAGTAAACTGCAGTGATGTCATTGCTCTACAATTTAGAAAATGCAGTAGTTAGAATGTCTACAAATGTGTAAGTAGTAAAGATGTCATATGTGAGAGAAGCAGGCAAATAGTTTGGTTACTCAAAGCAGGACATGCTCTGGATAGATGAATTCTGAAGCCAAATCAAAAGAAGTCACCAAGCATATTCCCAAAGCTAACATTCCTAGTGTAGAGAAAAGAGTTACTGTCATACGAGTCAATGAGTTTAGCTAGGCATGGAAAAATGAGACAGTTAGACCTGATGCTGACCTCTGCTTTGAGTAATGACTCTTAATGTCATTTCAAACTCCTTCTCCCGCAATGCATGAAATGAAAACTCTATTGAATTAGATGAGGAAATGTGAGCTGAGAAACAGACATTGAAAGAGCCCTAAAGGGGAAACAATAGTGTTTTGACAGAAAACAAAGTGACTTATGCATAATCAAGAAAAATGAACTTGAATAATGAAGGTTACCAGGGTAACCAGAGACACCTGAACCTGCAAAGGAAACGGTAAAAAAAAAAAGAAACCTAAACCAACATAAAGCTAACTTATAAAATAAAGCATAAAAAATGAAATGGAAAACTTGAATTTTAATAATAATAATAATAATGCATCAAGGTCTAGAAGACTGACTGCGTACTCTAAATTAGAAATACTTAAATATTTCACGGAATTCTGAGGTGACTGACATGCAACTATGAATGACTAGAACAACATGCATCACTGGTTTTAGACAACAGCCACTGAAGACAACATTAGACGTAAGACAATTAGAACTTCAAAAATGTTTTCACTAGTAGCAGATTGTAGAGGCAGGGGTTGTACAGTTTGGCTGGACACACATGCTGACTGCACTAGTACCTTAAAACGTGCTTAATCTGAAACCCCATTATCAACCCCTAAAAGTACCTACAATCTACTTCAGGTGTAAACATCTTTGTCCACTGATGAAGATACTAAGTGAAAAAGAAGAAGAGCTTGGAATTGGAAGTACAGATGGGTGTGTAAGGGAGTTTAGGACAGCAAGGCAAAAAAAAAAAAGACAGAAAAGATGTGGGGTCAACTAGAACAATCTGCCAGCTTAAGATTTGACAGGCAAAATTTTGTGAACATATTTATTTCAAGCTGTTAGTCTTCATGAGCCTTCTCCAAAATGCTTACATTCTTCTCTTCATATTTTATACTATCACACCTAAAATGAAAGTGAGGTTTCAACAGCTTTGGGAAGAAATCAGAGCTGGCAAGAAAAAGTTAAGCTAGTGAACCCCAGGATCTCTTGAAATTACAAAAGGAAAACACTGATGACTCAAGGGGGCTCAAGCTGGAAGGCATGTTGCACAATGCAGTTTGCTTTGTCACCGTGACTTTCAAGAGCATGCCTAAGACAGTTGACCTGCATTTCCTTTAAACATAGCTGAAAATGACCATGTGGCTACAACACAGTCACACTGTAGCATGTGTTTTAATTAATTTTGGTTTTAATTCTTGTTTTGTTTTGGATTCTTTGACATTTCAAGCGTCATAACAGACTCCAAAATAATGTCCAGCAGCACTGGCCCTAATTCTTCTGACCCTATGCATATATATTTCATGGAATCTTCATAGCACATCTGTGATGGTAAGACATTAAGGCAAGTTGTCAGTCAACTAACAAAGCAGAATATTCAGATCAGTGGGGAGATTCCTTAGAAATTTCAATTAAAAAATTAGTCTCTAAGTACTAACTTATTTGATGCAGCTCTGCTTCTCTCCCATTTTCTTACAAATTTTACTTAGGACTTGGCTACTGTCAAAATGAGTGTGGGTGACAGTCATCTAGTAATTACACTGATTGATCCAGATCAAGCACCCCCATGGAAAATATGTGAGTGAAAAGGCACAAGAGAACTCTAGATTGATCCAGAAATGGAGGTGGACTGATGTACATCTAAAACAGTGCTTGAACAGAGAAAATAATAGAGACAAAGATGTTTAGACCTTTTCGAGCGAATCGTGGGAGAGAGTTATTATCATATAAGGACTGAGTGGTAGTTTGGCTAGAGAGGGAGGACACAGAGCCAATCAGGGAGGCGTAGGGGACTGAATTACTGCTCAAAGCTGTAAAAAGTAAAAGCCAATCGGAAATGGGAAACAAATTAGTAACAGCAATAGACCATCATAATCAATCAATCTTGTACATACAGGCACTTCAGACATGCACAAAACAGTGTCTGGTAACTCAACTAAGATGTTTAAAGGTGCAGTTCCCCTACTGTAAACATAAAGGACATAAACCCAGTGAGTATGAGACTCGCTCATCACACAATGAACCTGACTAAATCACCAGCATCATGAAAACAAATCATAATAATTAACTTACTGTGAAGGAATATTTTTTTAGAGATGCTGAACATGATTTCTTTTTTACAATTATTTTGTTTATATGCTTCTCTACATGCCACTTGACATTTCCAAGGGGAGATTTCACATTAAACACTTTGTGAAAATATGAAATTTGAAGGAAAATTTTTCTAAGGCAAAAAGAGGAACTACTTACAACTTCAGAAAATGACAAATTTTAACTGCATATAAATCCTTCCTCTACGACTCATTTTCAGCAATCACACTTTGAATAAATTTCCTCAAATAATATTTGGCAGGTAACTTACGAAGTAATTGCATTTGGTCTATTTTCATACTTTAAATATATAAAATGTGCTCTACTGATATGATTAAAGTAGCTGTTTTTTAAAAGAACTGCTGGAGGACTTTTGTTATGTAATCAGTCTGTGAATCATAACAGAATATGCTATGAATGAACATCTAAGATGTCATCACATCTCATGCAAAAGCATGAGGCTCCTATTGAGCAGGTGTAGAACTTTATTCAAAAGATCCCACTTAAAATACATCTAAACTCACTTCTTCTTGTGGCTACAAATAAGAAAATACACTTATTTGATGACACACTCCCACACCAATCAACATAACATATGACAACACAAAAACTTAAAGACAAGATACAGCTAAACTACAACAGATCCTGTGACATGCTAAAAAGTCAAAAGAAATACCATGCTGAAAACATGCTTTCAGAATCTCTTTTAAATAGGGTATCTCTTTTTTTTTTTTAAAAAAAAAGAGATAAAAACCACCTGGAAACTCAAAGAAAAGAAAACCCCCAAAATCACCACATGCAAAACACAGTTGAAATTGTACCCATTAAAAATTTTTATTTCCAGATTTGGTAGAAGATTGCCAAATGTAAGTGATCCTATGCAGCCTAGCAGAAACCCCTTTACATGAATTAAATAACAATGTATGGTTTGATTACAGTGTTGACTTATCTTCTGGTTAATCTGTGGTAAATATGTGATTAAGGAACATGAAATAACATTTGTGCCACAATTTCAAGGAAGATCTAAGAGAGCAAGGTCAGAATTCATCTGCATATTAACAGACATTAAACCTGTTAATTATATTCCTTTATCCCAGCTAATCAAGTGGGTGTTTTAGGCTTGTCAATAGCGCGTTAAATTAGGATTTCTTTTGTTGTCAGGGTTTTATGATAAGGGCTTTTAGAAACATTTATGAAACACACATTTATTTACCAATTTGGAACTGTAGGTTGACATACCCACAATAAACAAGAACAACATTAGAACTTAACCAAAGAGCAAATCTGCTAGTATACAGACTACAGTCTACATGAAGTGAAAATGTGACACATGATTGTCACAGAAATTTCTTTAGGAAATGAGTGCTACTTTAGGTCCACACTGAATTAATTGTCTGTGACTTTACAAACTCCTCATTTTTATTTAATAACACAGAACACCTTCTATGTTCTATGAACACCAATCTATGTTGACTAAGATATCTCTTTATAGAAAAGGAAGGAATCAGTAATGGTGGTTGTTGAGACTTATCCTTATCAAAAAGATAGAAAAAAAAATAGCTACTTAAAATTCAGACATGGGAAATGGAAAAAAGTAAGGATAACCCTGATTCAAAAATTTCTTTTTCACAGAGTCGGAGCTAGGCCAGAACATGAAATTACAGAGGTAAATTTACAAGACCATCTCTAGAGAAATATATCATTCTGCAACAGCTATTTTAAAATAATTGCAGATGTAACTATAACATTGTAAAATTTTGCCACTTTTATTCCAGAAGATTTTACGTTCTTCAAAACTTGATCAACTATTCTGGAATGAAAACAGTTTCTGTTCTTCTGTATCACAGACTGAGCTCTAACAAGGAGACTTAGGATCTCCATAGCCTCATAGCAGAAGCACCACTTCTGAGTGACATGTAAAGGTCACCTATAGTGAGAAAAGGGGAAACTTAATTTTCAGATCCTGATCTAAAAATATTAAATACAATAAGATGTTACAAAAACTATGGTCTAAAATCCATCTGAAGCCTGTACCTCTTTCAGGTGCCTTAGCCCTCCATCTGAGACATGTTCATATGAAGAGCTATGAACATGATGTATGACAAACTCATTATGAGAAAGCATTTTAGGCTGTTTTTGCCACAGAAACAAAGCGTAGTATTTCCTTCAGCATTGCCATGATTCTCACAAATGGTGGTTGAGAGGATAAGCTACACAAAGAAGTTTCCTGCTGTCTTGCAAAGCAGGTGACTAAATCCAGACATCACTTTTCCCACCTTTTTTTTACTTGCACCCTTTTCATCTGAACATGTTTTATAGTTTTTCTGCTTTATCATGAAAAAAAGTTTGTGGAAATTCCTTAGCAACTCAGGGAATAAGTGTTTATTGAGCACTTATCTAATTAAAAAAAAAAGTCTTTAACTTAGAGCTGTAATAGCTCTATTTATTTTTCTTGTATTTCAAAGCATCTTATTTATTTCATAAGATATAATGAGATAATAGTTTAATTGGCACCCAATTACAAAAATTACTTGTAAGTGTGACACATCTTATAGTTAAATGAGGATAAAAAAATCAGTCACTTTTGAGGCATGACTCAATTTAGTTCTCTGGCTGATTGGCAGATTGAAGTCTCCCTGAGCCTTGGATCTCTCAGAACCCACTCAAACAACTTAATTTCAGTTAATTTTCCTCTGCAAGACCAAGCTACCTTATTTGATGAAACCTTTTGTGACGTATAATTATTACCCCTTCTTTATCTTAAGTTTCCCACGTGGCATAGAGACTTCTAAAATTTGTGCACCAGGTTAATGATTTTAATCCCATGTTTCACAGGAAACTTGTAGAATGGTGAGAAAGTGATAGACTTTTCCTCAGTTATTCCAGTTATGGAAGAATAACAGACTTAAAAATGAAATCCTACTGAGATTGGGTATTTTCATGTTTACTCAAAGAGAACTTGGCACTGCTGTGACCCACTCACTGGCATATGGGCTTATCTAACACATACACATTTTTGGATAACACACACAGGCATGGGGTCTTGTTCTCAGATACAGAACAGTGGGCTATTCCAAATGCCAAGGCAAAACGTGTAATTTATGTATGGAGTTACTCCATCCAATGAGGGGGGAATCCAGAAATGAATTGGATCCTTGCTGAACAAGGTAAGATGGGAAACTCTTTAGGTTAGAGCTCTTTAGGTCTCTTTAGATTATTGAAGAATGTAGTTCTTTAATGACATGACAATAAAAAGTGAAAGGAAAGCAAGACATTTCCTGTGCTGGTAGTTTTGACTGAGAAATTTTATGACATCTTCACGCTGAATTGACAATTTTATGATAAGTAAAACGTATTTGTGCTGAAATGAATCTCTAAATATCACCAAAGATAAAATATTGCTTTCCCATATTTTCTGTCAAAAATTTATACCTAATCACCTGTATTGGGAATAATTTATTAATTGTGGCTAGAAATTCAAATTTACCCCAAGGACTTAGCTTTCAAATTATTTTGATATCTATACCTGCTCAGGTCTTATATACAAAATATATGATTGATAGCATTTTTGGAATGAGGCTGTTTAGAAATCTTTTAATATACTAAAGTTTATGACAATTGATAATTTTATAGGAGTGTCTCATTCACCTCTCCAAGTGAAAACTGCCAGTCCAGATATGCCAATATAATTTAGAACTTTTTTCTCTAACACTTCTGTACATTACAGATCCATTTGAAAATTTTTTCCTCTCCCACTGGAAGCCGGGAAAGCTCCAAGCAAACTGTGGATGCTTTAATAATCTAAAGAAATAAATAATTAAAATAACAATTATGTCAAATCATCTACCTTGATGCACTTGTACTGAAAGTACATTCACCGCTCTGTCATTTATTTTATCTGTAGGCAATGTTGAGAAATGCCTCACTGGATGAGGGCGACAGCAGATTTGTCAGTAAAAAGAACCTAACACACAACCACATCAGCCCTTCCCTTAGTTCCCTCCTCTGCGGTACCCCACTATCTAGTTCTGCTACCATGTAGAAAGTAAAACCCATACATCTGAAAGTGAAAGTCCAACAAACCCAACAAATCTGGTATCTGTAATGTATATCCTTTCTGTAGTTTCTCTAGGATCATCCTAAAAAATTTCCTATTGCATGTTATTTGATGGTGTGTTGCTGGTTGGGAGTTGGATAAACACTCCAGCAGGATCTAAACATCTAAGCTAAATTTAGCCAGATTTTAATGACATGGTAGCCCTAATTGAAGTTAATGTGAGTTAAGGGAAATTCGGCTTTTGAAATTGTGCACAAGAACTGTACCTTGACTTCACTGTGACTGTTTACATACTAAGAACATGTTAATTAGCAAGTGTAACAGAGTAAGACAAATCTTCTGGGGTAAGATTTTTCTCCTTGATATTTGGTTGTATGCTGAGTAGTATAATGGCCTGAGCTGTGTCCAGGAGTCTTACGTAGTACAATAACAGGAAAAAGATCATAATTTGATATCTGTACTGTATTTTTAATAATAATTTTAGTTCTCCAACCTGTGAAAAGGATTATAGGAAAGAAGAAGAGTTCCTAGCAGAAACAGATCATATTCTGCTCAAATAGCTTCACAGAAAACTGCAAACTTCACAGATAAACTATAGCCCTGCAAGAAGATGTACGCCTTAAATCCTCTCCAGTTCTTTTCAGATCAATGAGGTGGAATTACAGTGTCTACAAGTGCCACAAATTCTGCCATTTCTTAATAACTTTACTATCTCAATGTAAATTAAGAATTAATTACAATAAATTAATTTTATATATTAGCACTTGGCAGCAGGGTTTTTTTCCTCACATTTCATTTTAATTATGATGAATACTAAATAGATAGGTAAGATTATGCATCTAAATAAATACAGCACAGAAAATTAGGCTTATATATCTACTTATTATTCCATTATTTATTGGATGTAGAGGGAAACATAGTGATGATTGATGAGGAAAAAAGCTGAGGTAATTAATGCCTTCTTTGCCTCAATTTTTAATAATGATATCAACTGTTCTGTGGGTACCCAGCCCCCTGAGCTGGAAGACAAGGATGGGGAACAGAATGAAGCCCCCCAGTCCTGGAAGAAATGGCCAGCAACCTGCTACACACTTATACACACAATTGTGCGGGACTGGATGAGATACACCCAAGGGTAGCAAGAGAGTTGATTAAAGTACTCACTCAGCCTCCTTCACTTATGTACCAGCAGTCCTGCCTAACTGGGGATGTTTTAGTAGACTGAAGGCTTCCAAATAGGACATCTATCAACAAGAAAGGCAGGAAGGAGGATCCAGGAAACTACAGGCCTGTCAGATTCTGGGGAAGGTCATTGAGCAGATCATCCTGGCATCCTTTTATCAGCAATTGTGTGGCCAGCAGGACCAGGGCAGGGATTGTCTCCCTGTACATGGCACTGGTGAGGCTGCACCCTGAGTCCTGTGTTCAGATTTGGGCTCCTCACTCCCAGAAAGACATCGAGGTGGTGGAGCATGTCCAGAAAAGGGCAACAATGCTGATGAAGAGTCTGGAGCACAAGTCCTATGAGACGCAGCTGAGGGAGCTGTGGGTGCTTAGCCTGGAGAAAAGTAGGCTGATAGGAGACCTTACTGCTCTCTGGAACTGCTTGAAAAGAGCCATGTGTGGGGCAGTCTGTTCTCCCAAGGAACAAGAGATATGTGAAGAGGAAATGGCCTCAAGCTGCGCTGGGGAGGTTCAGATTAAATATTAGGAAAAAATTCTTCCTAATGGAAGGGTCATCAGGCATTGGAACAGGCTGCTCAGGAAAGTGGTGGAATCACTGGCTCTGGAGCATTCAGAAAGCATGTGCTTGTCATGCTTCAGGACATGGTTCATTGTTGAACATCGTGGTGCTTGGTTAATGGTTGGAGTCAATGATCTTAGAGATCTTTCCCAAACAAAAAAATTCTGTGATTCTATTAAGCCATTTACTCTAGTCAGTATATAACTGTATACAAACAACTACTTGTTTTAGGCATAAGCTAGACATATTAAGAACAATATTTTTTCTTCCCATGTTTCAAAGATTTATATGAACATTTCTTTCACTGTAAAACCCTTTAAAACTTTTATGAAAGTGCTGAGTAACAGATGAAAACTCTACCCAGAAATAATGAGCCTACATTAAAATTGTAGCCTCAGAAGGACACTGAATAAAAACTTTCAATTATTTTCATTTACTGCATTTAAGTTCCTATGGTAGACAGGTCCCAGAGCATGTCAACAGGATTGCCACACCAAGATGAAATTAAATTAGAAGACATGCTCCTAAAACACACCTAATTTGCCCCAGCTGCTAGGAGCAGTGTACTGGAACAGACTAAAAAAGCAAGGCTGGAACAAAACTCAAGCCTCCAGACTCTTCCCTTTCTACTTCTGCCATGTGCATGAAGTGTGGGTCTTTAGACACGTCCATTACTCTGCAGATACACTCCTTCTGGGGCAACATTATCTCAATGCAGTCACTGTTTAGAAGACAGGAATTCACTTAACCCTTTAAGTAGAATTTAGTATGTCAACTTCAGCAGCAAATCCTCAGCATCTCAAGCACTTACTTTCCTTCTTTTATGGACTTGAATTCACTACCTTTTGTACTTAATGTAGTAAGTTTGACAAAAACACGAGGCTCATGAAGATTCAGCACCTAATTAGCATCAGACTCAGTGCAAACATATTGTAATAGAAAACAAGTCTACTGGGATATAATTTGATCAAAACAAAGCCAATTTAAGTAAAGTTGACTCCTACAAAGGTGGTAAAAATACAATTTAAAGTATTTGTCTCTTAGTGCTTCTTGACTATTAGATTAAACAGTTTTAACAGTGATTAATGAAAAAAATCATTCAATAAAATATTTGGGAATGTGTTGCTTCTGACCTCAGAACTACTGATATATTAATATCCTCCTTGACCGTAACATGTAGCCTTATTTTCAAAGACAAGACCATTTATCTAGTTATGTATTTCTCCTCTGTATTGTACATTTGCAAACCAGTGGAACTCACAATGATGTTAACATATTACCTGATAATGCAGTAGATAAAAGGGAAGCTTATTTTCAAAGAAGTGTCCATAAAAATATCATTAATAAACAGAGGGATGTACATTTCCCAGAAATATTTTCTAGTATTATTAGATTTAACTTGCAATTTTAGCACATAAAACACATCCAGACAGAATATGAGTCTTTGGGCTCTTCTTTACAAAAATTCAATTTTGTTTCATGCAGGCTTTTCTTTTAAATAAATTACAGAATTACTTCCAAAGCTAACAAAGAAATATATTTTGCAGCAAAAAAACCCACCAAAAAACTCCAACCACCCCCAATCAAAATACATACTTCCAAACAATCGATCTTTCTTTTCTGTAACGGGATCAGTAATCAGCCTGTGACCACAGAGCTCTCAGTGAATTATTACTGTCTCTTACCCGGAGTTTGAAAGTTAAGGCGTCGCAGCTCCACTGGGTCTGTGGGATGGTGAGAGGGGACCTCCTTGCTGTTGGGTATGCTGCTCTTTCTAGAATCAGATTCAGCCCTCTTCCTGCATGGAGAAGGTGAATACACATGAACAGATGATAGACGTGTTAGCTTGACAAAGGTGCCTGAGTGGTTAGAATTATATTCTGAAGGCAAGATGTTTATTTCTGAAAAAATATTTGATCCAGTGTAAAGGTAATATAATTATGCATGGTGGGTAGGAAAACCTACACTTTGAAATGGCAAAATGGTCAGAGAGAAAATAGCTGCATTCTGCCCTAAACTGTTCCTCCATCCTAATACTTTACTATTATAACATTAAACTTATAAAAATTCAGACAATTCATTATTTTAAATGCTACCTAGCTATATGTTTATAAAAAAGTAGCCAACTCTTGAGCTAAAACACCCCAAGTTATTGTCATTAAATATTTCTTATTTTATACACAGAGCTCTGCATTATTACATATAAAAAAACTTGCATTCTTTAGGTATTTTTAATATGAGAGAGAACAGTACAGAAGACATCAATTCCAGAAGACATCTATTCTTTTTACATTCTAGGAAGTAAGAATTTGCTGTTTCCTCTCATCTCTTTAAGAGCTAAACTATGTAATCTTCATATGTCTGATCACATCTACATATATTTAAAGCTTAGATCTGTATGAATATTTCTAATCAAATTAAGACTTTCACTGCGAAGGAAGGAAAATAAAAAACAAACTGAAAGAATGAAAGAGAAAGAAAGAGAAAGAAAGAGAAAGAGAGAAAGAAAGAGAAAGAAAGAAAGAGAAAGAAAGAAAGAGAAAGAAAGAAGAAAGAAAGAGAAAGAAAGAAAGAGAAAGAAAGAAAGAGAAAGAAAGTTGTCTGGTTTTCCCTTTCTCCAGAGAGAAGCAGAGTCCACGTGTGTTCTGACTGATATTTTTGTTAAAACTGACTCCCATTATCTGTATGTAGCATTATCTGATGTAAAACATGGAGAACCATGTTACATGAAGAGTAACCAGTCTGCATTCTTATACAGAAAGTGTCATCTTTCTTCACGAGATATCTGTGGGGTCCTGAATGAAAACATAATGTGGCTGATGTTTTTTATCTAATATAAAATGAAGAAGCAAACAGAAGAAGAGCTATGTGAAAACAGAACTGAGATTATTTTAAGGCTAATGATAGCAGAATATTTTCCAGGTGCCCAATATTTATGTTAACACAATGCTGCTTTTTTTTTGCAATGTGACAATGCTAAATCTGATTACTCCAGTCAATTTCTTGCTGCTCTTGAAATAATGAAGACCAGGTGACATACAGTGAGATTTCAAAAGTTATGCAAAAAAGCCAAAAGCAAGACCACCACAGGAATTCTTTGAAAGTCACTAGTCCTATGGTTTTATTGAAAAAAAAGTAAAAATGTTTTACTGTAAAAACACTCCATCTATTCTCCAGCAAATACCTTAATATATGTATTAACTTCTCTTTAGTGAAGCAATAAAAATTTAAATCTTATTTTGTTTTTAGTCTTTTTTACACAAAATTATTATGGATAAACTCATTTGAGATTCCTTTCTTTTGATTTGACTATTCCAAACCCTATCACAGTAGCACAATGCCCTGGTACTCTTTTTTCTCACTAAAGATGTGTGATGTAGCTTTCAAAAAGTCTTTTAACCTGTATTTCCTTCTCTTTATGTCTAGGAGTCTTAAGTTTCTGGGACTGTCCAGGGACAAGCTCCATTTAACTTTCTTCCACTTGAAAGTTAGTACCAGGCAACAATTTCATATTAATCTAATAAAAGCACTAAAATCTCTTCTAATCATGTATCTGAATATTTTGAATACTTATAGAATAACAGAATGGTTTATTATGTATTATTAATTGGAGGATCATTCTTGGGGTTTTTTTAATGTCTCCAGCCTATAGAAGACATCACAATTCTTCCAGATTGTGCAATGATTTCAAGATAGGTGGGGAAAAAAAGTTCCACAAAGGACAAATGGTATCACTGTGTCATTTTCACTTGTAGAACTGTAAGTCAGCGTTGAGTTTATGTGTATGGAGCATTACAAACATTCAGAGCAGCTAACACTTCAACTACAACCATGTATTCCTCCAAGAACTCTGGTTGTTGTGTACAACCACCGATTTCACTTCACTAAAACACAAATAAAACCATATAAGCATTGTCGAGCTCTGCTACCTCTTGAAAATTTACCTCATGGAGACACAAAAAGAAAAAAAAGCCAAAACCCAAACCAGTTAAACTTTGCTGCTTGTATTACATTACTTTTCAGTGCTGTAAATAACATAGCAAATCTTGCAGTTGCCCTCATATTGACAGATTACGGCCTACATTCACTTAAGACTGACAGATGCTTTGTCTTAGATCACTATCATGATGATTTCTTTTTTCTCTTTTTTCTTCTTTTCTGTATTAAATGAAGAGTGATTATTTTTCACTTCTCACCTGTCAGGTTTACTGCTCCATTTTAATGCAGCAAGGAGGGAAGAAAAGGTGAAATATTAGTTGACCAATAGCACAGAGGATAAGCATGAAAACAGGAGATACAAGAAATTTTGATTTGCAGTAAAGATATATAACTAAACCAAATTAAGAAATGACAGCTCATCAAAATATTCAACGTTTGGAAATCATTGAATCAATGGACGACACAAGGTCAGGTCCAAAGCGAATCTTCTGTTGAAAAATACACCTCTTTTAAACACTATCTACCAAGAAATGAGACTTCAAATTTTAGCCAGTGAGATAATGGAGAATGGGTGTTTAATTTGAGCCATGAAAGTAATATTAACATTACATTGAAAAATTACATCTCACTGAGATGTATCTCCCTCTTACATTCTAGAGAGAAGAGGGATGAGAAGAGAGAGGACAGGAAAAATGAAAGTGGAGAGCAGACTGGAATGGGAAGGAGAGAAAGGGAGAAGAGGAAGAGAAAAGGAAGTGACGAACAAGGTTAAATACATGAGATACATAAGAGTTGTACTAAATTTAAAAAAATAATAAAAGAAAATTTCTAAAACTATTTTACAAAACCAGGTAATGAAGTGACAAGAAATTTTTAAAGGTACCCTGGAAAGCAAGGGCACCATAAATCTTTTTTCAATTAAGTATTACACGTCTTTTTAGATTTAGAATGAATGTCATGTACTAGAGGTCTACAGTGATCTGTAGAGATCTGTAGTGATCTATGATCTATAAAGATCAGGTAAAAAGGAAAAATAATTTATTATCTCTCACCAACATGTCCTATTATACACACACACTGTAAATGCAGTGTTTATCTTTCTGTGTGTTGATCATAATAAACAGGGGTTCTACAAACATTTAAGAGCTTGTACTCTGGAATGACCAGATACACACATTATGAAAAAGTCTTTGAAATTCTTCACTTAAGATTTCCCTTTCTCCTGTTTTGCATTTCTGTGCTTTTTTTTAACATCTGGTTTTTTTTTCCCTTTAGAAGCATGTTTCTTCTTATATCTCAAGATTCAGCAGGGGACCAGCAGGTCAAAGGAGGTGATTTTTCCCCTCTACTCCACACTGGTGAGACCCCACCTGCAGTGCTGCATCCTGTACTGGGGTCATCAGTACAGGAAATACATGGATCCGTAGGAGCAGATCTAGAGAAGGGTCACAAAAATGATCAGGGGGATGGAACAGGAAAGGTTGAGAGAGCTGAGATTTTTCAGCCTGGAGAAAGGAAGGCTTTGGGAGACCTTACTGCAGTCTTCCAGTACTGAAAGGGAGCTTATAAAACAGACGGGGACAGGCTTTTATAATAGTGCCCATAATGACAGGACAAGGGGTAATGGTTTTAAGTGAAAGACGGTAGATTCAGACTAGCTAGAAAGAAGACATTTTTTATGATGAGGGCTATGAAACACTAATTAACTAGATTCCCCAGAGAGGTGATGGATGCCCCATCCCCAGATGCTTTTAAGGTCTGTGGATGGGGCTCTGAGAAACCTGAGCTAGTTGAAGACATCCCTGCTCATTGCAGGGGGCTGGACTAGATGACCTTTCAAGGTCCCTACCCAACCAAACTAATCTATGATGCTATAATTCAGAGTGCCAGAGTTACTATGTTCAAAAGATTTAAGTTTAGGCTACAGTCTTCTGAACCAACCAAAAAGCTGCACTTCATAAAAGCAAACAACACAGTGTCTGTCAAGGTGGCTTTAACTTCTCTTCCTTATAAATGGAAAGGTCTATAATGAGGAACTTTTTGCTCTTCATCAGTGGAAAACTGAAATTAGGGAATTTGTGATTTCTTAAAAACTAGGAGGAATAGCCACAAAAATTCATTTGTTAAAAAAAAAGAAAAATAAATCCAAAACACAAGAATGAGATGACAGGATGCCTCATGGGGACATTCACTCTCCTATCTAGTTTTTCCATTTCTGAGAAACACTATACAATTTCTAGAGCTCTTTAACACTCACTAACTAAGTCCCTAATCAACAAAATCCTATGTAATTGAACCTGTATCACACACTTAAAATATATGTAAACTGTGACTCAAGCAGACCTCCTAAAGGTTAGGTATTTCATCTAGGGTGAAACATCTATCTATCTAACACCATCTATCTAGCTAGGTTTGCTTTTGTTTGAGATTTTGGATATACATCTTACTATGCTGTATACGATACTCCATGTTTGAACAAAGAAAAGATTTATTTTCTTGTCCACAAGAAAATGGCCAAACAGGAAGTGAGATTTATCTAATTTACTTGGATCTCTTGATTTGATTGTTTATAAAGTTTAATAGATGGAACGATCTGCTCCAAAATAGCTGTCTCCCTTCACTGCATCTGCAGGGTGGCTTCACTGCTGCAAGGACAGAGAACACTGAACTGGTTAATGGCCAAGTCAGTTCCATTTGCTAAGACATAGTCAACCACAACTCAGGAAAAAATAGTTTTTACTGTGAGGATAGCTGAATATGGGCACAGGCTGCCCAGAAAGGTCACTGAGTTTCCATTCTCAGCTATACGAAACTTGCATGGATATCTCTCTGAGCAAACTGCTGCAGGTGGCCGTGCTCTGAACAGGGCTGGGATGAGGCAGACTCCAGAGGTGTGGCCCTTTGATTCTGTGAATCCGTGAGCTCGCACACAGTATATTTATTAATTGGCCTCATCTGTATTGGCTATTGTATCGAAAGTATGTCTGATGTCAATAAAAGGTACTCTTTCAGTATTTTTCCCATCTATCACTGTTACTTACTAAGCTGCAATGACCTTTTGGCTATATTCTAATATATGAGCCAAAAACCTGTCTATGAAATATCTTTGCTTTCAGATTTTAAGAATAATAAATGCAGAGGCAATAACCTTTATACAACTTAGCAACAAATAATAAAGAGTTCACACATGCATTCCTTGCCTTTGGCACAGTTAAATACACTTCAAACCAACCCATGCAACTTATCCACACTATCTAATAATGTCTGTTTTAAAGAAGGGCAAGACTTCTCCCCATAAAATTCTTTTGGAAACTGCAGTCATAATTTCTCTGTGATTGTAATTAAAATGTCTAAGTAGTATTATAAATCATGAGCTTAGTGGTCCAAGTCTGTTCACAAAGGTTTCTATGGACAAAGGGAATTAAGCATAGTTGACCTTTATTTGAGTTACTACTCTTTGCACTTCAGAAGACACAGTCATTTCTTGGTCGTCCTCTTTGCACTGCATATCCTTTAACAACATCCTCTTCAATATTTTTTGTATATATGTTCATAATTAGACTGATGCCCTCTACCTTCATTTTCTTTTCTCACTATCATACTTGTTGCACTCAAACCTCCATATATTCTAGAAATATAAAATTTTCTGTATCCATAAGAATTGCTTGTTTGCCTGCTTTTTTTAAACATATTTTTCCCATCTAACTCCTGTAGCCACAGTGAATTCATTTCGCTCAGAAATTAAATTTCACTGTTTTCTCTAAGCAATATGTTAAATATCCCAACTGTCTTGTCATTGCTCTTGTACCGTCAGTAAGTCTATCAAAATCTAGCACTAAGCTTGCATTCAGGTTACTCTTGAAAAAAAAATCCAATTATATACTACATTTTTACAGAAATGAAAGCTCATAGAGGACCACAGGCTGCTAAAACTGCAGTCATAATTTCTCAGAGGTAATTTGCCAGATCAGTGCTGTTTAACAAATTAGAGTAAAAAGCTGAAAATAGAAAAATAAATAAATACATATGGACATTTGCCCGAACAGTTCTAGTACACATAGTAAATAGCAGATGGAAAATATGTCCCCCATTCTCAGTGAATGACAATCTCTTCACACTACTGATAAGCAAGTCTTACCTGGTCATATGTGGAATATTTCCTTTTTTTTTTTGGTTGTTTTTTTTGGTAATAGATTTGAAGATTGTTATTTTGGTTCCATAAATGTAATTAGTAACTCCAGAAGCAGTTGCACATCTGCTTAATATACTATTGTTTGGATACCTTTTGTAGTAGGGGAGACAATTTACTTTTAATACTTCAAAATATTCAGACAAAAGGAGTATTTTGCTTTTAGCATGTCTCCAATGACCAGTTTTTGAAGTGATGGACAGAAACAGAGTTGCTAACTAATTATATTGGCTAACACTGTGCACTAACAGAAACATTCAGGAGACAGAGCACCTGCAAGCAGCAGACTATGTCTTGTGCTGCAGTATGATTACAGCCCTAAAACCATTCTATAAATGTGTATCTATTTGGAATACAAAGGCGAAGTTAACTCTGGACTGGTTGTTTACTGTTGAACAGAGAACTCTTTCCAAAACCTGAAGAGAGTTCTCCTCATGAAACTTTAGAGGTATTTGACTGGAGACACTGAAGGTGGGAAGAGGATACAGGCTTGTATTTAAAAATTTATGTGCAGGTAACAGCATCATAGCCATCAGTTTTAGAAGACATACTTCATTTAATAAAATTATTCTGAGTGTGCCACCTCCCCAGAAATTTACAGTGTCTTTATAATATTCCTCAAATATACTTTATCAATATATTTCAAAAATGTATTAGGAATGAAATATAAAATTAAAAAAACCTTTTTGAGTTTTATTCTTTGGTTTTGATTTAATACCTTGACCCCTGTTAACTCATTTACACCGTAAAAGGCTGCTATATAAAAATTATGGCATCATACACAGTTTTCACTGAGTATATTTTAAGGCCGAGGGAAGTCCTTTGTGTAATAGCAAAACTACATCTGTGTCATAGTGAAAGAAGAATGAGTGGAATTTGATCTCATTGCAAGATTAGTAGAAACAGCTATTTGATGTCTCTTTAATCTCTCAGATCAGAGCTTCAAATTCATATGGATACATTACAAAAATTGAGGCCAACTGTCAAAAGTTAAAATTCAGATTGCTTGAGTGGAGATGAAAATCACATTTAACAACAAGCTGAATGTAACCCCTAATGTATTACTATTATACATCTATAAACAAGTTTTAAAAAGTCAAATGTGCAAATTCCATACATATTTATGTGCAAGCACATATTTATTTTCTTTGCATACAAATGTATCTTTGCATACAAATGTATGCGAAGTGGAAAAAACATTTAAAGGCAGAAGTGTTAAATATAGTGTCATCAGCAGAAAAATGTACCCACATACCTGTAATTATTGGAAACTTTCAGTCAAAAATTTCTGCAGCATTCTGGAAACCATTAATAAATTTCAAAATATCCCAAAGCAATGACAGTTACTACTGTAGCACAAAAATACAGTGTGGAACAGTATTACGAAGTGACCAATATACAGGGGAAAATATATAGTAAGAAAACTAAAAGGTAAACGTACCTTTTATAAAGAAGTATAGCAATAACAATACAGATGATAAACACCACTGCAAGAACTGGTCCAACAACCCAAATCAAGCCTTCTTCCTCATCTGTAATTGGTTGGGGATCAAGATCCATTGACACAACAGGATCTGAATATGGGCTTGTTGCATACATGGTCTATGAAAATAAAAATAATTCTTCCTTAATCACAAAGGAATACATTTAAAATATTAACTATCCCACATCTAAGATAAATGTATAAAAGATAATGATGCAATGAACACAGCAAGGTGGAAATGCTATTTTTCTTGAAGCCAGGTAGAATACAAACTTGCAAATTGAAAACCATGTTGTTATTACCACCTTTATTTTGTGTTCCACATATTAGCAGTGATCTGCAGACAAATCATGTAGCATAGTCCTTGCAGAGCACTTTGGAACTTAAGCAGAGAATGGGAAAATGAATAGGACACTGAGAATTATAACCCACCAGTTACCCATTTTTGGGTTCTGTTTTAGTTTCATATTGGCTTAACACTTTCTTCCTGCATGACATGAAAGGGTACTTTTGACAGAATTATAGATAAAGGGGACTGAATGTAGGAGGTTCCTTGAAAAGGGTTTTATGGCAATAGCACAGTGCATTTTGACCAGTCAAAAACTGTATGACAGAGTATACCTTCACAAGGGGGAGACAACTTGAATTTAAGACTGAAAAATGGGGGAATTCACTGTAGAATATGAAGGGAAGCTAAACACTCAGTCTTTCATAAGGATGAAACTAGAATTATGAACCAACAGAGGTTGCTGAAAATCTTTGCTTTACTAGATGGTGTAAGGCCAGCTGGCCTAGGATAAGACCTGTGATAAGAGAATTTTTTTTTTTTTAATTCTTGACTGACCTGAGATATTTGATCTGTGGCTGAGTGCAGAGTTAAAATTACGGACTGGAGAGGCTGAAGAGCCAGCCTGCTAAAGTTGGATCATTTTAAGAACTCTGTTACAGGAAAGTCAGAAGTGGAGAATCGTTTGTACATATTTCTTCTCTGTGCTGGAGTGTCTTCATTAGCTAAACTAAACTAGGATTTGAGCTACAGCTCTTGCAAAGGACTTAAAAACTTGATTCAGTAGTAGATCAGAAATGTCAGCTAAGACAGAGTAAGATAACCGGGAGAAGAGATTAGCTTCCATTTATGTTTGTACTGTACTCTGATAGACGCCCTAAGCCAGGACAACTGTTACCAAAGGAGAGATGGTTTTTTACACTTCATTTGGCCTTGTTTTGGGCTCTGGGCTACAACAGTGTCTGGGGGTGATATAGGATTAGGATGGGCAAAGCTGAGGTGCTTACATTTACTGAACTAGCACCTATGCCAACAGTCTCCAGTTATATTATGGCATTTTACTACACATGGCACCTGGCACCAAAACCTCCCTATGTTTTAAGTCTGTGATCATTGTCTGGAAATTGGGGACTCTTCATGTTCCACTCCTGAAACACCCAAGCAGACTGATTTTTTTTTTTTCCCCCAGGTTTAGTATTCTCAGAAGATAAAAAGAGGTTCATTGCTACAAGAAGAAACTCTTAGTATTTAGCCTCTTGCTTTTGAGTGGACAGCAAAAATGCCTGGAAAAAGATATAGATGGATATTGAGGGCAACAGTATAAACACTTACTACCTTTTCTTCAATAAATAGGATTTTGCTTTCAATTTTCAACCATCCTGTATTAATGACTAATTTAAACTCATTTCTGATTTTAAAAATTTATCTTATTTTTTCCTTCCTCTTGATGACATCCTTAACATATTTATGGATTTTAATCATAGCTCTCTAGCTCCCCTTTTACTAAGTTAAACAAATTCAGACCTTCCCATGACCTCTTTTAATTAAAGTTCTCTATTCTACCAATCAACAGAGAAATTCTGTGCTCTCTGAAGAACAAGCCTTATGTAAAATGTAACATCAGAATATCAAGAAAGACATCCCTTACAAGTTACAAATCATACATCAGTAGGGCCTGTAGTCCTAGAAGAAAACCAGCTATATATGCTGAGAACTGATACACTGGAACACTGAAAGTCACTGAAAGTTGAATCTCACTCACTCTTAAAAATTCTTCACAGTCTGTGACTACCTCATGCTACTCAATCACATAAATGTTTCAGATGGCATGCTAAACCACGTATTATCCATAGCCTAAGTACAGTAATGTCTTTTGAAATCTTTCAAGAGCAGGACCCTATACAGGTCTTGCCTTATGTGTCAGTTTACAAACCTATTTCTTCCCACTTTTTCATCCTGATTTCTAAAAAAGCAATAAATTTAGGTCATTTATACCTAAATTAATATTAAAAAAAGCCAAGAAACTGCACTTTGTATTGAGAAGATCAATTTTAGTACAGGTAATTTATGACACATTTATGGCCACTTAACTTCATAGTCAGCAGCTATCTACCTTCTCCAGTTTGAACCTTTTTGATGCAACACCTTCAGAATTATCTGTCTAGGCAGCCTGTGTCAAAAAGTGAATTTATGTTAGAGCTTCCAGGAGGCACTTACTTTATTTTCAAGGGAATCTATGTATCCAAAAATACCCAAAGTGGAACTAGTTTCTCATTGTGCTTAAGTAGGCACAGTCCATTGACACCACGAAAGGAATTGTAGTGTTACACACTGCAAGCATTTGACTGCAATTCAGAGTATTGGTGTTGGAGTTTCAAGTGATTGAACCTGCAAATGTACCTGTCAGGTTTAGTTACCAATTAGAAATGTACTGTATTACACACTGTAAGTTAAGATGCTAATATGTATTGCACCTTTCAGAAGTCTTATATCTGTCCTCTTTTTTTTCTTTTTTAATACATTACACACATTAGGTTAACTCACCCATAAAGGGATGTAACTACAAAATGAATTAAGTAAAGAGAAATGACAACTCATTATTTAGTTTACCTCAGGAATTCTCCCTATTATTGAATTATTTTCTAACTTTCAAACAATTTACTGATAAAGTTGTTTGGAATGACTGTAACTAAAGAGGGTAGCTGTGCATGTGTCTAGCTCAATGGATTTTTCCAAGAATCCTGTATATGCTACACCATTATTCAATGGTAGCATCAAAAGGCAGCAATTCTTTTAAACACCTAGAGAAAGATCCTGCTGCAAAGTTCATGTCTCAGGAGCTGTGTCCATGCTCACAAATAACACAGCATGTAATTTTCAAAGGATCACAGCACATCTAATAAAAGGTCATTCTTAGGTTTCAGTTATACACAGAAATAACACACAAAGGTGAAAGCAGAATAGAAGAGTTTAAGGAATTAATGGGCACTGAGTTAGGAAGCATTTGCTTTAAAGGTGTTCTGACATGTAACAAAAAAAAAAACTTTAGGGAAGTGGAATAAGCATTGAAAAAAACGTTTTCATGATGGTGCAAGGTAATTTCGAGATTGAAAAACATTAACTAACTTACAGATTCTGAGTGCTCCATTACAGCCAACACGAAGAAGACATATTCTTGACCACTCTGCAGTTGCTTATTCTCAAATCCACCGTAATGCTTCTTATCCCCCAATGTGAATTCCGTAGGAAGAACTTCAAAGTGGGCTGCAATATATGGCTTTAATTCAACTTCCCTCCCAAGACGAATGCTTCTGCGTTTCCTAGCTATCTCCTTAAGCAGCTTTAGAACGAAGGGAAGGAAAAGGGGAGAGAGAGAAAGAGCAAGCATGAACAGAAAGATAACTGTAAACAATTTTAATGTAACTTATCGACAGTGTAATGAGAAATTTTAATGCATGACCAGGAACTATAAAAAACAATTTATCCACATTTCATGGGACATATCAGTATTACTAAATCAATTCTTGCAAAATCTTCCAATTTCCTGTCGTTCTTGTTAAGATAAGATACTAGGAGGAAATTGCAGTGCCCAGACTACAAACACAGTTTTTAGATACTGTTGTGTCTAGGAGGAGGTGGGGAAAGGATAAGAAAACAATATACCTTTTCTGAGCACGTATAAATACACACCTTGTACTGCATATTTTATATGTATGTATGTATGTATGTATCTATCTATCTATCCATATCTATATAAAGTCGGTCATAGAATAGAATCATTAAAACAATTATGTTGGAAAGGGTCTTTCAGATTGAGTTTAGCCATTAACCTAATACTGCCAAGTCCACCATTAAACCATGTCCCTAACTGCCACAACTACACATCTTTTTAAATATCTCCAGGGATGGTGACTGAATCACTTCTTCTGACAAACAAAGCTAAAATTTACATCAGTACATTTGTGACAAGATTAGATGCTAGGCTCAAACTTAGAAAACATATACTAACTAACAAAGGAACTTAAACTCAGCTAGTATAATCTATTGATGAATTACTTATTAAATCAGACAAATGCTTCTTCGATATTTTTATTGCTTTAGATATACAGCCACTCCACAAAAATTAGTCTGATTTGATAACAGGGAGTCTGAACTTCTCCTGTGTGATAAATAATGACTTCTAAAGCCTCTTTATGGTTTTCCTTGTTTTTCACTTTTGAAACTTATTCAGTGTCCTGTAGTCTTATAGTTAAATCACAAAGTTTTCTAAAGTCATAGAGTTGTTTAGTCTTTTTAGCATACTAACAGTTGTAATACAGTAGATTAGCACAAAATTCATTGCTAGGAGGAGGAGACAGATCTCCAGAGTGAGAAGGAGATTTAAAAAAAAGATACTAAAATCTAATCTTAACTATATATATTAATTTTAAAGTACATGTTTAGTCAGGGAAGCTCTCCACATAATCATGGACTCACAGAATGTGCTGAATTGGAAGAGACCCTCAAGGATCATTGAGTCCAACTCCTGGCTGTATACAGGAGAGTCCCAAGAGTCACACCATGGGCCTGAGAACACTGAACTCTGTCAGGCTGGTGCTGTGACCGCTTCCCTGGGGAGCCCATTCCAGTGCCCAGCCACCCTCTGGGTGAAGAACCTTTATCAAATATCCAACCTAAACCTCCCCTGACACAACTTCAGACCATTCCCTTGGGTCCTGTCACTGTCACCAGAGAGAAGAGATCAGTGTCTCCCCTCCACCTCCCCTCACAGGGAAGTTGTAACCGCGATGAGGTCTCTCCTCAGTCTTCTCCAGGCTGAACAGACCAAGTGACCTCAGCCACTCCACAAATGGCTTCCCCTCAAGGCCCTTCAGCATCTTCAATGCCCTCTTGATTTATGCCACAGCTTAGTGAGCATATCTTTTTGCCTTTCCCTCATGGGATCTTGTATTTTGCAACTACACAATTAACAATTCCAATGCAAATAAAGAAATCTAATATTCACTCTACTGCTGAGAAAGAAGCTTTTAATATTGAATACTTTGATACCCCTTCTCGCGGACTTAAATATTTCAAGGTTACAGACAGATATGAAAGCAAGCATCCACTTGCATCCAGTCTTCCTTAATATTGAGGGCATTTGGATGTTATACCTTCAACGATCTACTGCTTTCTAGTCAACTGCTTTCCAGCTCTAATGCTGAGATTTTACATCCATTTAACTCTATCAATTTCCATGCCATGACACAAAAGCTGGTATAGTGCAATGGATCCCCTGAGCAAAAAAAGAACTGGCCATAATTTGAGATTAGAAATCATTATTCATTACTCAAGGACACTATTCCAATCAGCAGTCCATATTTCTCTTTCATTCTTCCGAAATAGTTTAATGAGCAGCTAGAGTCAATTTGCGTCGTATAAAAATGAGGGCAGCAGAGAACCGTAATATTGAAGAGATTTCTGTTTAGTTACTTTATTGAAGGTGACTCTCGCATCTGTTAGTAGCTTCCTATGCCCCAGGTAGAGTTACTAAATGCAGAACATGAGGCAGAGACTAATCAAAGTTGGTTCCAGGTTAGATCAGGCCTTATAGGAATTGCTGAGGGAAGCACTCTGAAAAGTTTGTCTCTGTATGATGCCGCATTTTATAACAATGACTATGCAGAGAGCTGAGCACTGGCTGTCTGGAATCGTGCCGAAACATGAAGCTAAATACTAGAGTAGCAACAGTGTATGCTAGCTTAAAGTCAGGAGCCACAAATCCTACAGTTCTAGTAGAGGTATACAGCTTGTGCCATCCCTGACTATAACTGGTACTTCCATGTATCATTTCCATTGGAATTTAAAGTTGTGTGTCTGCCTCAACTAAATTCTTTATCATGTTTCCAGATTAGAGCATATTTACAATTTAGATTATAAATAACTCATAATAAAATGTCAAAATAAGGTAGGAGTACTGCAATCAAAATTAGACTGAGATTGAGAGGCAAAGAAGAATGTTTGATCTTGATTATTTCTCGCATTTGAAATAGTAACAGAAAATACATATAGTGGAAGAAAATGCAATGCTGAAATACAGTATTAGAGTGATCAGAAACTGAGTTTTGGCAATGAATGCTAAAAGTTAGTTAGCCTGAGTCAAATAAAATCAGTTCAACTTTTCAAAGGTGGTTATTCACCACCAAAGGCCAGTTAAACTTTAGTGTGTTTGTGTGAAGATAAAAACTTTGTCAGTAAGACTGATTACACATGACTGAGTAGACCTCAGGTGAACCTCCAACCTCATTTATGTTTCATATGTAAATGGGATGGTGCCAAATATCATTACTTGCTTATATATCTCCCATTGTACTTTATACACAGATTTCAACAAAATTACTGAATTCACTTAAGACTTAACATGGAAATCTTTGTTTAGATTTTACTGCTTACAGATCTAAAGTAATCCTACTAGGTAATACTTACTGCAAATCATAATATTCTGTTTCATTTATTTGCGTGACCTGCCTATTTAAAGTCACTAGACCTCATGATAAATAAAATGAAATTTTGCGTTAGTAAAAAAGGACCGAATCTCTGATAATTATTTTTTTCAGATACCAAACATCTAGTCCATTATGTGCTCTTTTAAAACTAGGCATATGTCTTAGTTTTTTTCAGAGATGAGGTTCAAGGAACTGGAAGATTAGGTAACTACAATAAGGCTGAAGAGTCTTTTTGGACTGCCCAGTTATGTAATTCAGTTAATATTCCAGAGCTGTGTTATTAGCAAATACTTTCCTTCTGACAATCTAAGCAAAGTACTTGGAACATAGTTCTTTGAAAAATCTATTGCCCAACCATTTCTGATACTTGACACATATCTGAGATCATACTAAAAATATAAATATGCACAAGTATCCTCACTTGACCATAAGGAACTATTTGTTCAGAGAATAGGTTCTTTGGGCGGGGGGGGGAGGAGCACATTGGTTTGGTTCTGTTTTGTTTTTGGTTTTTTGTTTGGTTGGGTTTTTTTTGTTGTTTGCTTTTTTTTGTTTGTTTGCTTTGTTTGTTTGGGTGTTTTTTGTTGTTGCTGGTTTTTTGGTTTTGGGTTTTTTTCAGGTTTTTTGGTGGGTTTTTTTGGGTGGGGGGGCTGTTGTTGTTATTTTTTTCCAAATGTATTTATTGTGTGTTCACAAGCTTGTCAGGAATAGTATACTTAATAAAAAGCATACTTTCCAAACTGGAAGCAAACCAGTCTTCTAAATAATAGAAGCTGAAGGTGTTAGCATGATATGCAGTTGCTACCTGCTTTTAACGTTTTTCCCTACTCAGTTCTTGCTATATGTGTTGGAGGCAATTGTAAAAGGTATATCAAGGGGTTTAGCTCTTTATCAGAAATAATTTTCATTTTCCATTGAATGCATACCTTATTTCTTCCATCATTAATTCTACAATGTGGGCTCAATTATATCCATAGAAGTGGGAAACAGCCCATTCTGACACAAATATTTCTGAATTAATAAATGCTCTTTATCAATCTGTTATACAGACTAAGGCAACACAACTTGCAGGATGATTAAAATGGCCCTTTGTTATGGGAATCAGCATAGATTCCCATAGAATTTAATTGCCAGAAAGTTCAATGTCATCTGGCACCTATCCTTTAATCTATTAATGCTGCTGAATGTGACTACAGTCTTTGGATGTTAAAAGTGGGTGGCAATACTCAATCAGTTTCCATTACTGTACGGATGAGGCTGTCAGAGTTTTACTGTTTAACTGTATTTGATGTCACCTATGACTATGATCATGAGCTGATGGCATTTACCATCCAAGTTCTTTCAAAGGGAAGAAGTTAATAGATCAAAGCAAGCCATTGCTGCAATTGAATGAAATGAGATGATCACATAAATGAAACTGCTCAAGAAGAAACACAGGGTTGAATCAGCCAGTCATCATGCCCTCCTCTGAACAGTTGTTTTTAATCCTCGGATTAAGGATTTGCCTATTGTTGTGATAAAGACTGAAAGAATTCCGTTTGTATTTTGAATACTTTCTACGATAGTGTTAGTTTGGTAAAGATCTTTATTTTCCCTATATTTTGGTGCAAAATCTGAAATTTATATCCATTTGGACAATGGGAGGAGAGAAACACTTCCCAGTAATTATGCCGAATGTGTTATGCCAAAGCATATGGTGAGGTTATCTCTGTAACATAAAACTCTTGAATCCACCAAAAGAAAATAGAAAAATAAATGGGATCCAATCAAAAAATCACTATATCAGGAGTAAAAAAGCACCTGATTATGGTCTTTGAGTTGCAGAGATATTACATGTGTAAATTACCATAGCATCAGAATGACATCTAAAATCTTGGCCAGATACAACTAGAGCAATAATAATACCACCACCTGACTTTTATAAAAGTCTCTCATATGGGGCCCTTGAAAGAGCTTTAAAATCATAAACATTAGCACTACTACAAATTTACAGATTGAAAGAAGAAAGACAAGTTTGCATGAGCTATACTGTCCTTCAGTAAAACAGAAAACAGAGGTGAATACCACTCTTCCTGGAATTATTACTGAATCAATAACGTACTGAATTGATTTCTGCCATTGCTGGGCTTATATCTAAAATGAAAGTAGTTCCCCCCTTTGGATTAATGTCATTTATAGTTTCAAATGATGACACAATATTGCTCTTTTCTTCCTTGTTCATGCATTTATTTTTGACCACAAAGTTTTGGTAGAATGGAGGCTACTTCTAACCAGAAGTATTACAGTATATGAAAATCAGGTAAAAACACCACCAGAAGGTCAAATGTTAAACTGCAGTACAAATTACAATTTAGCATTTGTTACAGACTTAGTAAACACCTCTAATGAACCAGACCTTTATTACAGTTCATATTGTTGGTGATTAAGCTTTTGCTGACAACTCATTTCACCTCCTGCACTTTTGCATCAAAATATTAGTGTCAACAAATATCAGACATTTGGTATTCTTTATTGCAACTTAATGTCTTTACTTAATGTCTTCTCATTTAAGTAATTTGAATTTTTGTTTTAGTCTCCACAGGCTAATTCAAATACCAATATAAAGTATCCTGACAACCAAAACTTTTAAAACCATTGAGTTAATTACATAAAACTAGCAAGATTGCTACGTTAATAAAGGAGAACAAAAAAACCCCCCAAACCATATACAGTACCTCATCTAGTTCCATTTCATCTGGACTCTCCCATGGTTTGATAAACTTTCCACGAGACCTCTTCAAAGGCACAATAACTATGTAATAGCCTCTGTAAATGAAACAGTTGGACAAAAGTGAAGTTGAAGGAAAAGGAATAGATAAATTGGTGGAGTAGGTCTGTTTAGAGGAACTTAAAAGAAAAGTGGTATGTTGAGAATAAACTGCACATTAATATGGCACTGCAGCCTTCCAAACATAGCTGTAAACATTCACAATCTTGAAAAAAAATGGTAAAGCATTTGACAAACAAATGGCACCAATTACCTGCCTTTTTGTGTAAACAAATAAATATTTATTAAAAAATTTAATTATAATGTACTAAAATGCCTACATGAAACACAAGAGCCATAGGTTATTTGTGCACTGCCACCATCACACTGGGAAAAAAACCCCAAAGCCCTAAATTGAAATATATTACCATATATTTAAATCTCAATTACCAACCCATCTTCCCCTATTTTAATGTATAATCAGGGTAGTAGGTTAACAAAATGTATTTGTTAGTGCCAATATTATAATAAAGAGAAAAGAAAGCAAACCTGACATACACTGCACCCATACGCTC